>NC_138353.1:22297225-22437225 GCF_046562875.1 Panthera onca | reverse complement strand
TTTTCTCTTGGTCTTCTTCTTTAGACCAGTGGTACTTAATTGGGGCCAATTTTGCTCCCCCCCCCCCCCCCCACCGGGGGCCATTTTGGCGATGTCTACAGACATTTTCGGTTGTCAGCTAGGGGGTGCTACTGGCGTCAAGTATCCTTCAGTGTGCAGGACGGCCCCCACAAGGAAGAATCATCCAGCCCAAAATGTCAAGTCAGCCATGCCAATGTCTGGTCTGGATCTGGGGGCACGACCAGTAAGTACCAGGACTTGGCCTGGTTTTGCTTGTACCGACGCCCCATCACGCAGCACAGCCTAAGGCACACAGCATGTAGAGAATAAGTCATGGTTGAAGGAATGGAGAAACGGAAGTCCAGAGGGTGAAGGGCACTGCCGGGCTCCATGTGGTTGAGAAGCCAGTCTCTGCCGGCCTCAATACGTCTGGAAGGGACCGGGGCGTTACTTCTCTGTTCTCAGCCTACACGGTGGGTTGCTGCCCGCCCACCCCCCCCACCCCCAGCCCTGGAAACCTCTACCTGCTGGGACATGGCTGCAATGTGCATGTGCCCAGTGTGCCCAGGTGCCCTCACTGGGCTGGGGCTGCTTACTCTCCAGGCGATACCCGGACTCGGCTCTGGCCTGGGGACACTTTGAAGTGGAGGGCTCCTTCCCCAGGCACCTCCAGACAGGACCACACTGTCTCCTCAGCCAACCTGCAAGGAGCAGGCAGAATTTGATTGTTTTCCCCGGGCCCAAGCCTGGGCAGCACATCTCCGGAGAGATGCACAGAGAGCGTCTCCGCACAGCTGCTGGAGCTTTCCCCGGGAGCCCTGCTGCACCCTTGTACAGAGCAGGGGAAGCCCCACTGTGGAGCAGGAACATGCTTGTTTGTGGGCCCTACAGGTTCCAGGGAAGGATCCCTGGTCATCCTTGAGCTGAGATGGAACCAGTTCCTTTCCTGTCGCTCTGGCCTGGTGTGGCCTGGGGCCAGTGGCCCCCGGGCAGGGCCAGAGTCTGCAGAGGAAGAGGCTTTGTGTGTGTGTGTGTGTGTGTGTGTGTGTGTGTGGTGGGGCATGTGTAGGAGATCACAGGGCTGATGCTTTAGGCCCTTGGGAAGGGGACCAAGAGGTGGGGGGGCCCGCTGGCAAAGAGGAGGGACATGAGAGAGATTTGGGGCAGTAGAAGGACCGCATATTCTCTCCAGGGCCTTGCCCCCACCTTCCCATCACGAGGGGCCCTTGGTGCCTTTTGAAAGCTTCCTTCTTTGCTGGGGTCCAGGCAGGGGCTCCCAGTGGTGGGTCCTGCTTCCTGGAGGGTGATGCCAACTCTGCATGTCTGGAGACCCTCCCTCACAGAGGGGCAGGGGCAGCGCACGGAGCCTAGAGACCCTGCCCGTGGTTCCTGCTCTGTCAGTGGGAGCTCTGCCATGCAGGCGACCCCCGTTGTCCTCCTTCTCTTCACCCACGGAAAGCTGTGGGGGTGGGACAGGACAGAGGCGGCAGGCCTTGGCCAACTGGAAGAGCTTTACTCTTGGATACAGAAGGGTACCTAGGGTGAGGCCGGATGCCCCCTGGACAGCTTTCCCTCCCGGGAGACCCTCACAGTCCCAAGGGAAAGCCGCTTGACTCTGCAAGCAGCCCCTAATTTACTTCCCCTAACTGCCCTGAAGGCCTAGAGCAACAGTTAAGAATCACATTACTGCCTTTTATTGTCTCTAATTTTTACCCAAATGGTTTCTGCTGTGCCAGCTAAACAGCGGTCTTGTTTCTCTTCGCGCATCCAGGGACCCCGGCCGCTGGCGTGCTCTGGATTTATGCACTCTGGGGAGGTGGACCACCCCGCCCCCGACCCTCTTCCTGCCCCATGCAAGCCTCCTTCCCTCTCCTCCCTGCAGGGAGGCCAGGAGCAGGGCACCGACTGTCCCTGTGTCCCTTTGGGAGGGAGGCCTATTTTCTGCCCAGCAACTCTGCGTGTGTGTGTGTGTGTGCGCGCGCCACGGGGACCAGAAAATCGACAGGGGGTGGGGGGACCTCCTCCTGTGACCTTTCAGCCCCTGCCCTGGACCTGGAGAGCCCTGCATGGGGTCAGAGAGGTGGCTCTTCCAAGCTGTGTGACCCTGTGATTCACCAGACCCCTAAGCTGTGACAGGACCCAGAGTAAAGTGGGAGGGAGACAAGAGGGCATATCCGGTCGCGACAGCAGAAAGCCGGGGTACAGACTGAACTGCAGGTGTGGCTGGAGCAGAGGCGTCCCCAGTGTCCCGTCTCCCCCCGCCTTGCGGCTCAGCCTTCGTCCACCCTGGCTTCTTCCTCGGGCAGCAAAGACGGTGCCACACGCTTACACCCCCAGCTCAGTGGCCTCAGCAGAAAAGCTGCTTTCCACTGGTGCCAGGACTGGTCCTGGCATCTTGCAGGTGAGACTTGGCCACATGCCACCACGGGGCCAGTTACTGTGCCTGGGGACGGTCTAGGCCCCACGGCCTGTCCTGGTGGAGAGCAGGGTGGGGAGAGGGGTCAGCCTGGGCTGTGAGGAGGAGACCTCCTATTGGGACAATCCAGAGATACAGTGACAGCTAGGATGGGTCCGGGCAAGCCCTTCACCCCTCCCTACCTCAGCCCCTCTTCGGTGGGTCCGCAAGAGCTCTGGCGAGATGCCTCTGTTACTTTGACTTTGCCCCTGGGTAGTTGGCGATGGGACAATGCTTGTCTGAGTACCACATCCCCCTTCCCCATGCCTGTGGAATCTGTCTCCCCCTGAGCTGTGTCCAAAGCCTGACGGGCCCATCTCCACACTATCCAGAAAGTTCCCAGGCCCTGTCCTATCAGATCTTTCACAGGCCCTGGTGAGTGACGGGAAAGGTATTACCCCTGCTGGACCCCAGAGGTTTGGGGGCCTAGGGAAGTCTGTGAGGAAAGAGGGACAGCTCCTTTTCTGGAAAAACCAGGCCAGGCAGTTGCAAGGTGCTCCAGCCGTTCAAATACCTCTTTGGCTCCCACTGCCCCTCAGGAAAGTGGCAGAGCTTGAGGACTCAGAAGCTGGGTGAACTTGGGTGGGAAGCCCACTCCCCACCTGCGACTTATAAGTGGGGAAGACAAAGCCCAGAGAGAGAAAAAAATTCACCAGGGCTGCCCATCAGGCCAGTGCAGAATTGGGACTGGAGCCCAGGTTCACCTCTCTGGGGTCTCTGAAACACCCCCACAGGCTGGTTCCTTTTCCCCAGGTACTTCCCTCTTCCCACCCTCACCTCTCCTGGTGCACACTGGACCTGCCTCGTCCCCCATGCTGCCTGTGCTATCACTGCCTTGGTAGAGACTCTGTGGTACATCCCTGAGACTGGGGTGGGAGAGAGCAGCCCCCAAAGGCTCCAGCTCACACCGGCCTCCATCCTTGCAGCCACGTGGTCAGGGAACCCAGTCCTGGATGGGCGGCCCTGCCCCCTCCCCCTCCCCCCCCCACCCACCCCCCCCCACCCCGTGGTGGAGACGGAGACCGCCAGCCCCAGGCCCAGAGACGATGTCCTGTCCTGCCCCCATGAATCAGAGAGAGCTCACCCCCAGGCCTGCCAAGCCCCTCTTCTTTTGGAAGAGCCAGAGTGAGAGGCAATAAATAACCGACACTCGCTTATCCAAGGAGTTTGGTGCTTCATGAAATGTTTTCTTCCTGAGAGGAAAAGGCAAGTCTTCTGAAAACAGAATTTTAGGGTATGTGTCCGGAGAATGGGACCAGCAGGGCCTTCCTAGGGTTCATAAGGAGCCTGCCTTTGCAGGTCGCCATGACAACGGGAGGACACGGAGCAGGTGTCCCTGAAACCTGACTTGCCAGGGCCACGTGCTTGTCTGCAGACCATCCCTGCAGACGACCCCCACTGTCTGTTCCTGCTCCTTCTGCTTCTCCTTCCTCCTTCCTACCATCAACGAACACCGACTCTGAGCCAGGCTCTGGGCTGCTCCCTGAGGATGGGGGCTGGGGGGGTGGGTGGTACCGACTCGCTGTCCTGGTCGGGGTTCTCTGGAGAAACCGAACCAGTAGGATATAGCTTTGGGTCACAGTGGTGTACATTCTAGTCCCAGGCTGAAGAACCAGAGGAGGTCGCAGTGTAGGTCCCAGTTCGAGGGCAGGAGAAACCAATGTCCAAACAGAATTCTCTCCTCCACCACCGTTTTGTGCTCTTCAGGTTCTCGGTGGACTGGATGCAGCCTGCCTGCACTGGGGAAGGCAGCCTGCTTTACCCAGTCTACCCATTCACTCCTGAGCTCTTCCAGAAACAGCCTCACAGACACACCCAGAAACAGCGTTTAGCTAGACATCTAGGCACCTCGGGGCCCGGTCAAGCTGACCGGCAAAACTACACATCACACTCCTATTCACAGGTCACTCCAAGAGTCCACGGCCGTCAAGGCCTCCTAGGCAGTGGGTGACAGAGTGAGGCTTGGACCCCAATCACCCGGCTCCCAGGCTCCTGTCCTTTTGCACTGTGCCAGCTAGGCAAGGCCAGTGACCTTTTCTAGACCAGGGCTCCAGCCCTCGTGTGCTTTCACCATGCCCAGGACAAACCTGGGGTTCCTTCCCCCTTCGCCTATGTGCCACGCTGGGGTGATGATTTATTTTTAACTCCGAGCGAATCCAGGAAGCTGGCCACTATGTCAGATGCGTTGGTTGGTTGCTTTTCTTTTTCCAAGAGAGATGTCTGACTCTGAGCACCTGCAGCCAAATCCGGGACATGTTGGCCAGGGTCTGGACTTCACGCTGATGACATCCTCTGAGATGACAGAGCATCATCCATTATTCTCCTTCCTGTGCTGAAAATGGGCTTGCTTCCGGGTCAGTATCCCCAGAATGGCTCCCATCCGTTTGCTGCTGTTGTCAGTTCCCCGGGCCGAGGTGGTGTAAGCCGGGGAGTCTCAATACACCCACGTCCTCCCCCTTCCCTCCCTCTTTCCCTTCCTTCGTTTCCTCCCTCCTTTCTTTAATATTATCCTGGGACTGCAAAATTAAGATATCCTTTTGTGTCACAAATTCAGCGGTTATGCATCTATCCAGACATCTACCCCATCCATCCTGCCTTCCATTTTTTCTTTTAATCAGTATGTATTTCAGTTACTGCCCCGTGACGGCAAAGAGTGCCTGATTCCTGGGGTCTGTTCTTGGCAGGCCCGTCCCCAGCCCTTCTTTACGGTGCACTTTTACCTGCCATTTCTTGGGCCGCCTGGACAGACCCGGTAGTTCAGGAATGGCTTCTCTGCCAGAAGTCCTTTTCACGGTGGTGACGGCACAGCTCTCCCTTTCCCCAGTCACTGTGGGTGACCGCCTCTAGGCTGTCCTTCTCTGGATGTATGTGGCCCTGTCTTGATCTCGAGTAAATGTACAGGCCCCCGAAGAATTGGTTTGTCTGAGGAGAACAACCAAGGACAGAAAATTGAGCCTCATCGCGGAGTCAAAATGCAGATTTCGCATTGAAATACAAATCCTTCATTTCAAAAGGTCGGCTGGAATGGTATTTAAAAAAAGAATTGCAGCTGGTTTCGAATAGGGCACTGGAAACAAAAAGTCCCATCCAAGAATACTCTTTGGCCCTGTGCCCACAGCTTCTTCTTCTGATCGTGAATCAGCTTCATTATCTTTCTCTTGCAGCTTAGTCTCGTGTGCTCGGAGATCGATGGTCAGTAAGACGGATGGACAGACGCCGGGCAGGTGGCCTCTCCACCTACACAGACTTTCCAGGGGTGCAGCCACCTCGGTGTGGAACCAGCACACACACTTCCCAGCCCCATTCGCATTCCTGCCCCCCCCCCCCCCCCCCCGCAGTCAGCCTGACCTGGGGCCACACCCCATTTCTGGACATCCTAGCAGCCAGAAAGGGGCATTCCCTTGTTCCCTTTTCCACTTCTTCCTCTGCCTCCGCAGAGCCACCAGCTTGAACAAAGATCCTTTCCTTTTCTCAGGACCACGCATGACCAGTTCCTCCCAAGCCCTGAGCATGGCCTTTTGCCTGCGTCCCCATGGCCTTTTGAGGATCGCTTGGCAGCGGGACCCGCCTGGCCTGGGGCTGAGCCGGGGAGACAGAGACGGTCCTGCGTGTGCTCGTTTGCTTATTTACTGCGCTACACCCACCTGGTTCCAAAAGCGTTTAATGTGGATAACAAAAATACATACAGCACAATAGTATTAAAATAGAAAAGAGATCAAGCCAGAGGGAAAGTGAGGAGCGAACAGCCAGCTAAGGCTACTTTTCTTCAAAGTAGAAACTTGTGCTTTAGGAGGTGCGGTGGGGGGGGGGGGGCATGCAGAGGGGGCTCCGTTAAGTAAACTCAAATACAAAAGTCTGGATTTTCTGTAAAACGGGAAGAGCTGTCTCCTTACAAACATAGTGTTTTGCCTTCAAAAGGATTTTGTCAGAGATATTTTTAAAGAAAGTCTCCTCAAGGACGTGTGGTACGGTCTGTAACAAGGCCATCACACAGCCTGTAAGACGCAGCTTCTGCGTAAAGAGAGACGGGTTCGTGCCCACAGCTTTGACTCCCTCAGGCCTGTGTCTAGGTGCCGTGTGCCAGCTGGGAGCAGTCTTTCTACTCCTGGCTGTCCCTAAGTGAGTCAGGGAGTGGGTGTCACAGAGCTCTTTCCAGGTATCCTGGCCTGAAGGAGGTGCCCCGGGAGGACAGGGGCACAGAAGATCAGAGTGGTGAGTGGCTTCTGGAGAGGAACTCCGAGGTGGGCTGGGCCTCCCGTGAGCAGGTGGGGTCAGACCTATGGAGCCAATTCATTCTCTGCCTGTTCAAAATCCATTTGTAAGATCTCTTTATATGTTGAGGGTATTAACCCAACATCTGACATTAACCCAGTATCTGACCTCTGATCTGGGAAGTATTTTCCCATTCCGCAATTTTAATTTTGCTAATAGACATTTTTAAAGTTAATTTTAGTGAGTAACTTCTCTTCATGCCAGGCTCTGCTCTAGGCGGTGAGATAAAATGATGAGCCAAGAGTAAACATAATCTTTGTGCTGCGGCCTCAGAAGGGAAAAAAAACAGTAGCCAATTCATCACACAAATAAGGGACAGCTACCACTGCCTTAAGTGTCAAGGAGTCATACTTGCAGCCTCCAGAGACCATGTGATGGGGTGTCCCTGAGGATGTGGGGGGCTTGTGCAGGGACCAGTGAGCAGGGGCCCTGGCAGGAGAGTGGGCTAAGGTAGAGCGCAAGGTTGAAGGTGGGTGAGATACGGGGACCAAGTGGGCAATGTCACACAACGTGCCTGGCATTTCAAGCAGAGACCTTTGAAAGGTGTCCAGCAGGTATCCCCGACATCTGACTTGGGTTTGAAGCCATATCTAGGAGGGTGGAGGGAAACAGAGTAAAAGCAGAGGACTAGGAGGCGTGGGGAGGGGGAAGGGGACCAAGGTGAGGGGGAAAGGATTTGGCTGGGGAAGCAGGGGCGGAGCTTGGAGGGGTGGCACAGAGGGGGAGGGTGTGGCTGAATGGGAGGGGTCTGGTCAAGCATGGAGGACTTGGCCAAGCGTGGGAGGCGGGGCCAAGTGTGGAAGGCGTGGCTAAGCTTTGGAGGCCTTTGTACTGAAGTCCCCAGCAGGGCTCTGCGCTGTGCATTACGTGTAGGCCACACATCCAGCCCTGTTCCCTACATTCTTTGAAACCGGAATATTCTACTTGGAGACGGACAAGAAAATAAAAGTGGTATATATATATATATATATATATATATATATATATATATTTTTTTTTTTTTTTTTTTTTTTTTTACAGGTATTTTTCTCCTGTGAGCATCTGCACTGGTAGTTACAGAGCTGGTGGCACTCAGTGCCGGCCAGGGCTCGCTGGCTGGATCGCCATCAAGAAGAGAGGCCTGTGTGCTCCAAACCACAAGATGTGCGTTTCTGACTCCTGACAGCAGCACCGTTTAATTGATCTCGTCTTGTGTCCTCGATTCTCACCTCTTTCCCCGCCCCTACCCCCACCTTTGCCTCCCTCCGCTCCTTGTTGGGGTGATTTGAAAAAAACATTCCAGAAAATGGCAAGAGGCCTCTCACAAGGGGAGAGAGAATTAAGCCAAATTAATTCCAGCACAATATGAGGAATTAGGCTTAATTTAAACAGGTAACAGAAAAGAACAGAGCCGGTCTCTTCCCTTTCCCGGCAACAAGCCTGCATCAGCTGTTTTTTGCCAAAAGGCTGGGCAACATGGCTGCCTTGGTTGCGAAGGGCCCTTCTCCCGCCTGCTCTGCAACCCCCACGTTCTCCCCGACTGGGATTACGGTTTGCAAGTCACTGACCATGGTTGAATTTTATCATTATTAAGGTTCAGTGCTAACCTCCTCCCCTTATTTCCTTCCCATTTAAAGTTTCAGGGATAATAAATTCTTTTGATTTAGCAATTATTGGAGTACAGAATTAGTCAAACGCGGGCTTTGAGAACAAAGTAGAATAGGGGTTGGGTGGGCTTTGCAGAGATGCCACAAATACAGGCTGGCTGCCGCAAGATTGGGGCGAAATGGTGTTGTGTTAAGTCTGAAATTGGATGGGTTTTAATTTAGGAGCGTGGCTCCAACACTCACCTCTCTGAGCAGAAAAATAGTTATGTTTGTGGGTGACATATTCCTAAAGTACATTGTGCTAAAGCACCGTGCTGAAATACATTATATTGACTTGTCTGGCGCTGTGCTTTTCCGAGTACAACATTGAGTTGGCTAGCAATAAAAATAAATAAGAATTATATATCATTTCATTCATTTTTTTGCATTACACTTGCAAAATGCATAAGGATATAACACAACGTGTTGCAATACAGTTTTAGAAAATACAATGATAAAATTAATCCTCGATACAGAATGATGTATGTGGGTGCATTAAAGCAGGAAGCAGAGGGGCAGTGGGTGAGTTGAGGGTGCTTCCGGGCCGGGTGCTGGACTGAGGCTCATGTTCTTCCTCTGTAGGCTGGTGGAGGCCAGAACAAGTGTGTGGTGCCATCCGACGGGGAGAAGGGGCCCCTCCCAGGGCTGCCAGAGGAGCCAGCCCTGCCTGTGGATGTTGTGTCAGGTGGCTGCTGACCTCCGGGGCAGGCTGAAGCAGTCACCGCTTGGATCTTTTCTATCCATGGACACTCCTGGCGGCCAGCTTGAGGCCCAGCACCCTGTGGGCTGGACTCTGTTGGGGAGAGAGACGTCCGGAGCATCCCTGCCTCCTAGGGACTGGGAGTGGGGGTGGGGCAAGCCAAGCAGGACAGGTGTTTTTTGTCCGCTCACTTTAGGTTGCAGCCCTGAGTGGACTGGCTGTAGTAAAATGTGGACAAAGGGGGGGCCAGAGTTTTCCTAAAGTCCCTGCAGCAAACATACTGAGCTGTTCACCCGCTAGTTTCTGAGCTCAGACCTGCTAGGGGTGGGAAGCACCCCAACCGTCCCTGGGAGCTCCAAGGTGGAGGGTCAAGGAGGATTTCCTTCGGAAAGCCTCGTCTCCTAGTCTGGGTGGAGGGAGGCAAGGGTACAGGGAGAGGCCCCAAACCAACATTGGGATGTCTGGCTCTGGCACCTTCCTGTTGTCCTTCTCAGCGTCTGTCATCCCCAAACGCACGTGCACACAAGCTCATGTTTACACCACACGGACGCACACACAAACGAATACACGTACTTGTGGGTGTGCACTCTCACACATGCAGAGGCAGGCACAAGATGTCCACGTGTGTGTGCACACATGGAGACACACACACACATATAGATGTCCCATCGCATCGCATTCCTCGGGCTCCCCCAGGTGGGACATCTCCCCATTCCCCGCCACAGCAATCAGGATCCCAGTGCAGCCCCCGACAGCCTGGCCCCCGCATGTCACCAGCTTTGGCTTCCCTGGTCCTCATGCATTGCTCCCAAACAGGCCCCTCCATGGATCCCCCTAGCTCTGGCAACCACCCTCCTTCTCGCCTCACCTCTGCAGCCCCTATGAAACCAGCCTGGCATGACCCCTGACCTCCCGCATCCCATTTCCTCTGTGCCCCTCCTGTTCCCTGCTCAGTGGTGCACTGGCCTCTCTGTGGCTGCTCAGAGACCCGTGTCTGGATCGGCATCCCGTCCTCCTTATGAACACCATGCTCCCCGGGGGGTGTTGTGGGTGCCCCAGGGCCCCTGCTGTTCCTGACACTGCCATGCCCGTCCCCACCCCCTCGCATATCTCCCTTACTCATCAGTAGTTACCTGCCAGCCTTCTGAGCATCGTCCCAGTGAGCTGTATGGCCACCCGGAGATTACATCTGTCCCTCCCTCCAGACTCCCAGCTCTGTGTCCCACCTCTGTGAGGGGCACAGCCCCGTCTGCTTCTCTCTCTGCCATACGTGCATCATGGCTGGTGTTCAGTAGTTACTATTGAATGGACGGATCAGTGGGTCCATGTGCAAGGGCTACAGACACCCAAAGCACCTGTCTGGCCCACCCGCCCTCCAGGAGGACCAGGGAGGCCCTCGCTTTTCACAGTGGAGGTCACTGAATCCCCGGGGGGGGGGGGTCACCTGCCCTGAGAGTGAGGTGGACAAGAACACTGGTGTCCTGACTCCAGGTTGGCCTCTGACTTCATACTGCCTTGGGGACCACCTTCCCCCACTCTCTAGCTAAACTTGCTGGCAGCCTCTGAGGGTCTTCCTAAAACACTCGAAGGAAGTTTCCAGGTCAGTCACTAAGACCTGATGCCCCTGAAGAAAAGAAGCTTTGGAAGCTGGGGTCGCTGGGCTCCTGACCAAATAGGAGGCTGTGGGGAGAAGGGGTGTAGGTGAGTGGTGGCAGAGGGGGGATGGCCCTCACAGGTGACACTCCCAGCAGGAGGCTCACCTCTCTGGTTGTTCAGAGACAGGGAGGGAGGGACAGTGACTGCCCTTGACAGCAGGCAGGCGTGGAGTGGAGCCTTTTCTGCAGCCGGGAGGGGCCAGAGGAAGGTGGCCAGGAGGCCACAGTACCCCTGGCTGCTGGTGGCACTGGGAGAGGCACCAGGCGGCAGAGCATCAGGACACCCTTTGCTTTCACTCTTCACCCATCAGCAGATTGTGCCCTGGCCACCTCTACCGCCCAGGATGGCCCCCTGTGCTGCAGGTGAAGCCGAGGTAGGGGTGGAGGCTGCCCCACATGCTGGCCTGAAGGACTCTGACCTGGCTTGGGTGGCCTCCGCTCTCACCCCTGCATCCTGGCTGGACAGCACCACCTCAGTGACTCTGGTGGCCTCAGGAAGGGGACAGCGCACAGTCTTCTCATCCTCTCCGGCCTGGAGAGCCATGCACCAACAGCACCCTGAGCTCCACAGGCCCCTCCTCCGGCGGCCTTCCCCAAACCAGCTCCGACCTGCCCACACCTGCAGAGCCCTCAGGCTGACCTTCAGAGCACAAGGTGCGTTGGGCAATCACGTGTTCGTTGGGTGGTTGTTTGACAAGACCGGGGGCTTGTCAAGAGCAGAGCATCGCTGGCTTGGTCAGCTCGGCACCGGGCCTGGCTTACCGCATGCACTCATTGCAAATCACTGATTGATTAGCGAATATGAGAAAGGTGTGCATGTGGGCGTGTACTCACACAGGCACACGTGTGGGTACCGTATGTGTGCGTGCACGTATTATGGACTAAATGCGTCCATTATTAACCCATAATATGATGGTATTGGCAGGTGGGGCCTCATCCATGTTTAAAAGAGGTCTGAGGTGGGGCACCTGGGTGGCTCAGTGGGTTGAGCATCTGACTTCGGCTCAGGTCACGATCTAATGGTTTGTGAGTTCAAGCCCCACATCAGGCTCGCTGCTGTCAGCACAGAGCCCGCTTCAGATCCTCTGTCTTCCTCTCTCTGCCCTTCCCCTGTTTGCACTTTATCTTTCTGTTGTTGTTTGCACTTTAAATAAATAAACATTAAAAACAAATAAAAGAGGTCATAAGGGTGGAGCCCCCATGATGGCGTTAGTGCCCTTAGAAGAAGAGACAGAGAGAGAGAGAGACCAGAGCTTCCTGTCTCTGTATTTGAGAAAACACGAGCCGGGAAGCAGGCTCTCGCCAGGTACCAAATCAGCAGCACCTTGACCTTGGTCTTCCCAGTCTCCAGAACCATGAGAGATAACTGTGTGTGGTGTTTTGTCACAGCAGCCTGAGCTCAGACATGCATCTGTATGTGGCAGATGTGAAAGTGTGGGCAGATGTGAGCATGCTCACTGAGTGCTCCCAGATCCTAGGTGTTGTGGGATCTGGGCCGGGACCCTCAGGGCTCCCAGCCCAGGGCCCTCCTCCATGGAGTTCCCCGTGCTCTCTGAACACCACCTTGAGCACGTTCCCGGGCATGTGGCCAGGGATGCCCACAGAGTTTCCATCCTCTGTGCTCTAACCAGAAGCTGTTCACCCTGGCCTCTCGCTGCTCTCACATCAGCAAGGCCCAAGGAACCCCTTCCCACATCACCCAGGCGGCTGCTCCTTCTGGACACAGACTGTGGACTGTGGTGGGCATGGCTGGGGTCCAGGGGTGTCTGGGGAGGTGTGGGGACCACGGAGGCCTTAATGAGGCAGTTGGGGAGACAGCTACAGTTCCACTTAACAGCCATTGCAGAGAGTCTCGGGGTTTCGGTCACTGGGCTGGTCCTGGCACAGAAGGAAGGCCAGCTCCCAGCCTGCTGTCGGCATCCCCGAAGGGAGAAGTGCCTGGGAGGCAGACAGGAGGGGGGCTGTTCTGAGTCTACTCTAGAACTTGCATTGGCACGAGAGCTTTGGGGGAACAGGAAGCAGGTACCCGGTTCGTACCCCTGCTGGCTCTGAGCACGGAGTAGACCCCAAGGGTTCCACAGAGCACTGGTGGTCCTTGGGCAGCTGGAAGGGGCCAGTGCATCAGTGGCAAGATGTCTGGCAGCAGCTGTAGCCCACGGAAGAGGCAACGGGGCCCAGCCGAGAGGCTGGAGCAGAAGGGGGAGCGGCCAATGCCAAGAGCAGCTGCAGCAGGTGGGGGTGGCCTGTAGGGCTCCCGAGACGGTCTCCAGGCACCCCCGGAAACACACTGTGTGCAAGTGGTGGGGATGTGGCAGGAAGGGTTGGCCTGCATCCTCAGAAAGGGCACACGTATGGCAGCCGACACGCCCCTCACCAAACCTGGAGAAATTAGTTTTCCGGGGTGGAGGGCAGGGGGCAGGGTGGGGGGATAGGCTAGGCCTATCTTTTTGTCTTTAAGAAGCAGGTGGTTCTTAAATGGTGGAGGCACGGTGGGGGCAGGAGGGAATGATGACAGGATCTGTAAACAGCTGTCTCCATACAAGGTGGAAACTGCTTTGTGCCACAAGAAGGGCACAGAAAAGGTGTTGGTGGGATTGAGGGGAAGGTGAGGGGAAGGGATTGTGAAATCTACCCTCCTGATCTGTGTCAGATGTTGTGTGAAGTTTCTACTGTGTGTTCCCTTGGCCTGAGTCACCTACATCCTTGATTTATATGGAGAATGGTGAACCAGTGGCATTAATGGGCTTTGAGAGCATGACCCTGGCCCTGTGTGTTTGCCTGAGCAGATGCAGGGCCTCAATCACAGGGTGGTCTGGGGTCCTCCTTAGGGACAGGAGGGGTCCTGGTCATTTGTTGCCTGGCACGGGTCCCTTCCTGGAAGGCCACATCTGTTCTTGGAAGTGTCCCTGCCAGCCCAGACAGACAGGTCAGACTCTAGCCCCGTGATAGGGCTTATTCAGGAACCACTAAAGTGGCTTGGAAAGTTATCTGGAGCCAGATGTGCTGAAGGCCGTGGGCAGGGCCGTGAGGACCGGGAGCTTACCTGGCACGGGCACCAGGAGGCCACGTCCCTCCAGAAGTCATCTGCTGAGCTGCATGTGCCCGGCGGAGACACTTTATTTAAGGCCCACACTGTCACGACTCAGTCTCTCAGAATGCCATAGCAATTTAAAAAAAGTATACGTACACTTTTTGCCACGTCTTTGATGTCCTTCCGCCTACAGAAGCCGTCAAATAAAAATTAATTTTGCTTTAAAAAAAACCCATGCTGCATATTTTTGACACTCAATGTCTGTTCATTTGCATGGGACACGTTCTTCCATAATGAATCATCGTAACGCTTAAATTAAACACAGTAAAAGAATGGTTAATGCCATAACACGCCGACAATTTAACCTGGCCAATATTTTTATTGCCTTGTACAATAAACCTAACAGAGCACAACTTGCTTTTGACTGGTGGAAAATCGGTTATGAACCGCCAGGGAGCGGCCAATTTTTCAAATGCAGCCATTCAGTCATACTATAGCCACTCAGACTTTTTTTTCCCATACACTATTGCTGTTATAATCTTTTGAGGATATTTTATCACGGCAATAACCTCCTCAAAATCAGTCTTTACTGCAGTTAATGACTGGACAGCTGGAGCTATAACTGGCCTTGGCTTTGCCCCCAGCTATTAGCTAACAAACCAGTTGTTATCTGCAGGTAACAACCAATTTCTTGTGGAATTTTCTTGATGAAGTGCCTCACTGGATGAAAGTTGTTTTTTCCCCCCTTTCTGCCCCAGTTTCGTGCATCTCAATGGGAGATCCAAGAGACAGGAAGCTGGGGCTCTCTTGTTCCCAAGCACGGGCCACGGGGTCCAGGAGGACAGCTAAATGCCACAACTTCCATGGGCCGAGTCGCAGGTTTGTGAAGCGCCATCCGATGGTGTGGGCCATGGCAGGAAGGTTGTCTGCTGAGCTGACCTGACACGATGGAGGGCTGACCGTCTGGGAGATGCTGAGGACAGACCAGGCCAGGCCAGGCCCGGAGGGATCCCTGGGAGTTTGTGATTCATTCAGAAACGGGGCCCATTCCCAGAGCAGGAAAAGTCTGCCGGATTGTCAAGCACCTTGTGTTTGACAAACTCTGGGTTTAGATTTATACATTCTCATTTCGTGTGTGTTTCACTTTTGATCACCCTCATAAAATGTGAGCCTTTTAAACTAGTGATTTAAAGTTATGAAATGTTCATCTACTTTACAGTGAACATATTTTTTAAGGACAAGATTAGCAAATTTGGACCTCGGGACCCATGCTAAATATGTTAAAGCAAAGGACCATTGTTGTGATTAACAATTAGGGGCTAACCTGAGTCAAAAGTCTGGAGGGAATGTTTATAGAGGATGCTCAACCAAGGGACAGCGTCCCCTCAGCGCCTGCGAGCCCTTCCCGCTTCTGGTTCCCTCTTCCTTTCTAATTGACTTTTAATATTCCCAGTACTCACGTCAGAAGAAGTGGATGGCGTGCTGTGGCATCAGAGTAATGAGGAAACACTACAAAGTGATCACCTGTTTGTGGCTGCAGATTGAAATTCTGCAGATTTATCAGTGTTTACGGTACGAGGCGAAGATTCGATTCCTGAAATCACAGTGCTGATTGCATATGTGTCTTTAACAAGCAGGGCAAAACAAAAAATTAATGTTTTTTTAAAGTGAAATAAGATTTTTCGAGCCTGGAGAGAAGACCAATTAAAATCACTTCAAATTCTTAAATGAGTTTTAATTTGAGAGAGTGGAATTCTTTCAAGAATACGAGTTTTGCTAAATATTTGAAATCATTATATATCATGCTTATCTGAAGCCCAAGTTACTTGGAAATTAAATAACAAATTGAAAATGATCACAGTATCCATTTTTGAATTATCTGGTGGGTGACTCCCATCCCGGGGCAAGGCTCCATTTCTGGAAATGTGGAGGGTCACCGGGGCGGAGTCGAAAGGTAAACCAGGCTTCCTGCAAATTCCCAAATTCAAACACTGCCACCGGACTAAAGCAGTTCTAGGATTTTAAATCATTTTGAATTTCATAAACCCAACTCTTTAACCTTTTGTAAATGACAAAAAGTGCAACACATTCTTAACATTTCTGATCATTCCACACTATGCCGGGCCCATAAAGCTCATCTTTTCCAAATTTAAGCACTTAAAAATGTGAAGTGCTCCAATAAATTTAAATTGGCATATGCTACGCATATCAATGGGAAATGATTCAAGCATTAGAGGCTGGAAGTGGTGAGTGAGGGCAAGCAAACCAGAGCGTCCATTGTCATGGGATTGATTTTTAATGACTTTCTATTGATTTGGTGCCTTTTAAACCTGATGGCCTAAGGTTGGTCTTGCATATCTATCACGTACATCTTTGGCCGACTCACTCTTTACAGTGAATGCTGGTTACTTTCCCCCTCTTGCCAACATAGCCTTCTGAGCAGGTGAAAGTCCTGGCTCGCGTTGGGCCTTCCAGGACATGGGCTGACTGGCCACCTGGCAGAGGGGCAGCATGTTGTTCAAGACCAGTGGTTGTGAGTGACAGCATTCAGTTCAAGCCAAAGAAAGATTTACCAGCTCTCACAACTGAGAAGTCCTGGAGTGGATCAGGAATGGCTGGATCCAGGGGCTCTCTCCTCTCCCTTTCTCCTTCTCGCCTCTCATGCTTGCTGCAGCTCTCTCTTAGCTCTTTCTCTCACTCTTTCTCCTCTGCCCTCTTTTGCATGCCCCCTCCTCCTTCACTCCCCTCCCCCTCAATCTCTGCTTTTCAGTAATGATGTCTTCAGGCAAGGCTCTCTGCCCTTGTAGCCCCTGATGCGTCCAGGCTCATATCTCACACTTCCAAGTCCATGAGAAAGAAATACTTTAGCAACATTCCAAATGAGGAATTAGTCTCATTAGATCATCGAGTCTCATTGATCAACTTGGGTCACAGGCCCAGGTCTGAGCTCTGGTCAGGGGAATTGGTTCAAGGTTCGTACTGGCCGAATCTAGCCACTCTTGAAAAGCACTGAGTAGTGCTTAGGAATTCAGAGTGGACAAGAGGTAAATATGAATCCTTTTATGAGATGTGGGGATCCTGCCTGTCATCCAAATGTTTCTGGCTTACTCTGTTGTGGGCAGTTGTAGGTTCCCTGCTTCCCTGAGATCAGACGTGCCACGTGATTTGCCTTGGCCAGTGAAATATGAGAGGAAGTTCCACCTGTCACGTCAGGGTGGAAGCTTAAGGGCAGTGGATGTCCCTGCACCTTGAGACCCAGAAGGAGGAGACATAGGAGCAGAGCCCTGAGTTAGCGTCTTAGTCAGTTGAGGCTGTTGGGACAAGAATACCATAGAGTGTGTGGCTTGTAAACAGCACACATTTGTTCATCACAGTTCGAGAAGCTGGGAAGTCTGAAATCAGCATGCCCATGTGGTTGAGATCTGGTGAGAGTCCACTTTCTGGTCCTTACATGGCAGAGATAGAGGTCTGGTGTCTCTTCATCCCCTTGAAAGGGCACCAATTTCATAAAGGGGCTCCACCCCCATGACTTCACCCAAACCCAATTATCTCTCAAATACCATCACAGTGGAGTTAAGGCTTCCACCTATGAATCTGGGGAGGACACAAACACTCAGCCCACAGCAGCCAGCCAACCCGTGATGGGCACAGAAAGGGAAATAAATGTTGGTTACAAGAAACCATAAACATTTGGGGAACATTCTTGACACAGCATCACCTAGGCCATGCTGAGTGATGTGGAAATCAGTATTGAAATGAGGCCCTACCAAAACCAAAACCTGAATATGTGGCATTGACTTTGTAGTGGGTGGTGAGCTGTGAGGAAACAATGATCGGGGGCTGGAAAGATGGCAAACTATGTTAAGATGTGGTGGAACACTTGGCAGGGTTGTCACCTGAAGTAATGTACGAGACAGGAAATAAACTCACAGCTCTTGGGAACAGTTTGGAGGACAGAGTATTCACTGTATGTATTAGTTGCTGCTGCATTTGGCAAGGTACTCTGAGGGGAAAAATAATTTAAAAAGAATTGCCCAGTTTGTGAGTAGGAATGGAAGGGAATACTTCCAGGACTTGACCGTAGAAGAACTAAGAAATACTTTCGGTGAAAAAGCTGATTAAAACTCATCTTTAAACAAATCTAAAAATAAGAGTGTAGCTGTCACACCCATCATTAAAACTTCTGAATGGATTAAAATGTTTCATAGTAAAAACGCAGTAGAGGGTGGGGGGAGGTTCCTTGAATACTTCCGGTTGGAGGGAAAGTATTTGGAGGGAAAAAGAAAATTAAGATTAGACCTTTTACCCAAAGCTTGACAGGTTCAAGGTTACCTATTATAAAACTTAAGGGCAGATATGGGGAGGTGGAAAAAGTATCCCTCCCTCCCTTACATTAAGAAAAGAGACAACCCACAGGTTCACCACCTCTCTGGAACAACCTCAGAGAACAAACTAACTCAAAATCTGGAGAGAGACAGGAGCCATCAGGAGAGGAGGAACGTCGCTGGTGTTTGCTTACCTAGGGCAGGGGCCACCAGACACCAGCAAGAAGAATTCAGCTAGGATAGTAGACAAATAGGTAGAGGTCGAGTGCAGGCTGGTGGGACAATATGAAGTCCATGGGGGCCACAGAGATGGGAGCATGTGTGTATCCTGTTGCCAGATTTTTCTCCACAATTCCCAGCAGATGCTCAAAGGCAAGAATAGGGAGAGTCTTGAGAAAGCTTCTTTCATGCATGCCTGAGGGAGGGAAAAAATAATCATTGCAAGGGAGGGGGGGGACAAAATTCCATTCTCAGATAAAGAAGATGTGGTATGGAGTATTACTCAGCCGTCAAAAAGAATGAAATTTTTCCATTTGCAACGACGTGGATGGAGCTAGAGTGTATTATGCCAAGCGAAGTAAGTCAGTCAAAGAAAGTCAAATACTGTAGGATTTCATGCATATGTGGAATTTAAGAAACAAAACAGATGAACATATGGGAGGGGGAGAAAAAAAGAGAGAGGTAAACAAACCATGAGAGACCCTCAGGGATGGAGAACAAACTGAGGGTTGCTAGAAGGGAGGTGGGTGGGGGATGGGCTAGATGGGTGATGGGCATTAAGGAGGCACTTGTTGGGATGGGCACTGGGTGTTATATGTAAGTGATGAATTGCTGACTTCTACTCCTGAAACCAATACTGTGCTGTATATTAACTGACTGGAATTTAGTATAATTTTGAAAAGAAAAAAACATTCATTCTCTTCTCTCTCTACTTTGGAAAAAAAGCCTTAATTGGCACAAAGAAAGGCATCAAAATCCTCTGCACTTAGGGTACTGGTGAAAATCCATTGTTGCTTGGGGAAGAGAACAGGATAAAACCTGTGAACTCTGGGAAAGGAGCCTGGAAAGGTGCTGGGCCCAGAGCCTATAGCTAGGGCTATA
Organism: Panthera onca; assembly: GCF_046562875.1. Classification (NCBI taxonomy): domain Eukaryota; kingdom Metazoa; phylum Chordata; class Mammalia; order Carnivora; family Felidae; genus Panthera; species Panthera onca. The sequence goes on along the minus strand of NC_138353.1, from coordinate 22,418,061 downwards.
GAACCTAGAATTGTTCTAGTTGTAACCAGAGGAGTTTGAAGCCTCTGGTACACTAAGAGTAACCATAGCAACAATAAATCTCCAACCCAGCCTAACTCCTGACAAGATTAACATAAAACCTCACACTGGAGGCCAGCAAAAGGAAATGTGTGTCCAAACATAAAGAACAATTCACCTCAGACTGTAGTGTCTTCACAAGATGTACAGTTCAACAAAAATGAGGCATAGGAAAAGGCGAGAAAAATCAACACACCTTCTAGAGACAAAGAAATCAACAGAACCAGACACAGATATGACATAGATGTTGGAATCATGTGGCAGAGGACTTAGTTATAATGCTTAATATGTGTTCACCAATGGAAAAATGCACAGCAAGCAAGATCCTCTGGGTAACTTCAGAAGAGAGTGGAGCATCCAAAAACCGTGGGGCAATATCAGATGGCATAGTAGACATTATTGGAATCCCACTAGAAGATAGAAGGAACAGGGTGGGAAAATATATGAAGAAATAATAACCAAGAATGTTCCAAAACTAATGACAGATTCTAAATGACAGATCTGAGAAGCCCAGAAAACAACCAAGCAGGATTAACACACTACCCTCAAGAAGCAAAGATCAATACTAAACAAGCATATAGGCATGTCATATTCCGTCTGCAGAAAACAAAAGACAAAGAGAAAATCCTGAAGGTGACCAGAAACAGAAAAAACTTATTATATACAGAGGAAAAAAGTTACTTGTCAGAAACCATGCAAGCCAAAAAACAATGAAGGGACATATTTAAAGTGCTTGAAGAAAAACGGAACTGCCTATTAAAAAAATAGTACACAGGATGTGAGAGAAGAGTGGGAGATATGCTAATGTAAGGCCCTTACACATCTGTAAAGCTGTATAATATCACTTGGAAGTAGACTCTGATTAATTAAAGATATATATTGTAAAACTTACAGCAACCGCTGATAAGATAATAAGAAGTATAAATAATTGGTCAATGGTAGAGAAAAAGCGGAATCTTAAAAAAATATTCAATTAATTCAAAGGGTAGGAGACAAATAGAAAAAAAAATGAAATTAAATGAATAGAAAAAAAACTAGTAAAATAGTGTATTTTTATCCAAACAAATCACTAATTACACTAAATATTTATGTCTAAATACATCCATTAAAAGACAGAGACTTATAGTCAGACAAGCAAATACCATATGATTTCACTCATATGTGGAATTTAAGAAACAAAACAAATGAGCAAAGGGAAAAAAAGAAAGAGAGAGAGAGACAAACCAAGAAACATATTCTTAACTATGGAGAATAAACTGATGGTTGCTAGAGGGGAGGGGGGACATCCATCGTTTCATACAGATACAAAAAAAAGAAGAGAAAAAGAAAAAAGAAAGCTTTTTTCCCTTGTGATGAGAACTCTTAGGATTTAATCTCTTCACTTTTATATATACCGTACAGCAGTGGTAACTACAGTCATCATGTTGTATGTTACTTCCCTAGTACTTATCTTATAACCGGAAGTTTGTACTTTCATCTAATCCTTCCTTACTCTACCTCCCTCATTTCTGGTAGCCATAAATCTGATCTGAGTTTGGTTTTTTCTTTTTTTTTTTTCTCTCTCTCTCTCTATTTTAAGATCCACATGTAAGTGAGATCATACAGTATTTGTCTTTCTCTGTTTGTCTTATTTCACTTAGCATAATGTTCTCAAAGTTCATCCATGTTATCACAAGTGGCAGGATTTCCTTCATTTTTTATGGCCAAGTAATATTTCATTGCATATATAACTTCTTTATATGAATACACTTCATATGAATAACTTCTTTATCCATTCATCCATCCATAGACATTTAGGCTGTTCCCATGTCTTGGCTATTGTAAATTATGCAGCTGTGAACACGGGGGTGCAGATATCTTCCCAGCATAGTGTTCTTATCCCAGAAGTGGATTGGATCATATGGTAGTTTCATTTTTACTTTTGTGAGGAACTTGCATTCTGTTTTCCATAGTGGCTATACCAACACTTGCTCCTATCTGACTTTGTCATCATGCTCATTCTGGTCAGCATGAAGTTGCATATCTTTGTGGTTTTGATTTGCATTTCCCTAATGTTGAGCATCTTTTTATGTTCTTATTGGTCATTTGTACATCTTCTTTGGAGAAACATCTATTCATATTTGCCCATTTTCAAATTGGGTTGTCTTTTTGTTATTGTAAGCATTCTTTATATATTCTAGATATAAGTCCCTCTTCAGATATGATTTGCAAAACTTTTTTTTCTCATTTTGTAGATTGTCTTTTTACTTTCTTAATAGTATCCCTTGAGGCACTGACACTTTAAATTTTTATGCAGTTTATTTTCTCCTTTGTTGTTTGTGCTTTTGATGTCATGTTTAAGAATCTGTTGCCAAATTCAAGGTCATGAAGATTTATCCCTATGTTTTCTTATGAGTTTTATCTCTTAAATTTAGGCCTTTGGTTCATTTCAAGTTAATTTTTGTGTTTGGCATGAGGGAAGGGTCCAATTTAATTCTTAAATATGAAGATACCCAGTTATCCTGGCACAATTTGTTGGAAAGACTTTCTCTAGACTGGAAGGTCATGACACCTATGTCAAATATCAGTCGACTATAGACACATGAATTAATTTCTAGAATCTCAGATCTATTTCACTGATCTATATGTCTGTCCTTATGCCAGCATTAACAATGTTTTGATTATGGTTGCTTTGTAGTAAATTTTGAAATTGAGAAACAGAAGTCCTCCAACTTTTTTTTCTGAGATTGATTTGGCTATTCTGGGTCACTTGCAATTTCATATGAATTTTAGAATAAGCTTGTCAATTTGTACAAAGAAGCAAGTTGAGACTAGAATAAGGATTGTATTGAATCTATAGATCAATTTGAGGACTATTGCTATCTTAGCGGTATTTAGTCTTTCAATCCATCAAAATGGGATATTTTCCCATTTATTTAGATTTCTAATTCCTTTCAATAATACTTTGTAGTTAAGGGTATAAAATTTTCAATTCTGTTGTTAAACTTATTCCTAAATATTTTATTCTTTTTGGTGCTACTATAAAATGGAATAAATACAAAAAATAAACTGATGGTTGCTAGAGGGGGATGGGCAAAATGGGTGAAAGGAAGTGGGAGATACAGGCTTCTAGGTATGGAATAAATAAGTCACAGGGATGAAAGGTACAGAATAGAGAATACAGTCGATAATATTGTAATAGCATTGTATGGTGACAGATGGTTAGCTACTCTTGTGGTAAGTATAACATAACACAGAGACTTGTCAAATCACTACGTTGTATGCCTAAAACTAATGCAACACTGTGTGTCAAATATACTTTGAGAAAAAATTAAGTGTTCTTTAAACACTGCCTATAGCTAAAATAAAGTTTAAATTAAATTAAATTTGAATGATAAAATAAAATAACTTGCTTAAAAATGGAATTATTTACTTAATTTCTCTGTGATTGTTCAAGTGTTTAGAAATCCAATTAATTTTTATATATTGATCATGTAACCTGCAGCTTCACTGAACTTGTATTTTTTTTTCAGTTCCAATAGTATTTTAGTGGATTCCTTAGGATTTTCTATATATAAGTTCATGTCATCTGTGTCTAGAGATAGTTTTACTTCTCCCTTTCCAAAATGGATGCCTTTTATTTCTTTTCCTTGACTAATTGCCTTGAATAAAGCCTCTAATGCAAGGTTGAATAGAAGTGGTGATAGTGGATATCCACGTTTTGTTTCTGATTCTAAGTGAAAAGTATTGATCTTTTACCACTGAGTATGATGTTAGCTCTCTCTCTCTCTCTCTCTCTCTCTCTCTCTCTTTTTTTTGTAGATGTCCTTTATCAGGCTGAGGAAGTTCCCTTCTATTCTTAGTTGAGTGTTTTTATCATGCAAGTCTGTCAGATTTTGTCAAATACTTTTTCTGTGTCGATTGAGATAATCATGTGATTTTCTTTTTTTATTCTAGCAATATGGGGTATCACATTAATTGATGTTTGGATATTGAACCAGCCTTGCATTCCAGACATAGATGGCACTTGTCCATGGTGTCGAATTCTTTTAAAATATTCCTGGATTTAGTTTGCGATTCTTTTGTTGAGGATTTTTACAACCATATTTATAACAGATTGGTAGTTTTTGTTCCTTGTCATGTCTTTGTCTGGTTTTAATATCAAGATAGTGTTGGCCTTATCAAATGAGTTTGGAAGTTATCTTTCCTGTTCTATGTTAGGAAGAATTTATGATGAACTCTTCCAAGTGAAGAGGTAATAACTGCAAAACAGATCCTAATTCTTCTTTAAGTCCTTCGTAGAATTCAGCAGTGAAGCCACCTGGGTCTGAGATTTTGTAAGTAGTTTTTTTAACTACACATTCACTCTCTATTGACCATAAGTATATTCAGATTATCTATTAATTCTTGAGTTAATTTTTAAATATTTAATTTTTATAAGCAGTGTTCATTTGATCTAAATTATCTGATTAATTGACATACAATTGTTCATAGTTTTCCTTCATAACCCTTTTTATTTTTGTAAGTAGTGTCCCCTCTTTCTTTATGATTCTCATAAGTTGAGTGTTCTCTTTTTTTAAGTTGTAGATATTGCTAAAGATTTATTAACTTCATTGATCTTTTTCAAAGAGCTAGCTTTTTGTTCAGTGATTTTCTCTATTGTTTTTCATCCTCTATTTCACTGATTTCCATTATAATTTTAATTATTTCTTCCTTTCTTTGAGTTTACTCTTCTTTTCCCAGTGTTTTAAGGTAGGAGATTAGGTTATTGATTGGAATCTTTCTTCTTTTTTAAGATAAGAATTTACAATTATAAATTTCCCCCTAAGCACTGTGTTACCTGCATCCCGTAAGCTTTGGATTGCTGTATCTTTATTTTCCTACTTCTCAAAGTATTTTATAATTTATCTTTTGATTTATGCATTGACTCATAGGTTAAATAAGAATGTGTTGCCTAATTTCCACATATTTGTAAGTTTCCCAGACTCTCTTTTGTTATTGATTTATACTTACATTTCGTGTGGTTAGAGAACACTCTATCTCTTATTCAATCTTTTAAAATTTATGTGAGGATTGTTTTGTGTCCTAACATATCATCTACCCTGAATAATGGTCTATGTGCATTTGAGAAGAATGTATATTCACCAATTGTTATATAGAATGTTCTGTAGATGTGTTAGGTCTAATTGATTTGTAAAGTTGTTCAGGTATTCAATTTCCTTTTGATCTGCTAGTTGTTCTGCCCATTACTGAAGGTGGGTATTGAAGTTTTCAACTATTACTCTTCAATTATCAATTGTATTACTCCCTCCATTTCTGCAAATTTTTACTTCATGTACCTTGGTGCTCTGTTGTTAGGTACATACATGTTTATAATTGTTATATCTTCCTAGCTGACTGACTCTTATTATTATAAAATATCCTTCTTTATCACTAGTAATAAGTAAAATCCTATTTGTTTAATATTAATATAGCTAAAATTTCAACTTCATTGTGGATTATGTTTGCATGCTATATATTTTATACTTTCACTTTCCATCTGTTTGCATCTTTGAATCTAAACTATGTCTCTTGTAGACAACATATAGTTGGATTTTGTTTCTTCATCCAATTTAGGAATCTCTGACTTTTGACAGGATTGTTTAATCCACACACATTTAATGTTATTTTTAATATAGTTGGATTTACAACTGCCATCTATCTGTTTTCTATATATTTTCTTTTTTGTTACATTATTGCTTTGATGCTTATTTCTTTTACAAACATTTTTAATGTAAAATTTTATTTCTTTTCTTAAGTTTATTTTTTTATTTTGAGAGAAAGAATGTGAGTGAGGAATGGGCAGAGAGAGAGGAAGTGAGAGAACCCCAAGAAGGCTCCTTGCTGTCAGCATAGAGTCTGACTTGGGGCTTGATCCCATGAAACTGTGAAATCATGACTGAGCTGAAATAGTCTGATGCTTAACTGACTGAGCCACCAAGTGTCCTTCGAATTTTTATTTCTTTAATGATTTTTTAACTATGTTTTCTTGAGTTATTTCCTTAGTGGTTGCTCTAAGGCTCATATATCTTAACTTATCAGAATCTGTTTCAGATTTATAATAACGTAATTCCAGTGAGATGTAGATATATCTCTATTCCTTTCCCCAATTTTTGTTATACATAATATATCTGTGAATGTTTCATATCACCATAATACACTGTTGCAATTCTTAATTTATATAATTTTATATCTTTTAAGGATGGAGAAGTTTTTATCTTTTTAATATATATCTTTATTTACATAGTTTATATAATTATATATTTTTTAAGGATAGAGAAGAGAGGAAAGCAGGTATATATTTACCACAGTGTTATTTATATTAACGTTCTCATTTCTCATTTCTGGTTGTTCTTATTTCTTCCTGTGGTTTGAGTTACCACCTGAAGTCATTTCCTTAGCTCAACTTAGCTTTACTCTTACCTCCTTTGTAAAAATATATCACCTTTCTATTGTTATAGGCCCAATAATACATTATGCACATATTGTTTATACAGTCCTATACAGTTATTCTTAAAATCAGTTAAGAGGAGAAAGGTGAAGAATATGTATTTATACTGTCTTTTGTAATTATATTATTGCCTTACTGGTACTTTTTGTTTTTTTCTTGTGGGTTCCTGCCTGGGGTCACTTGCTTTCAACTTAAAGAACTTCCATTAGTATTTGTTGTAAGGTGGGTCTGCTACCAGCAAATTCTTTCAGTTTTTGTGTATATGGGAATGTCTTTATTTCATCTTTATTTTTGAAAGGTAACCTTGCTGGATACAGGATTCTTGGTTCACAGGTTTTTTTTCTTTGAGCATTTCGAATGTGATATCACACTGCCTTCTGGCCTCTACTGTTTCTGTTGAGAAGTGAGTTTTTAATCTTATTGGGGTTTCCTTGTAGGTGCTGAGTTATTTTTCTCTTGCTGCTCTCAAGATTTCCTCCTTCTCTGTAGCTTTTAGCATTTTTACTGTGTCTCTGTTTGTCAATCTCTTTGTGTTTTTCTTACTTGGAATACACTGAACCATTGAACTTTCTGGATGTGTAAATTAATTTCTACAAATTTGAGAAATTTTCAGCCATAATTTCTTTGAATATTTTTCTACTCCTTTCTCTTTCCTGTCTTTCTTTATTCCTATTATGTGTATGTTGGTGTGTTTAATGGTGTCCCACATTTTTCTGAGGTTCTGTTCATTTCTTTTATCCCATTTTTTCCTGTTTTTCAGATTTTGTAATCTTCATTGATCTATCTTCAAGTTTGTTAATTTTTTTCTTAACAGTTTAAATCTGTTGTTGAGCCCATCTAATAAACATTTTAATTTTAGTTATTCTACTTTTCAATGAAGAATTTTTATTTGGTTATTTTTAAAAATAACTTCTATCCTTTTTATTGAGAGTCTTAATTTGATGTGACCTTGTCATTATATTCTCCTTTACTTTGTTAAGTCATGGTTCCCTTTAGTTCTGTGAACATATTTATAATGGCTACTTTGAAGTCTTTTGATAAATCTGCTATCTGGTCTCTCTCACTGGCAGTGTCTGTTGCTTGCCTTTTGTCCCAGTCACATTTAACTGTTTATTTGCATATTGTAATTTTTTTTTTGGAAACTGAACATTTTAGGTATATATTAAAGCAACTGTGGGTTCTCACCTTTATCTCTTCTAGGGGCCTTATTTTTTGTTCTTTCTTTCTTTCTCTTTCTTTCTTTCTTTCCTTCTTTCTTTTTCTTCCTTCCTTCCTTCCTTCCTTCCTTCCTTTTGGTTTAGTAACTGGATGGATTATTTTAGTGAAGCCTCTTCCCTCACCAACCCTGGTCTGAAGCTTCTGATGCTGCTTCTCAGGGAGTGCAGCCTTGAATATGACCATGATCACACTGGGAGGACACCAGCTTTGGTAAGGCTCACCTTGTCTCTTTCCCTGGCCACATCAGATTTCAATCTTTGTTAATTGCCATCCAATTGCTCCATTATTTATCTGTTTTTTAAAGTTTATTTATTTATTTTGAGAGAGACAGAGACAGCATGAGTCAGAGGGACAGAGAGAGAGGGAGAGAGAGAATCCCAAGCAGGCTCCACACTGTCAGCACAGAACGCGACATGGGGCTCAAACTCATAAACTGTGAGATCGTGATTTGAGCTGAAACCCAGCTTAACTGATTGAGTCACCCAGGTGCCCCTGTTCCATTATTTAAAAAAAATCCTGTAGCAAAAACTGATCCATCTACTGATCTGTTCTTGTTTGAGCGTTTTTGGTCAATGTTTGGGATTTATTCTGATCCCAGGTGTCTCTTTCCCTGATTCTCTCTGGCCAACTTGCTGGCCTATAGTTTGGCCTATATCTCCAATGACTCTATAAGTATCTTCCCAATTTCCTTTCACCATAACCTCCATGGTTTGAAAATACCCTTAGGCTTCAAATTTTTAGCACCATGTTACAAATGAACTCTGTTCCTTTAGGAAGAGATTCAGAGCTCTCCACTTGAAGGCCCACTTTTTTCTTGGGGAAAAATCTCTGAGGTATAACTCTGGAGTTGAGAGTGGAAACAATGACACACTTCCCTCTGAGTGACATTCCCAATTTAGGAGCTGTGTGATCAGGGAAGAGAGAGACAATGGCTTCAGGTGTTCTCAGCTTGCCTCTCCTGGCTTTAAGCATCTGATTTATGAGCTACAAATGAACCAGGGAAGGGTTATCTGGATCACAGTATTCCCAGCACCCTCCACCCATGGTAGACCTCCATTCCATGAGTGGGGGCTGGGAAGAAAAAGGAAGCCCCCACCTCTCAGCTATACGTATCTAGAACTTAATCTCAGTTACAGATAGCTAGGGTTGCTGATGTCCTGTTTCTCCTAGGAGAAACTAGGTTTCTGACTAGGAGGTGAGAGGTAAATAAACCTTGTGTTCTTGGCTGCACCAGTCTGGAGTGGGGTTCTCATCTTGCTGAGCTGAAAAGAGGAAGAGAAGGACTGTTGTATTTCAAATACCACTGACTTTGCTATTCTTACTGAGTTCTGGTAGATTTTCATGAGTAAATGTTTCTTCATTTGCCCTCAGGACCATTTCCAGAGACTTCGAAAGTTCGGGTTTGTTTTTTTATAATTATTGCCAATTTCATGGGGGAGCAAGCCACATGTTTTCATGGCATAAATGAAACTCAAAGAAGGGTACCCTATTAAACTTATTTACAAAATTCCTACAGTTAACATCATCCTAAATGGTGAAAAACTGAAAGTTTTCTTCCTAAGATTAGGAACAATGCAAAGATGTCATCTCTCACTACTTCTGGTCAACCTCACAGTAGAGATCCTATCCAGTGTAATAAGGCATGAAAAATAAATAAAATCCATACAGATTGGAAAAGGAGAAAAAATTTTCTATTTGCATAGCACAGTTATATAAACAATCCCAGCAAATTTACAAAAATAGCACAAATAAGTAATTTTAGCAAGGTTGTAGGATAAAAAATCAATATGCCAAAAGCAATTATATTTCTATATACTAGCAATGTAGAATTGAAATTCAAAATTTACAAAAGAGTACATTAACCATAATACAGAAAATGAAATATTTAGGTACAAATCTAATAAGATCTGTACAAGATTTGTATGCTGAACATTATAAGGTACTAAGGAAATGAACAAACACCTAAATAAATGGGGAGATATCCATGATTATGAATTGGAAGAGTCAATATTGTGAAGATGTTAATTCTCCCCAAATTGATCTGAAGATAGACCACAATCTTATTTAAAATTTCAGAAGTTTTTTTGAAGATATTGACAAGCTGTTTCTAATTTCTAATTAAAACAATATGAAAAAGCAAAGTAATTAGAAAACCCAAAATCATTTGGAAGAGAAGAACAAAGGTGGAGGACTCACACTACCTGATGTCAAGACTTATATAAAGCTACAGTAATCAAAATAACACGATATTGGTAAAATAATAGTCATGTACATGAGTAGGATAAAATAGAGTCCAGAAATATAGTTACATAAATGACTTTGTCAAAGTTACAAAAGAAAATCAGAGGACAAAAGATAATCCTTTCGAGAAGTTACGTTCAAACAATTGCATATCTTTTTGCAAAGCAGTGAACCTTGGCCCAGACCATACCTTTTATAAAAAAAAAAAATAATAACTCAAAGTAAATCATAGATCTAAATGTAAAACATAAAACTATAAAAATCCTATAAGAAAACATATGAGGATATATTAATGATCTTGAATTAGACAAAGAAATTTTAGATATGACCTTGAAAGCATGACCCAGAGAAGAAAAAAAAAAGATAAAATGGACTCTATCAAAATTGAAAACTGTTGCTCTAGAAAAGACAATGTTAAGAGAATGAAAAACAAAACACAGGCTGAGAGAAAATATCTTGTAAATCGCATTTGCGACAAAGGGTTTGGTGTCCAGCCTACATAAATAACTTCTAATTCGTTTAACATTTACTTATTTTTGAGAGAGAGAGAGCGAGAGTGCACGAGCAGAAGATGGGCACAGAGAGAGGGAGACAGAATATGAGGCAGGCTCCAGGCTCTGAGCTGTCAGCACAGAGCCCAACGTGGGGCTTGAACTCATGAGCCATGCAATCATGACCTGAGCCGAAGTCAGAGGCTTAACTGACTAAGCCACACAGGTACACCATAAGGAACTTTTAAAGTTCAACTGGAAGACAGCTAATAATCAAATTTTAAAAGTAAACAAGAGCTCTAAATAGTTCACCAAGGAAGATCTATAGGTAGCAAATAAGCATATATAAAGATTTCCAACATCATTAGTCATTAGGGAAATGCTAATTCAAATTGTAATGAGATATCACTACAGTCCTACTAGAATGGTTTACAGAAAAAGTCTGACAATACCAGTGTACCCTAATACATTGCTCACAGGACTACCAAATGTTACAACCCTGTGGAAAATAGTTTGGAGGTTTCTTATAAAGTTAACCAGACCCAGTAATTGCACTCCTGGGTAAATAAAAACTTGTGTTTACATAAAAACCTTTATACAAATGTTTATAGCAGCTTTACTTATAATAGTCCAAACTGGAAACAATATAGATGATCTTCAATTGGTGAATAGATATACTATGTTACTTTCATGCATTGGAACGCTACTCAACAATAAAATGGAATAAACTATTGCAAAACAAACAAACAAACAAACAAACAAGGATGACTCCTAAATGCATTTTTCTCAGTAAAAGAAGCCAGAATCCAAAGGTTTCATGATGTATGCTGCCATTTATACAACATTTTCAAAAGGCAAAATGGTATGAATCAGGTCAGGAATAAGGCTTGGAGGAATGGATTGATGACATGGAGACTGAAGAGGGAATTTGGGGGGATGAAACATATCATGTGGTAGTGGCTACCTGACTGGTTGTTTGTCAAAAATCATGAAACTGTATATCAGTGAATGGAAATAAAGAAGGAAGGAAGGAAGGAGGAAGGGAGAAAGAAAAAATACAGATTGTGGGGGAAATAAAAATGGGATATAAACTATAACAAATGAACCCAACAGTATTACAAATGTGTGACATAAGTACACGGAAGGGAGAGGGCAAGGAACAAAACTAACCCAAGTGGCTTTGTAAAATATTCAGTATTTTGCTGGATAATGTGAAGATAAGGGCTAAAATAACTGTATACAAATGCAGTTATAATAACTGTATACTCTGGTTAGTAAGTTCGTTTCTTATGGGGGTGTGGGTAGCAATTCTGAAACTACTTCATGAGTATAGAAGAGTTGAACAAGTGACTATATTTTAGATAACAAGGCACAGATTTCCCACTGTTGGAAAAAGAAGTTACAAATAAAAAGAGAAAAAATGGTAAAATGAAGCTTGTGGTGATGGTTTGGAATCATAGGTTGTCTATGCACACACAGATGGATAAAGGGAGACATAAATACAATACGTGTTTATGTATATGTCATATATTTTCAAGTTCCGTTTGTTGGGAGGGCCTAGAAGCAATGATACCATAGTAACAATGGGCACACAGAATGCCCCCAGCTTGGTTTCTAAGTACCATTCTTTAATAAAAGGAACCAGGGCTTCTCTTAGAAGTGATTGGTTCCAGTGCAGGGGCAGGGACAAGGCAAACTGAGCCTGAAACAGGGGCACTTGGGTGGCTCAGTCAGTTAAGCCTCTGACCCTTGATCTTGGCTCAGGTCATGATTTCATGGTTCATGAGATCAAGCCCCAGGTCGCACTCTGCACTGACAGTGTGGAGCCTGCTTGGGATTCTTTCTCTCTGCCCCTCCCCACCTGCACGTGTAATCTCTCTCTCTCTCTCTCTCAATAATAAATAAATAAACTTAAAAAAAAAAAGATATGCTTGAAACATCTTACAGTGCCAGAAAGAAATTGCTTAGAAAAAAAAATGAGGTGAGGCACCTGGCTGGATCAGTGTGTAGAGTATGTAACTTGTAATCTCAAGGTCATGAGTTCAAACCCCACGTTGGGCAGGGAGCCACTTAAAAAAAAAAAAAAAGAATGAGGCATGTTGAAAAGGCACATGAAAGAATTCTCAATGGTCAAAGTTGGAACAATTTGAGCAACACAATAAAAAGTGATAGCATTGAGTTATCCCCCAACAAAATGCATATCTTTGGGTCCATATTGGTATCAATAAACAAATAAATAAATGGGGGAGTATATCTCTTCCTTACAGAAGAATCTCGATCCTTCAACAAAATGTGGAAGGAATGAAGGAAATCAAACGTCATGTTAGAACAACACAGCAGTGGGGCGCCTGGGTGGCTCAGTTGGTTAAGCATCCGACTTCGGCTCAGGTCATGATCTCGCGGTCCGTGAGTTCAAGCCCCCATGTCGGCTCTGTGCTGACATCTCAGAGCCTGGAGCCTGTTTCAGATACTGTGTCTCCCTCTCTCTCTGATCCTCCCCCCTTCATGCTCTGTGTCTCTTTGTCTCAAAAATAAATAAAACGTTAAAAAAAAAAAAGAACAACACAGCAGTAATTCTTGCAGGCAAGATCCATTGATAGATGTTAAAATTGGTGTGTAGAAGTTTGAGCAGATACAGAACATCTGCATGATCTTGCTAATGGAGAACCTGGTAGACAGCACTCATGTGAAGTGATACAGATGAACGTCACCAGAAAAGAAAAGACACGTTAACATCACGCAACCTCAGATATGATGCACGGAGAAGCACCTGTTATTCTTGTCGCATTCTTGCCTAAATGTACAACCTAAATCTAATCAGAAGAAACAGCAAACCAACTAAAATTGAGGAACGCTCTAAAGTCAGTAAGTCCTCAAAGTGGCAAGGGCGTGGAAGACAAGGAAAGACTGGGGAACTGTCCCAGATTGGGAGAGACCAAAGAGACATGGTGAGTAAATGCAACATATGCAATTTGGATAATTTTACTACAACGATACAAGATGTTAACATTAGGGAAACTTCGTGAAAGGTACACGGGAACTTTCTACACTATTTCTGCAACTATTCTATAAATATAAGATTATCTCAAAATAAAAAAAATTAAAATACAATAAAAAATAATTGTATTTTTATTACAAAAATAAAATACAACAAGAAAATGAAGAAATGTAGTGGTCTGAAAGGCTTTCTCTCAATAAGAACCAGGGGCATCATTACTGGCACACAGAATTGAGTAGAAACAAGTAGAGAAGAAGCTACTACATTTTGGGTGAGTCGCCAGCCTGGACTTTTAATACAGACTCTGACTGTTTGAGACTTGAAGTTACCCTTGAGCACCCACCGTCTACAGTGAAAAGTGGATAAATGATTCAGTCCTCCCCAACACACACTTCAAATAGAGCCAAAGAACCCTCTAAGCGACACGGTCAAAGGCCAGAGAGGTACTGCTATCAAACAGAATCAGAGCCTAATTAGAGGAAAAAGTTCCCAGATTTCATGTCTGCTGGGGACTCCGGACAAGCCTGTTAGTTGGGGACACCCCTTCTTCCCCTCCTGAATGGGAGTGTTTGCTGGCATTTTCCAGTCTCTGTTCCAAGGCTGTATGCATGCTGGGGAGGTGTCAAGGACTTTGCCTCTTAGTTATAGGTCTCTGGAATAAGAGTTACTGTCCACCTTAAGGGGAAAAGTGTAGTATGTGTGAGAAGGAGAGTGAAACAGAACATTTCATGGCTCAAAGTGCAGTCTTTAGCAGCCCTCTGAACTGCGCATTTACAGGTATCTACTTTTCCCCCCTCTAGACACACTTCCTTACCCTGGGAGGTGAGGCATGGCCACATGACTTGTTTTGACCAATGAAAGTGAGCAGAAGTGGCATTATTGCTTCTGAGTGCAGGTATTCAATTAGCAGTACAAGCCTCTCCAATGCTTTTTTTTTTTTTTTTTTGCTGCCTCGGGGACCACGATGCTCCAGAAGGTGGCAGCTTCCTCAGTCTGGATCCCAGAGTGATGATAACACAGAGCGGAGCCCTTGCTGACCTGAGACTGTAAGAAGTAAAACATTGCTTGCTTCAAGTCTTTGTGATTGGGGGTGGTTTGTTAACCACAGCATAACCTCTCCTATCCTGACAGAACCCCCTGGACAAAGCGAGAGTGGAGGTCAGGCCTGCGGAAACCTGGACATGTCCTCTGGCTGGGTGCACTAGCCAGGTAGCAAGAGCTCAGGTGCTTTGATGGCGACCCTCCTCTGCTGGACTGGGAGGGGCTGGGCTTGGCAAAGCCCAGGAGAAGAGGGATGCAGGTCTGGGTCGGGGGAGGGTTGGCCGGACCTTTTCTTCCACCAACATTTTGCTTTTGAATTCCCCCTTTTGGTGATGCCTGAATGGCCATAACAACTTTCCACTCTGTCCAGACCAAGGGAGTGCTGAGGTGAATCTGAGAAGACTTCTACACCTGTGGCTGGTCCAGGGGCTGGAAGAGGATGTTCAGAGCCCTGGGAGCGCCCTGCCTTCACATATGTGTTACTGAGGAGCCATGGGCTCAGAACGTAGACAGCTGGTTCTGGGGCTTGCTGTCCAGAAACCCAGTAAGAATGGACTGCTGCTGATCTTGAGGCCATGACCCATGTGAATTGAGGAATGGGGGTAGGTGGAGACAAGTAAGGTTGGTGTCTTCTTGGTTTTTTTTGGTTTGTGTGTGTGTGTGTGTGTGTGTGTGTGTGTTTGTGTGTGTGTTTGCTTTTTGTCAAGAAGTTCTTTCCCTCCAAATAAAAATATAAAACAGAGTGGCTCTGAATCTGCTTTCCAACTGCTTTCCCTGTCCCATAAAAGAGCGATAGCCTTGTGTTTTCTCCAATGAGCCCCCAAAGTGCCCTGGAACACAGTTTAAAAAGCCCCGAGGGCTCATCTAGTCTGCATAGGCAGTGGCCTTTCAGGATGACAGGAACACATTCTGCCTGTCAAGTCTCAGATGTCCTGAACTGGCGAAGCGCTGTTCAGCTGGGGCTCTGCTGGCCTCTTGGCCCCGAGCCCACAGCAGCCAGGGCCCCTGCTCCTCAATGGTCAGCTTGCACCAGACAGAAATGCTCTCCTTAAATGGGGCAGAAGGATCAAAAGAATGGGAGAGAGGATGATTTTCCGCAGACAAACTCAGGCTTTCATGCCCCACGTGTCAATATCCAGACTCCCCGTCAATGCCCTTGCACTTTGGGAAAAGCTGGTGCAGCGCTTTCGAGGCAACCTGCCCTGTGTTCAAATTCTTCAGTGAGCTGTGACCTTGGAGGGAACAGCTGTTTAAGTTCTACATGCTTCTGTAAAGTGGGTTCCCATAATAATGGCAACTGGTCCGCAGCAATGTGAGAGCTGAATGGGTGTGTGCGTGTACAGATCTGACACGGGCACCTGGCAGGGGGAGCCCTTCTGTGACCAGCAGCTGTGACCAGCAGCAGCATCTTCGCGGACATGATGGCTACACCTGACCAGATGGGGTTATTTGACAGTGCTGTGTGAACATCTTTCTTCTACAAGGCATCTTGGAATAAAGCATTCCTAGCCACACTCCTCTGCCTCCCGCAGCCCTGCGCCTCATGGTTCCCCGCATGGGACCAGCACAGGAGGGGAAGTCAGTGAGCATGCAGGGGACTGAACAGATTTGGCTGAATTGGTGACGTCCACGGTGTTGGGCAAGACCAACAATTGTCAGAAATGGCCTCACCAACTGGTCGGTGGTAGTAGGTGGCAATCCAGTAGCAGTGATCATGAAATTCCCACGAGAGTAGTTCCACAGTGGAAAATGTAAGAGCAACACCACCGAAACCAATGACAGGTGTCCACTTTAATCTTCATGTGGTTTACATATCAATGAATAATCAATTGGTGCGCTCTAGTCCCCACAGGTGATCATTATTTGCATCAGAGTGTAGACGTAATCCAAGACTGTGGTGTTTCAGTGTGGCCCAGAAAGAGTTAAGTGAAATAAAGAATATTATCAATATTGTATCAGTCACAGATGAGAAACTACATACCAGGATCAGTGTAATTCATTCATTGGTTTATGGACACCGAGTCCTCTGGGGACTGTCACAAATCCACTTGATGTTCCTGAGTGTGAGATTTAGCATTTGGATCTTTGATTTAGCTGAAAGATGTGTAAAAACTCATGCAGTCAGACAACTCCCTACAGGCGATTCATCTGTGTTGGCTTTTACGTAACAGTTATTCCAATCAAGTGCCAGCAGTAACTTAAGCTCCGTAACTTGCCTCCGAATTCACATTTCTGAGACGCTGGAACATGCAGGAACAGTAGCAAGGGCAAGAATGTCCCTCTGGGAGAAGGGAGCCTTCCTGCTCTCTTGCTTCTTTGGGAGTGCCAGGCACTGCCTGGGGAGCCCATGTTCTGAGGAAGGGTGCAGATCCTGGTGTCCAAGCCTCCAGTCCTGCATCAGGTCCTGAGTTTCCTGATGCAGGGTGACAGGGGGAGGTGGGAGTGGGAGAGCTGCGAGCCTCTGGGAGCCAGGGACACTCAGGGCTCTCAGAGTCGCACTTGGGGGTCCTGAGGCGGCTCAAGGATACACAGCTGCCTGGCTAGCTCAGCAGAGGAGATGAGGAAGATCTGAAAACCTGAATCTGATCATTAAGTCAGGTGGGAGACATAACTCTGCAGTTAATGACTTGATGGATATTCGTTCTCACTTTTTCTCCTCCAGGATTTCTGCCACATCCCTCACCACACCTGCCTCGGTCCAGCTCGAAGTCTCATTTTGATTTCTCACTACTTGTCCCAAGAGGCTGGGGGAGGGGGCAGAAGGTTGCACCGTCTTTATGCCTCCAGTGAGAATAAAACTGCAGGTGGAATATTCTATGCACAATTTCAGAGAGATAATAAAGGAATGCAGTGGCATAGCTACAGGAATGGGCTTCAAATATCATTGTCATTAATAGATGATGTTTTTGATGGACTCAGTGGACATCAGCAGTGGGTGGAGAAAGCCCTTCCAGAAATGAAGCATTTAGCCTTCGCAGCAAACTCGTGAGAAGGCTCACTTAGATTCCTTATTTTATAGAAGAGGAAACCAAGGCACGGAGGGGTGATTAAGTTGCCTGAGGTCATGGAGCTGGTAAAATGCATAGCTGGGCATCAAAACTGGGTCCACTGATCCTGGAGGCAATGTTCACAGCCACTTTGCCAGCAAACTTTTTTTATGTGGTGTCCAGTGACACCATCTTTCCATTGCCTGCCAGGGATTTTGTGGGTTGGTGGAAGGGACAGCATCGTCCATGGCTTCAGGCATTTCACCAGCCTCCTGAGGAAGTGACTTACAGGCAGGATAGCTCTGCTCACAGGTGCTACAGAGGTGCACACAGATCTCTATTAGGAGGTCTCATATCTCTAGAAGTCTATAATACCTCCGGAAGCGTAAGGTAGAGAGTAAGAGAGGGAGGCAATTTCTGGAGAGATAACGGGTAATAATTTTCCAGCATTGATGAAAGACATGAATCCTTAGAGTCAAGAGTCACAAAGAGTCCCAAGCAAGATTAAAAACCTAAATTTACAGTAGGATACACCACAGTCAAGAAGTATAAATAAGTTTTAAAAAAGAGAGAATGAGAGAAAAAAAAAAGAATTAGTTTAGGTCAAGGGTAGTTTTGAAGAAACAACAGGGTTTCCTTGGGGTTCTGGAACATTTCCAGGCAGCTGCTGTCACCTCACTGGACCCTGTTCTAGGGGCTGCTTTCTGCCCTGTGAAGAGACTTGAGGACTCACATCACTCAAAGGCCAAAAACCTAGAGGAGGAGGTGGGACTGACAACCAGCAGGAAAGGTTGACCTCTTCATCGCTGATGGCACCGCTGCTGGCATGTGTCCACGCCTTTGAAGCTGCAGGAGGGGAGCGGGAAGGTGCAGGGATTTAGCCACAGTGGCCCGGGGTGTACTTCTACTCACGACTTGGCGAGGAGAGTCATGGGTGGGGGGGGTTCAGGCAGGAAGCCTCCCCTTCCTATCAAACACCCATGAGGGGAGATGTCCATGTAAGGCTTCTGGCACAAAATGAGTGCTCGGTCAGGCTGAGTGAGTGTTTGTTGAGCACATTCTGTGCACCAGGGCCCCATGTGTCAATCCTCCCTAGGAGCCCGTGAGGCGGGTGTTCTCATCCTCGACTTACGCAGGTCACAGAGCCACCGGAATACAAAGCCCGGTGGCACGGTGCCAGCGGTTCAGGAAACCCATTTTCTCCGGAAGGAAATCCGGAGCTGTCAAAGGTGGGGGAAGGAACAAGTGTGAAGAAATCACATTTTTGGAAACCGAATGAGCACGTTTTAATCCTACATCACGGAATCCAGCTCAGCGATGTTTACGGAGCACCTATTGTGTATACAGCCCCCTGCTTTATGTCTCCAGGGGTGGCTCCGGCCCAGGCTGTGCCAAGGTCAGGACAGAGGAGAGACTGTCGTTTGCGATGTGGGGAGCCCAAAGGTAGTGCCGTGTCCCGGCACGCGTCTGTCCTCTGCTAGCCCGGGAGCCACGGATGCTCAGATACGGTGACTTCCTCAGGCTCTGGTTTTTAAAGAGTCTTGGCTTGAAACTGTTCCATTTGGGAGGGTTTCTCCCTAGCATTTGGTATGGAATTATTACCAAATGCTAGAGGGGAGTCCTGCCAAATGCTGTATATCAGCTAAAACCCAAACTCCTAAACAATGAAATATTTATAATAAAAACAGACCCCAGAGAGGGGCACAGACTGGGGTGCCCAGCTGGTGAGGGGCTGCCGGCTGAGGTGGCCCAGTGTGTCCCGCCTGCTTATGCAGGTATGGCTGTGGAGGCAGCGGGCACCAGGTATAGTGCTGAGGCTGTGTGAGATCCCTCGGGAAGGCAGGAGAAGCGGGGGTGGGGGGTGGTCTTTCAGTCCATGAGCTCATTCAAATGCTCCTCCCAAGCCCCTCAAGACATTGCTCGGCCCTCTCCTCCCTGTATCCCTCACCCCCGTTACCGAGTTTAGTGATCAGCATTCAGCAGGCACTCAATAAATGCTGACTGCCTGCAAACGTGGATATTTCCAGTAACAGCAAAACCTCACCCATCTGGAACCCACAGGGAGTAAGATCAAGACAGCTGAGTTTTCCAGAAAGAGCCATAAATTATTTTCATGTAACATTTTCAGATGGAAATATTTCTAAGATGCGGTGCACATTTCCTTTTTTTCTTACTTGGAGAATGTGGAACACCATTAACCTTTCCGTAATGGCTCAGGGTTGCTGCAGTGAACCTCGGATTCTGAGCAGGAGGTGGTGCAGCCCTTGGGGCCTGAGAGGTGTGCTCGGCGTTTGCCCTCTGCTAATGGCCTCAGATCCCGGAGCTTTCTCTAGTCCCAGGGCCTCGTTTCTGGAGATTTCTGGGTTCTTCTTACACAGTTTCCAGTTTCCCCTCTCATTGGTGTGGTCTTGCCGAAAGTCTTCTCTCTTCCTAAATTACTCTTTCCTAATGATGGTGGGCCAGAAACCAAAACTCAAGGCTTAGTAAAATTCTGTGTAAAGTAAGTGTTCATCTGCTTTGACTGACCATCCAAAAGGCCTGAGTTAAGTGCAGAAGCTTGAGGCTTTTGTATCACTGTTTAGGCCCCTTGAAGCCATTATTGCATTTCTTCTTGACTCACAGTCTATCTCAGAAGAGGCAAGGGATGCCTGGGTGGCTCAGTCGGTTGAGCATCTGACTTCGGCTCAGGTCATGATCTCGCAGCTCATGAGTTCGAGCCCCACGTCGGGTTCTGTGCTGACAGTTCAGAGCCTGGAGCCTGCTTCGGATTCTGTGTCTCCCTCTCTCTCTGCCCCTAACCCACTCATGCTCTGTCTCTCTCAAAAATAAGTAAACATTTAAAAAAAAAAAAAAGAAGAGGCAGGTGACAGGTTGCACAGTAGCCACTCTTTATCAGAGACGCTCAGGAAGTCCCCGAGAACACGGAGCACCAATCCTTAAATCTCCTGCTGACACTAGAATTTGTAAACCTTTTCAAAAGAACCATGTTTCCTATGGTCTCCTTAAAAAAATTTTTTTTAAATTTTTTTTAACGTTTTTATTTATTTTTGAGACAGAGAGAGACAGAGCATGAACAGGGGAGGGTCAGAGAGAGGGAGACACAGAATCTGAAACAGGCTCCAGGCTCTGAGCTGTCAGCACAGAGCCCAACGCGGGGCTTGAACTCACGGACCGTGAGATCGTGACCTGAGCTGAAGTCGTCTGCTTAACCGACTGAGCCACCCAGGCGCGCCCCCCACCCCAATTTTTTTTTTTTTTTAACGACAAGCAAAGCATGTTGGTTATTACCTCCCCATTTGGAAGATCAGGAAACTGAAGCCCAGAGAGAGATCATGGAGGTCAGACTGGACACACCAGTAGGGAGTGGTTCAGCGGGAGCCTGAATAAGTCCACATCCCAGGAGGAAAAAAAATGCACAGTCAAGGGGAAACTGGAGGGAGTGTAATGGAGAGGGGATTTACAAGGGTGTGCAGAGCTGAGACAACCCACAAAGGATGGGGAAGCACCCAGGGACCAACAACTTGGGAAGCCATTGTGCTCCTCTTGTGTGCTTAGCAGTGAGCACAGGGCTGCCACAGGACAGGGACTCCACAGGGATGAGAACGGAGTCCCTGGAGACAGATAGAGTCCTGGGAACGGGGTGGCCCACTGCAGTGATGGCAGAACTAGAGGGGCCCAGACACTGCTGTACCCTGGCCTGCTGAGGGGTGGTGAGGGAGACGCCCCAATTCTCCTTCCACCCACCTGCCAGTCTCCCACCGTGAACTGATCTCCAAGCCAGAGGACAAAGGAGTTTGGAGAGGGAGACCGCAGAGCTAAGTCTCCCTGTGTGGGGAGTGGGGTGAAGAATGGGAGACAGTAGATTCTGAGTGGCGGATGGAAGAATCCTGCGCAGAGCCCGCTACAGGCAAGGTTGTCCCACGGCCTCGTGGCTTTGAAGATGTCTCCCCGGGGCTCTTCCGTGTCCTCCCCCAACACGCATGTGCCCTACCAGGTGGAAGGACCCACTGCTGGTGAGCCTGCAGGCCGGCTCTTGGGGCCCTTGCCCCCTCTCTACCACCAAGAGGCAAACTGTTGGTAAGTCCTTGGAGCCTTCTAGACCGAGTCAACTGCTCCTCAACCCTGCCTCCCTCCGTCATGGCCTGCTCAGCTGGAGAGGCCGGGCAGGATCAAGGCAGCGCAGAGCAGTGGGGAGTGCAGGAGTCTGAAAAGCAGGCACAGGAGCAACTTGGGGCTTGCCTCTTCCTTGCGCTAATCTTCCCAGATCCTTAGTGTTGGCATCAGTAGAGTGGTGATAATCCATTGTCGTCCCAGCTGTTGGGAGGTGGGAATGACCAAGCAGGTGGGGAGTCCCTTGACAAACCCTGTGATACTGCAGAAGGGAGGGAGGCTTGGGTAAAGGTCCCTCCCATCTGAGGCGGGATCAGAAGCCATCTGGCAGCGAGTAAGTCCCTTCCTCCCTTTGAGGGCAGGCCGTCCAGGCCTGCAAGACTGTTGGGCGCTGGGCTGTACTTGGGGGCGGCAGGTGCTCAGAACCCACGGTGTGGCCAGACCCGGGCCCAGCCAGTGGGAGACCTTCACAGCTTTGCCCAAACACACCTGGTGCAGGTGTCCCTCTATCCCTGTGACCCTCCTTCCCAGCCCTCCCCAAATTCGAATCATGGGTGTTTTGTTCATTTAAACAATTTGTTGACGTGCCCGTTGTATGAAATTGAGAAAACACCGAAATCTGTCAATAAAAGTTAAATCGTCCATAATCCCACCATCTTAGACTCATGATTAATGTGTGGGTGATTTCCCTCCCATACGTTTGTTCTCGGCATAATATATACAATATAGACAGAGCAGAGAGGCTGCAAGGAAATCCCTCACATGTTGACAGTGACTGTCCCCTGGTTAGTGCACGGTGCGTGTCACAGATCATATGCTTGCTTCAAATCAGAGGACATTTATATGTGTGTGTATAAAATCAGGGCTGTCTTGTAAATTAAGTATTGCACCCCACTTTTTTTGGTTTTCCAGTATGCTGTCCGATTATTCATACAATTTTGATTAATGCAGATTTCCCCAAACTATAAAACTCTGTTGTTTCACCCAACACTGGCACGTTATGGAATGTGGACATACGCATGCATTCATTCATTCACTCATTCAAGAACCGGGGACTGAGTCTCTGGGAGGTGGCAGTCTGTGCTCACTGCTGAGGACACAGAAGGGACAAACCCACCTTGGTTTTGGAGAACTCCTGATTCAATGCTGACAAGCAAACTGAGGCCATGCACAGTGGACTCCAGCACTAGGGGGGAAATACTCAGGATCTGTGCCCCGATTCCACTGCCCTCCTTTTCCCCATAGGGCCTGGCATGGAGCTGGGCTGTGTATGTGGCCTTTCCCCTCCCCTACCTCTGGGGAACCCTCCTGCAAACTCCACCTTCCCTCTTTCCCCACGTCCAGGTCCTGAGCCCCCACTTCTCCCTCAAATCCTCCCCATGCGTGCACCCATCCACCTCCCAAGCAGCCTCTCATCGGCTGGTGTTCACACTCACAATAGCAAAGACTTGTGTTGTAATTTCATCCTTATGTTCCTCAACTGTGACTTACTTCAAGTCTCATAGTTGCAAAGTTGATCTTCAAGAGATCATCTTTAAAGAGTATTTTTCCTCTATGCTTTAGCTTCCAGAATATCAGGTCTGATGTGTCGCATTTTGTGAAGACACAGCACATTCTGGAAGGTGGTGGGAAATGCAGCCACAGTATCCATCTGGCAAACATTGTGTCCCTTCACGGGTCAGTCTGGCTGCACTGCTCTGTAGCTGCCCCATGCTGCTGGGACACATTCTTCAGGGGCACAGTGGGAAAGTTGTCACCATCTTCTCATGGAGTGCTTCTTTGTGGGCCTGGCACTTCTTAGTGATGGGAATACATGTGTATTATCTAGAAAACTCGCTTTCTCATGGTACTCACCATAAAGGCCAGGCAGGTTGTGACAGAAACAGCTCACGGTGTTGGCCTTCAGCTCCAAGAGCTGGGTCTGATGATGCGTAAGTTCTGGATCTACTGTCCAGCATGGTACTATCCAGCTGTACCGTATTGTATAGTTAAAAGTTTCTATGAGGAGCGCCTGGGTGGCTCAGTCGGTTGAGCGTCTGACTTCGGCTCAGGTCATGATCTTGTGGTTCATGGGTTTGAGCCACGCGTTGGGCTCTGTGCTGGCAGCTCAGAGCCTGGAGCCTGCTTTGGGTTTCTGTGCCTCCCTCTCTCTGCGCCTCCCCTACTCGTGCTCTGTCTCTTGGGCTCTCAAAAATAAATAAACATTAAAAAAAGTTGCTATGAGAGTGGAGCTTGAATGTTCTCACCCTAACAACCATAACAAAATGGTCATTATATCAGGTGGGGGATGTGCTAAGTCACCTGATCGTGGTAAGCATTTAGCAATGTATACAGGTGTACCAAACTATCACATGGCACACTTTTGACCTGCATAATGTTGAATGTCAATTGCAACTCAATAAAGCTGGAAAAAAGTTGCATCTGGTTTCAGGGGTGTCTGGGTGGCCTTCACCCCAAATGATTGTTAGTGTGGATATCACAGCCCTAGCGGCAAGGCAGTTGCTTGTTGAGGGCAGTGTTGTGGGGATCAGGGCGTTCAGGGGAACAGAGCGGTAACCTGACTGTTCTGTTACCTTCTCGTGATGTCACCGATTTGAGCTGCTAGAAAACTGGACTTTCGTAGATATGCAACTGTGTTTCTGCCAGTCAACACCAGGAAGGCCAGCTTCGCTGCTGCACTTGTAAAAAGATGAATAAGTAATTCATAAAACATCCGCCTGTAACCCGTCAAGCATTCCTCAGATACTAGAGAGGACAGGCAAAGGGCAAGCGTGAACCCAGATTAAATGTAGCCACAAAATCAAGTTCCCTTTTTAAAAGTGTGATCTGCAAATCCCACTGTAAGAAGAGAAAAAGTAGTGTCCTGTGGGTGTGAGTTCCCAGGGGAGTCTGCTTAGGAAAGGCATTTGTGACCAAAGCTAGGTGGAGTTTCTGGAAGACTGCGGGAAAGCACAGGCTTGGGAGTTTGGAGTGCGGCCATTCTGGACCCACGGACTCAGATCTGACATTCCAGACATCTTACCGAGAGGAAGAGCGCCGGTCATGGTGGCTGGGCTTCTGTCGTCATGTTAAGGGTGAGTGCCCTCTGCAAAAGGGACTGCTCACGAGAGAACTGCAAATGCCGATAGACATTTCAGTCAGCGGGCAAGGGCTTGTGTGGTGCACTGGAAACCAATGCCACCAAAATGTCTCTGCGCCCCGAACCACTAAACAAACTAGTGTGGGATGTCAGGTCCTCTTCTCATTCTTATTTAATGAAAAAGTACACATAAAATATTTAAATATCACTGATGCACATAAGTGAGTGCTAAGCTTTGCACTAAGTGCTGCCTCACTGAGCTCTCGGAAGGAGCCCACGAGGTAGGGTCTCACTTTTCAGACGTGCGGGTTAAGGCACAGAGGGATTAAGTAACTTGCCTAAGGTCACAGGGCTCTAAAGTGATGGAACTGGCATTTGAATTCAGGTGGCCTGGCCCCAGAGCCTGGTTCTGCCACTCAAGGGGCCACTTCTCCTTTGGAGCAATAAGAAAATCATCACCAGTGGCATGAATAACCCCCGAGGGAGCAAAGGAAGAGGGGTTGTGGGAGCAGAGTTTCCGAGTGGGCAGCTGGCAGGAGGGTTCGACCAGGATCCTATGATGACTACATCTCACTAATGCTGGCTGGATGTGTGCCTTCCCTGGACCCATGCCCGCCAGAGGGCTAGAGCAAAGAGATACAGTGTTTCCTTTGAAGCCAAGAAGGTCTTGTTTGTTCCCTGCTGGGGACTGAGGGACGTATCTGGAGGTCCCTAGAGGTGAGGGGTGAGCCTGGGGGCAACAGGAACCTGCTGAAAATTACACGCCACGGTGAGAACTAGAAGGCCAACCTATCCGCACCAGTGTGACATGTGTAAGTGTTAACATACTCTTACGAGCCGGAGGGGGGCACATCCTGAAGCCCCCCACCTCACCCCACCCCACCCGAGTGTACATGCGCAGAGGGCAGGAGGAGACAGGAGTGGGGGAAGTACACGTTGGGGCAGTCTTTTTGGAAAGAAAATTGGCAATGCCTGTGAGGAGTCTCCAAACCCTCCGTATCCATTCCATCACACACACACACACACACACACACACACACACACACACACACACCGGCCCCCTCCCCACTCTGACCTGCATCTCTGGCCCAGCCACAGCAAGGTCCCTGATGGTGCTGGGGCCCAGGGCCTCCGTCATCTGCTTGAACTCCTTCACCTCCACCTCTGCCAGCTACATTTAACCATGAAAATGCTCTCTCCAATACTTTTGAGAGAACAAAACGTTAGAAACAATTTAGACGTTCCAAAATAAGAGATGGTTTAAATAAATAAATTATGTTGCATCCATTTGATGGAACACTTTGTAGTCATAAAATCATGTTTTCAAAGAATATTTAATGATGTGGGGAAATACCTTGTGCTACAAGGTGTTAAAACCCAAAATTCAACTGAGTATTGAAGATCTAATTGGCTTTATTTGATGATTCATGAGTCGGGCAGCATCCCATCTAGGAAATAGAAAGGAGCTCTGAAGAGCTGAATAAAAGGAGGGGCTTTTCTAGGCAGAAGGGGCACGAACAAGGAGGGAGTGGATTACCTCTCTGGGGGACAGAAGGAGTCCACCAGGTAGACCACGTCTCCAACGCTGGCCAGGAAATTCCAGGTTGACTGGTTTAAGATTTACTCCTGGGGGAGGTTGAAACTGCAGTTAGGTTAGGTATTAGGTCTTGGTTTGCTGATGTGGGGCTTAGCACAAGTGACTCCATTTTGAGCCTGTTGCCTTTTTAAAGAATCCCCTCCCCCTCTTTTGATCATACTTTTGATCATACAGTTTAATCGAGAGATGTGATCAAAATGTAAGGCATTAACACCACTCCCAGCCATGGCTCCAAAATTCTCACAGTTTTTTCTGATCCTCTGTGTGGTATTCACAGGTCATGATGAAGTTTGCTGAATCTCTGTGGTATTCAGAAGTCATGACTTCAGGTTTACATTTTAAAATCAGTCATTCTCTTCATTCCCTTTCTGATGTTCCAGACTTAAGGAGATCATGTTTTTTGGTGGTTAGCTGATTGCAAACATGTATTTAAAGCTTTTGGGAGAAGACAGCACACCTTGGGGACTACCATGATTATTATAAATAATTCCCAATGACTGTAGTACACTTTGGAACCATGGTCCCCAAGACTAAACCGATCATAATCAAATAGTCTAAAGAAAGACTCCACTCAAGGAATCATCTTTTTAAGCTAAGTAGCTTGCTCAGTGATCTTACGTAACTGAGTTTCATCTTCTCCAGAAGTATTAATTCAGGTGCATCAGGTGGTGTTGGCCACAGCACAGATACCTCTTTGCTCAGCTGAAAGATAATTAAGGGCAGTCTTTATCAAGAACAACTTTGGCGGAGAGTCTAAGGATTTTTAAGGATTTTTGTTGGGAAGCTATTTTTTTTTCTTTTTAATATTTTTTAATGTTTATTTATTTTTGAGACAGAGACAGAGACAGAAGTTGAGCAGGGGAAGGGCAGAGAGAGAGAGAGAGAGAGAGAGAGAGAGAGAGAGAAAGAGAGAATTTGAAGCAGGCTCCAGGCTCTGAGCTGTCAGTACAGAGCCCAATGCGGGGCTCCAACTCATGAACCGTGAGATCATAACCTAAGCCGAAGTTGGATGCCCAACCCACTGAGCCACCAAGGTACTCCAGGAAGCTGTTGTTTTAACAGAAGATTTCACAATACTTTCTAGAGTTAAGGAAAAGTTCTTTATCATAGCTTCAGAGGAGAAGTGATATACTAAAGGAAGCTAATTTTAATCATGAATGTCTCTTGGTAATTCCCACTTGAGTGTGTGACCCAGGTGACAGCCATGGAGGCCAGCAAATTTAGAGGTCTGTAGACCACATAGGCAGCTTTATTCTAAAATGTTTGTTTATTTATTTATCTTTTAAGAGAGAAAGAGGTAGAGAGAGAATCCCAAACAGGCTCCACGCTGTCAGCACAGAGCCCAATGTGGGGCTCCATGAACCATGAGATCATGACCTGAGTCAAAGTCAGATCCTTAACCAACTGAGCCACCCAGATGCCCCAGGCTGTTTTATTCTGATTGCCCTTGCCTTATGTCTCTTTCCTTGTACAGAGCTTGGATGCAAGATTCCCTGGATTTGGAGCTGTTAACCAAAGACAGGGAAATGGACTAGTGTTTCTACCATCAGGGACAGAAATTGGAGTTTTTGATGACAAATTCAGTGGTCCGAAAGTCCCCCTTAGTCATGTCCTGGGAAATATAAATGATAGTGTTATCTTTCCAGGCCAATGCCAAAATAAAGGAAAGAAAGAGAAAAAGGGTTTCATGTTTAAAGTATGAAGTCTTGATCAGATGTATGGTGGAGCCTTCTTTAGCTGTGAGATGTATACCAACAGTTCTAGTCCCTGAAGTTTGGCTGCCATATGGGTAGTGAGGAGGACCTTTCTACAATTTAAGGGAAATCTTTGTTCTTAGTGATTTCAAATTGGAGGGTGGGAGGAAATTGGAAATTTCAGTTTGCAGCGTCATAGCCAAATATTTATTTGAGGAAACTAAAAGAATTCAGGACAGAGTCCAGTTGACAGGTGTATAACAGAACATCAAAGACAATTAACAGGATTAGAATCTAACATCTATAAAGGTGGAACATAATTTTTCCCTCTACCATTACCCCAATTTTTTTCCCCAAAGATAATCACAGTAAAACTAATTTGTATTAAACTTGGCCTGATTATTTGCATAAGTGCAGCAAGAATAGTGACTGATCATATAAGCTCTTTTTAAGACTGCTTTGCTGGAACATTTCATAAGGAGTCTTAGATTGAACTCTTAAAAGTCCCAGAGGCCAGGAAGGCAAGCCAAGGACTCACCATCATATTTTACCTGCAATACCATTCCAGTAAAAGCCCGGGTAATATAGCCAATATTTCCAGTTGTGTCCTATTGCAAGAACAGATCCTTACTGAACTTATGGAAACAACTAACTATATTTCCATGAAGAAATTTAAGGGTTTCTATATTCTAGAGGGATCACGTAGGAAGAAAAACTAAATGTTTCATCTTTCTTTACAAAAATATACTGTAATTGCTGTAATTTATATATAGCTTAAGAGAAAAGTTCTTTAAATCTGGAAAAAGAAAACATTAGGTAACTAGTAATGTTTTCAAACAAAGAGTCATTAAAAATTATAATCATTCTTCTCAGTAGTCTGCTTGAATCCAGTTTTTCCATTAGTTCTGGAAATTTTTACCCAATTCAGTTTTTTTTTTTTTTGAGAAGAGAGAGAGAGAAAGAGAGAGAGTGAGTGAGCTGGGAAAGGGTAGAGGGAGACAGAGAGAGAATCTTAAGCAGGCTCCACACCCTGCGTGGAATCTAGGGGCTCAATCTCACAACCCTGAGATCATGACTTGAGCCGAAATCAAGAGTCTGATGCTTAACCAACTGAGCCACCCAGATGCCCCTAGTTTTATGATCTTAAAGTTGTCAGGAACCTGTACTTGTCAAAGCCCTTCTCATGAACATTACTGAAGATGAAGCACTTTTGCAGGAACGCTTTTGCAAAAGCATCAAACAGTAACTCTATGAATGACAAAAGATAAAACATGCCCATTGTTAAAGATCTGATGATTACAATGGAATTTAGTTATTTCTGTGACACTCAACATTGCGAAATGATAACTGGCATTATGATGATAGCATTATCCCAGGATATATTAGACTTTAGCAATTTCATACTATTTTGGAAACACTTAGAACATGTACCTATACAAATACAACATAGAGAAAGCTTACTATTTTCTTGTTTGACAATGCTGCCCATGTTATTTAGCATATAAAGAAATCTAATTTAACATCTCCCTTTTTATAAGGAGAGAGAACAAATTTTTTGAGATGTTCCAGGGACCCTCTGGAAAGTCCCAAAGTTATTTCAGGGCCAAAAGGCTTTATTTAGAATTTGATATTGGGAATTTTGTCAAAAATATCAAAAGGTTTAAAAACACTTGGTCAAATGGCATCATAGCCCATGGTGAGAACCATAGTGACAATTAAAGACTTCTAGGAAAATACAGAAAGTTAAATAGTTGAAAAATTAAAAAAAAAACACCTTAGCTGTTTTAATAGAGAAAACTGAAGTAATCAAGGACATGATGATAAAGTTAAAATGAAGCACAACACATTATTTTGGTAAGACACAAAAATTTCTGCTTTTTAGGCAGATTACTTAACAGGTAAATAAACTTTCACAATCTATTACCAAAAGGAGACCAAGTGTCCAAGAAGACTTTGCCCTTTTAACAGAGAGGAAATTAATTCTAATTTTTCACCAGTGTACTTTTTATATTAAAACCCATTTTTAAACATAAATTTATTTCATTCTTAACCAGCCTGACCACACATAAGTTTCTTTCCCCAGATGCCTTTTCCATTAAACCTTTTACATTTTTTTTCTTATGTGAAAGAGAAAACTCTTTCCCATTCTGAAATAACCAATCTTACTTTATTTAAAAATTTTTTTAAAATTGTTTATTTATTTTTGAGAGAGACAGACACAGAACATGAGCAGAGGAGGGGCAGAGGGACAAAGAGACACAGAATTCAAAGCAGATTCCAGGCTCTAAGCTGTCAGCAAAGAGCCCAACATGGGCCTTGAACCCACGGACTGGGACATCATTACCTGAGCTGAAGTCAGCTGCTTAACCGACTGAGCCACCCAGGTGCCCCACCAATTTTACTTTAGAACAAAAATCACTTTCTTCCTTTCCTTCTTTTTTTTTTCTTTCTTTCTTTCTTTCTTTCTTTCTTTCTTTCTTTCTTAACAAAAATGCACCTCCATTATTCATAGCTTCTTTTACTGAAAACACACATCCTACTTTTCTTGTATATTAAGATGTTTCCTTTATTATTTCCAGTAGCTCTGATAATATATATTAGAATTTTTAGCCCTAAGAACTTTAATTTTTAGTGAAAATAAAGAAGCAAACAATTGGGAACTGTCCTTTACATTAGCATTCTGTGGCTTGATGTTATACATTTTATAAATAAATACTTTTTATAATTTTCAGAAATGTATGCTCTCTCATAGTAATTTTCTCAGCATGGCACAAAACGTGTTTACTAATAGATCCAAAATATCTTTAGTTCCTCTGTAAAGAAAGTCAAATGTGGAGAAGCCCATTGTTAGTAATTATTTTTGTTTGTGTGTTTTATCTTACTTGGAAATGATCTAGATATTTAATGACTATCCATTATTTAAATTAACTTAGCCAAACTTTAAGGTTTCAGGTTACCAAAAATAATTGGGGAACTGTTTTTAAAAATTACCTAAAAACTTTTATCTTTCTTACATCTATTTAATTTACTTGCTCTCAACAATTGCATTGAATTACTCATTAAGTTTCGATTATACCAAGTCCTTTTACTTACTGAGAAATTTTGTAACAGGGATAACGTGAACTTATTTGAATATTAAACCCACTAAGAATAAAAGTTGTGTGTCTGCATTATATTAGATGTTGATAACTGTAAACACATGTCTATTTTAATTAAACCAACAAACTTAAGCAACAAACTTAAATTAACTTTAGTACCAAATATTTTCTCAGATTACATGAACCTGAAAAGCATTTGGGTTAGTTTCTGTTACATGTCTGAGAATGCTACAAGTCCTTAATTCATGTAAGTGCTTAATTCTCTTCAAGCCAATTAAATAGGTCTTTTTTACAAACTGATTTTAGCAGTACCATCCAGAGGTAGAAAATACCACACACCCATAACATATATACATATGTATATATACATATATACACACACATAAACATATAGGCAGATACAGAAACCATTTACAGCTTCCATTTTAAAATTCCTGCTATGAATAAAATACAATAATACAAACTAGTATACTCACTAGTGATAAAAACGTTGACTCTAAGTTGTTTCTCTGGTAGATGAAATAAGTTAAGTTTACTTGCTCAGGTGGCTAAAGCTTTTTACTAATATTTGTGGTGAAGACATTTAAAATATTTTTCCTTCCCCTAAGTTTTAAATGACCCTTCCTTTTGGGTACATAGTTTCATTTCAGCTTAGGGGAGAAAGCCTAAAATAATTTCTATCAGGCTCTGAATATCAGCTTTCAATCTGGCCAATTTCTGACAACAGAGCTCCTTAAAACCCCTTTTAAATATCTTTCCAGTTTTTAGCTGGAAACAGTAAGTAGTTCTGGCAGCAGTGGAAAACCCATGGACTTAAGTTCCCAAAGAGGATGCAAAGATATTTCACTCTACTTGGGCGCTACAGGCAGAGATCTGGAAGACAGGGCTCCAGTAAGAAATCTCATCCTTCACTGGCTTCTGCCAGTTTTCCCAGGATCCCCTCTGCAGGCTCTGCTATCTGCCAGAATTTGGCAATATTTTTCATCAATTACATTTTAGTTTCTCTTGTCTATTTAAGGGAACTACATGGCAGTCTACCAGAAAATCCCTCAGAGTCCTGTCAACTCTGGGAGAAGCCCTTTGAGGGTAGATATGGGGGTGTCTACACTTGGTGCTAGCTTAAAGCTACACTTGGTGGACCTCCGTTTACTGTCTTGTGGTCCCCTCTAAATGGGAAGATGGTTTAGACACAGGATTAGTAGAATGAGGGCTCAAAGGAGGATGGAGAGGAGCAGTAGGACTTATGTCAATCTTACAGTGTTGTTTTAGGTACTTCTTGTATCTTTAATTTTTTACAACAAGTCTTTCAGTGAAGTTATTTTGGAATTTTTAAAGCCTTTTGGAGGCTTCTGCATGCAATTAAAATAGGTACCCCATTCTGCTTGCTTGATTTGGGAGTCCTTGCTTTCAAGTGCACTTCTTAAATGATCTTATATAATTGGAACGCTCCCCATAATGGCCATTGTAACAACAGGTTGTTCTTAGTAAGATGTTGGCATTTTTGTATAGAGATTTACAGCTTCCAGAACCATAGTTCTTAGATATAAAATAGGCAGGTGTATTGGAAGGTGATATGCTCAGCTCTCTGAAATTTAAGGATTCCATTTTTATTATTACTTTTTTTTTTTCCAGCTAAGCCTTTGGGTCTCTTGGAGCCAAACTAACACCCAAAAGCAATGTGCCTCGGTGACTGGGGATTGTGTGGTATTTTACAGTTGTACCTTATTGCATGGAAATTTTCTTGAGTTTGGCAGATGACCTGGTGTCACTCTAACCCATTTTGTGACCAACTCCCGTGGCTAACACGGGAGTCTTTGGGTTAGGTGGAGAGTCACCAATTTTGCAGCTGCAACATCTTTGGTCAACACAAAACAAGACAAATAAACCAGGTGCGTCTTAAGGTATCGGCAGTACCCAATAGATATTACTATGTCCTGGCCAAGAGAAGGCTCTGTGTATACCACCAGCAATTCCTGTGAAGCTTGGGACTAGAGAAAGGGCTGAACCAGGAGACTCCAAAAGTGAGTACTGTGGACTGGGCTGGGTTTCCAAAAGGGGAATTACATACTGGAAAGCCAATTAGATTGGAAACTCAACACAAAGAGAGCAGAGCTCAGAACCCAGAGGAACTGACCCACAGCCCTTAGAAATGGTGAGAAGGACAGAACACTCAAACGAGTTCACAGGTATCATGCCTGTGTTGTCCCTGAAGCCAATGGAAGTCTCCTTTAGTCCCACTACTGCCGCCAAATCTGCTAAAAAACAAATGCAAATATGCATTGAAAATCTAATTGGCTTTTTTCATGATTCATCAATCTGACTGCATCCCATCTAGGAAAGGCTCTGAAGAGCTGAACAAAGTGAGAGACTTTTATAGGCAGATGGAAGCAGGGACAAGGAAAGAGTGAAACCTCATATTTCTTTGGAGGGTGGAAGGGGTCTATCCAGCAGATTACCTCACTACTGCTGACCAGGAAATTCCACATTGATTGGTTAAGATTTACTCCTGGGGGAGGTTGAAACTGCCGTTAGTTTAGGTATTAGGTCTTGGTTTGCTGATGTGGGGCTCAGCACAAGTGACTCCATTTTGAGCTTGTTGCCTTTTTAAAAACAACGGTTAGAGAATAAAAGCAAGACACAGAATTGCTTATAGAGAATGATTCAAAGTTTGTGAAAAAAATGATATGCAGAGAAGAATTCTTGGAGGGAAATACGCAAAAAGCTAACAGGGTGACATTAAGGGAGATATAATCATTTTCTTTGTGCATTCTTATGTTTCTAATTATTCTTTAATGTGCATCAAGGGTTACTTTCTATCAGAGAAAATAGCCATTAATTTTTAAAAGTAGCAACTGATTTCTAGTGCGGGCAACACATTTTAAGCAGTGATATTCATGTATTC
Source organism: Panthera onca (assembly GCF_046562875.1). Lineage (NCBI taxonomy): Eukaryota > Metazoa > Chordata > Mammalia > Carnivora > Felidae > Panthera > Panthera onca. The sequence goes on along the minus strand of NC_138353.1, from coordinate 22,384,079 downwards.
ATTCATTCATTCATTCATTCATTCATTCAATTTGTCAATAAAGGTTTAAAAAAAGTACCCAACATATAGTATGAATTATTTAAGTGTTAAAACTAATTTCTTGATTAGTTCCATCAAAATTCCCTCATACCACACTGTGCCAAAGGCTGGGGTAGGCCTGGGGTCTAGCAATGGAGTGGGCTTGGTGTCTGTCTTCTAGAAGCTCCTAGCCCTGAATGGGGAGGGGGTCCCACAAGCAGAGCCTTAGATGGCACTCCTTGAGCGGCCAGCTGTAACCGTGGCAGGTCCACAGATTGGGCTCTCAGAGTCAGAGGAGGGCTGGATAAGCTGGGTGGATATAACTATGTCTCAAATGCTGACCCAAATAAATAAATTTGCCCTCAGTCACTAGTGTGGTTTCATATTTGCCTTCTTACACACTTTGGTGCCAGTCCCCAGTCTCCACTCTGCTAGCCGACTTTCCCAGGCACAGACCACAGGATACCCTGGAGGATTCTAGAGCCCTCACGGGACTCTAGAGCCTTCAATAACTGTGGCTGCAAGTGCAGGTACAGACTCCCAGAGATTCTCCAGGGATTCAAGCACAGCATCTCTGAGCTACTCCCGTCTCCCCCTGAATGACACCATCTGATTCAACTTTGTCCCCCACTTTTTTAAAAACTATTTACTTAGTTAAGTCTATTCATTCATTTTGAGGGAGAGAGAGAGAGAGAGAGAGAGAGAGAGATTCCTGAGCCTGATGTGGGGCCCGATTTCATGAACCATGAGATCAGGACCTGAGACAAAATCCAGAGTTGGATGTTTAACTGACTGAGCCACCCAGGTGCCCCAGCTTTGTCCCCCACTTGGAGTCTGGTACCATCAACATACATTTGACACTCAGCACGTTCCCCTCCTCCCATCTTCCTTTCCTGATTTCCCAAGATCCATATGACTCAACTTAGCCTTTCTCTGTAGTGATATTACTTCCCAGGTTGAACCTCTTAGCCCCCCTGGCTCACTGCCCATTCTGACCTTCATGGTTTGTGCCCTGGGCAAATTCAGGGGAGGCTCACTCAGGATTCTGAGTGTTGGCCAGAGTCAAGGGACTTATTTTTTTGTCTTAACTTGATCATTCTCATTTGATTCCCACTTTCTTCCTTGAAGATGGTGATAGACCTCAGCATTTACCCAGGGAAACACTGGGGATGATTCTTGGTAATTGTGTCTGATGTATGTGGACCAGCTCACATCTGTGAGCCAAAAGCTAGCTATAACATCTTCTGGAAAACTACATTTTCCCAATATTTGGTCCCTTTTGTTTCTAGTGGCAAACAAAACTGATACCTTTTCCCAAGGTAAAATCAGGCCTGAAAAATGGAACTTTGACAAAGCAGGGACCACGTCATGGCTGTGTGCCACATGGTAGACACATTTAAAGCATGGGAGGAGAATAATAAAGATACCAACATCTTAAGAAAATTAGTTCTTGGATTCCCACCGGTAGTTTTATTTCATAACATGATACTTTGTTTTAATTTGCAGTCTTAAAAAACCCCCCACCCCCAAATTTAGAGATCATGGGCTATTTCATCGATTCCTGTGCAGGTAGACACAGCACAAGCCACATTCTGACCAAAAAGTCCACTAGCTTTATGGTCCCCCACCCCTCCAAACCTAACTCAAAATCAATGATGGTTGTTGCAGGTAAGTGAGGGACCCAAAGTGGATGCCCAGTGTCCATCCAGGATATTCCAGCTCCACAGTCTTGCAAAGGAGCAGGAATGCATTGTTGTAACTCTATCCAGTATAGCTCAGCAGATTTTCTTGGCCTTTGACTAATTTATACAAAGACACCATGAAGACATCCAGGTGAGTCCCACTTTAAAATATATGACCGAGGGGCGCCTGGGTGGCTCAGTTGGTTAAGCGTCCAACTTCAGCTCAGGTCATGATCTCGCCATCTGTGAGTTTGAGCCCTGTGTCCGGCTTTGGGCCGACAGCTCAGAGCCTGGAGCCTGCGTCAGATTCTGTCTCCCTTGCTCTCTGCCCCTCCCCCACTCAAGCTCTGTCTCTGAAAAATGAATAAACCTTAAAAAAATTAAAAAAAAATATGACCGAGGTAGGAAAATTACAATTATAAATAAATTACCACTAATTTGTTATTTCAGAACACAACCATTCACTTTATGAAAGACGTCTGTTGAGATGCCTTCCATAACTAGCTGTCCCAATGCAGTAAATCAGATTCAATTTACAAAAATTCAATTTACAAACACCTTTTTTTGGAACAGAGCTACTATGCAAAGCAAGGCACACCTGTAGCTCTGAGACTTCTGGCAAGTTTGCTGGCTGCTCTTTTGCCCAGAAGAGCATGAGGAGTCTGGCTTCTCCCTCCCCCACCCTGCCCCACACACCTTGCTTCCGTCTTGTTTGTGAGTTTTCTGACCCCTGGTCCAGGTATTCCTTGTTTTCATCCAATGCGGAGGGTATTATCAGGCCTCCTTGCTTCTGTGGCAAGTGACAGAAAACCCAAAGCAAATGGAATTAAGGTAACAGTGGGTATTTGCCAGCTCACAAAACGGAGAGATGCAGCGATGGTACTGGTTTTGGGTGTGGCTAGATGTAGGGCTTAACACAAGCAGGGCCATTTCTCCATTTCTGTGGGTGCCATTCTCAGACTCCTCCTTGGTGACCTCTGCAAGTTCTCTGCTCTCCTGTCTTGGTGTGGGGATGGGGACCACAGCCCTCCAGCAGCTCAACCCCACCACTGGTGTGTATTTAAAAATAAAATACAAGGGGCGCCTGGGTGGCGCAGTCGGTTAAGTGTCCGACTTCGGCCAGGTCACGATCTCGCGGTCTGTGAGTTCGAGCCCCGCGTCAGGCTCTGGGCTGATGGCTCGGAGCCTGGAGCCTGTTTCCGATTCTGTGTCTCCCTCTCTCTCTGCCCCTCCCCAATTCATGCTCTGTCTCTCTCTGTCCCAAAAATAAATAAAAAACGTTGAAAAAAAAAAAATAAAAATAAAATACAAGATTCACTCTGATTGGACCAGCTTAGGCCACATGCCCATTCCTGGACCAATTACAGTGTTCAGAGAGCTATGATGTACTGATGGGCTGGGACCTGAAGCAGGATCCCTGGCCAGATGCCCTTAGGTTAGGAAGGAAAAGCAGGGGCACCTGCCGGGATAAAGGATGTGTTCTGCCAGGACAAATAGATGTTACCATGTTGACTTCTTCCCTTTGTTGGAAAAACCAGAAGCGGTGTACAACTTTGGGGGGGAACTTTTGGGAGAGTGGCATTCCAGGTCTTTATAAGGATATGCTTAAAAGAGGATGCTGGAGGAGGTAAGGATGGGAATGACTGGCCTCTGCTTGGGGTGGGGGTCCCGTGGCCAAGGACCAATAGTTCATGGCAGAATAGCCACGTAGGTCAGACTCTTCCCAAGTTCTCCTTATTGAGGGATCACCTCTCTCACCTCTGGTGGCACACCTCTGAACCTTGTTCTCTGGGGAGTCTTTGAAGGCTCATTCACCCTGAGCTGAGAAATCTGCTCCCTCACCTCCATGGAGAGAGATGCCTGACCTCAGCAGCAGAGAAAACTGTGTAGGGAGGAGAAGAAAGCCTCAAGGTTGAGCCTCAGGCAGGCTTTCCCCCTAGGAAAGGAGAGCACTTGGTCAGGGAAGCAGGGACTCTCCAGGAGAATCCAGATGGGACCCTGTAGGTGTCTAGACCAATTCCCCACCAAACACATGGGCCTCTACAGATCTCTCAGCATCTTTCTTCTGCTTGAAGAAGGTGGACCTAAAGGAGGCTCCTAGGACCACTGACTTTCTGTGATCCTGAGGGCTTGACAGATCATTGGAGGGTATCTTTATACAGTGGGGAAACTGAGGTCTGGGGTGGGGGAACTTGGTTCTGGTCTCCCCCTCCTCTCCTGAGCCCAAGCAGCACCCAAGCATGCTCTCCCTTGTGTGCTTCACTCTTTTAGTCATAGGTAATGGCCCTTTCTTTTTTTTTTTAATTTAAAACAATTTTTAATGTTTATTTTTGCATGAGAGAGAACAGAGCGCAAGCAGGGGAGTGGCAGAGAGAGAGGGAGACACAGAATCTGAAGCAGGGGAGTGGCAGAGAGAGAGGGAGACACAGAATCTGACGCAGGCTCCGGACTCGGAGCTGTCAGCACAGAGCCTGACACGGGGCTCGAACTCACGAACCCAAGATCATGACCTGAGCTGAAGTCGGACGCTCAACCGACTGAGCCACCCAGGCGCCCCAGTGATGGGCCTTTCAATGGCTAGTTTTTAACCTGTTGATACCATGAGAGAAGCAGAGTAAGGAGGAACAGAAGGGGGGGGGGGAAGTGGAGCAGTACAGAAACAAAAACAAGATGAGTGCTGTTGTCACAGGAAGTGCAAGTCTAAAGCAGCGGTTGGGTAACATTTTATGAATCACTGCCACTTTTGGTAATCCAAGGGAGGCGGTCAGAACCAATCTATTGTGTGAGAAGTATTACTTTCAGAGGAGGCACCCGTAGAAGCCAAGCACTCATTACAAGATGCTCTTATGTTCCAACATGGTGCAGCTCCCCAGGCCCTTGCTTCTGAGCTGGTACAGGAGTCTTACCACCTCGATTCTTGCCCACGACCACCTATCTTGCCAGCCCAGGCTCCCAATGACTTCCATCAGTCTCAAGAAGTCAGAAGGCTGGTGTCATCTTGAAGAAGACATCGCACGAGTGGAAAGTCCTGGTCAGAGTCCCCGGGGCGAATGGCAGACCTCCACCTCCACTGAGGTCTGGGGTGGGGGAACTTGGTTCTGGTCTCACACCCAGAGGGCTGTGAGGATGGGTGAGTGCAAGGCTCTGGGATGCAGGGATAGAGTGAGGCTCTGGGAGTCTCTGCTGAAACTCCAGCCACAGGGGTCCAGGCCCCGCCAAGCTGCGCAGCAGCGCCGAGAAGTAGTCCAGAGTCTCGGAAGGAGCAAAGGAAGTCAGTGAGGAGAGGCCATTGGGGAAGGGCCAGAGCTAGAGGAAAAGGGTGGAGAGGCCCAGAAATCCTGAACAGGGAGAAGAGGAGGTGGCCACCAAACACATGGGGGTGGGGAGACTCTTCTGTGCTTTAGTGGGATGCAGGTAGGCGTCAAGTTTCGGTCTCTGGAGGACGCCAGGCCTCTGGTCATTGTCCAGTGCTCCTCACCTCTCACCTTGACTCCCACCTCCAAGGAGCTCCGCTGCCCGGGAGGTCTCCCAGTGCAGCCCCAGGGCAGCCAGCGCGAGTCCTCAGGAAACGCAGAGAGCACGGGCGCCGACAGGGGGCGCCAGCGAACTCGCCCTCCACGCCGCACCCCCCACCCCCGCCCCGCTCCGCGCTCGAATCCTCAGCAGGGCTCAGGCGGTGGGGCGCGGCCTCCAGGTGGTGGGCGGTCGCTACCGGGTCGGTCAGGCCAGTTGAGTCGCACAAAACCTCTGCGGCCTCTGAGCGGCTGTGCGCACCAGTCGAGGTCTCCCAGGTCGCCTGGAGCTGGGCCCTCCTGAGGTGCGCGGCCTTCGAAGGCCGCGGCCACCTCGGGCCTGGAAGACGTACCCCGGGTCAGGAGGCCACCACTCGGGACCAACCCATATAGGCGCTGCGAAGGGCCCCGGGACAGTGCCAGGGCGCGCGGTCCGGCTCCCTGCTTCCCTTGGTCCAGGCGGGGACCGGCGGCTTGAGGGTTAAAAGGCGACTGCCACCCCCATTCTCTTGGGGAGAAAGTGCCTTTTCTCCAAGTCCATATGGCCACTTCCTTTCGACCTGCTCGGCCCTGCTCGCCTCTTTGTCCGAGCTGTCACTTATAAAGAATCACTTGACTTACAATAACAGGTTCAAAAGACGACAGAGTATAATCAGTTGATCCACGAAGAATTGAAATAAAGAACACCCCACTGCTCCGGCTATCATTCCCATAGAGATAGTGATATCATTGATGTGATTGCGATGCTAATTTCTATACAAGGAAAAAAAAACCTTGTATTTTGGAATTTGTTCAAAGAGAATTTCAGACACATCAGATTGGAAAATGAGAACTGAATTCCTAAACTTTTTTGGGTAGGCGGGGGCTTTAAATTTTTTTTTTTTAACACCACTGCAAAGATTTAAGTGGACTTTAAGAATCTCATAGAACTAGCCTGTTGGGGGAAACACTGTTTTCTCACTCTCGGAAATCCTGGGGAGAGACAGACAGATAGATAAATGATGGACAGATAGAGATTGAGAATGCCCTGGGTATTCAGGAAAGAGTCCGAGGGTGCAGGCATGGGTGACCAGGCCGGGTGCCCACTGGTGGGCCGCGCACAGAGGAGCAGACCATAGGCAGTGAGGTTCCAAGGCCAGGTGCCAGGGACAGTTGGGTTGCGTCTGTACCTGAGCCCCTAGTCTGGCCCGCTGCCCAGCTGCTCCTCTTGGTGCGGAGTTCTTTGTACCTAACCTCACTGTTGCACCGGTCCTTTGCCACTGAGTGCCTCCTTCCACAGGATGGGGTGGGGGGTAGGGAGGTTGTGTCTGCTTCTTCTTTATCTTTGCTGTTTATGTATTGTGGTGCCCTGGTTTAAAACCTGCCAGTCATCTTAGAGGAACTCAGTTCAGGCAGGCCAGAACAAGTCTTACCTGAATCAATGTTTTAAGTGTCCCTGTGGCTTGGCGTTTTGAATAATCAATCTGTCTCCAACCCTTCTTAATCATGCACAACACAGGCCTCTCTCTCTCTCTCTCTCTCTGTCTCTCTCTCTCTCTCTCTCTCCCCCTCTCCCCCTCCCTCCCTCCTCCATTATTTGTCAACTCTTTTGGATCCTGTCTTTCTGCTATTAACATGCCCCAATGTCACATGCGAGTCTTTTCTTTAAAACAAGCTCCTCATTGGTGTATCTGGATACTTCTTTTATTATTATTACTGAATCTTTTTTTCCCATAATGACACCAGGATCATTATATAATCCCATAACAAAGAGGCTTTTGAGGCACCAGCTTTTGTCAACTCTAGGACAGAGAATCCATAATTGCATTATTCAGCTTTTTCCCCCCTTCTTTCCCCCTCTCCCTTGCTTCGCAGAAACCCAACCTCCTGCATCACTCACATCTCTACCTTGTTACCTCGCCTTACATTATTTACCAAAGCGTTTGCCTTGAGGACCAGCATTTGCAAAGTTGCCTTAAAAAAGTTATTTTGTTTGATAATTAAGTCCTGGAGCCCACCGCGTGATGATTATTCTGGACCCATAAGGCAGAGAACCTGCGTGACGTTTTTCTCGAAGTTTAATTACCGTATGCTAATTTCCTTGCCTACTACGTGATTAATTAAAATCATATTTTCATAATCATTTGGCACTAGTATTGTTTTAGAATTATCATGATCTCCTAAATAGTGTCTGTAAATAAAGTCGCCTCTAATGGCAGGCGCGGGAGGCGAGGCTGAGGACCTCTTCGTGTTTGTATCGCGGCGATTGGCAACATAACTGCCTTATTTACATTAAATACGCCACAAGGTTACAGCGCGGATCAACGTCATTTGATCGCTGATGACTCCCTTAAACGCCCGGGCTGTGACTGATTCTCCGCGTCCCGCTGTCCACCGAGATTCACCCGGGAGTTTTTTTTTTTTTTTTCCCCCAGAAAAGAAACAGACTTTAAATAGTTTCAGGAGCAGGTAAGAATTAAGCCTTTTCCTCTCCCCCTCTCCGTCTCTCTCTCCTCTCCCTCTGTGGCAATCTCTCTCTCCCTCTCGGCTGGATAAAAAATTCTTTAGTCAAAGGCAGGAATGCAAAGTAGTGACAAGCGAAGGGGCTGATATATGTCTCAGTAACGAGTCTGACAATCAGAATGTAGCTCTTGGAGAATAGATAGATTTTAATAAGTGTGTTTACATGAGCTCAAGGTCAGAAGCAAGCTGCGCTGTGTTAAATGGTTTCTTAGTTGCTAGACAGAGAGAAAAAATGGACGATCACACACCATTCTTTGTAGATTATTATATCAAGGGTTCAGTCTCTGGCTCATCAAAGCTAAATGCCGCAAGACCTATCTAGTTGCTGTGAATTATGCCAGGGCGACAATGGAGAGCGTTTTTAATGGTACAATGCATTTCACCTACCAGATAGGGGGAGGCCAAGCCGGGGATGGGGATGTCTGCTGGGGCTGGGTGATGAGTATCAATGAACGGGGCGATGCTGAAAAGAGGCAGATGAAAATCGAGCCCGCCCTGCCCCGGCTGGGCTGGGAACAGTTCACAGGGCTCTGCCGAGTGGGCGAGCGAGGCGCGCGAGCAGGGCGCCCGTCCCCCCTCAGCCCCGGAAAATGATCAAGTCAATCATGTGGACATGTTTCATTATTCATTGAACACAATCTTTTACAACGCTCCGTTTACGTGCCCGAGTTTGCTCCCGACGCCCGCGTTTCAATGTTTAAGGTAAGGAAAACAAAGGTGGGGGGGATCGCGGGGCGCGGCGCGGTGGGGGTGGGGGCGGTGGGGGGGGCGCGGCGGCGGGGGGGGGGCGGCGTCCGGGAGGTGGCAAAGTGAGTTTGGACTCTTGGCGTGGCCCCCCGTCCCCTCCCCCTCCCCATCTCCGCGAGGCCTGCCGCCGGGTTCCTTCTCGCCCCTTAGCGATTAAAAAATACGGTCTAATTAAATATCCGTGGCTGTGACGTTGGCGAGAGAAGCTGTCAGCGGGGGGAAAAAAGAGGAAGAAACCGGGAAAGCGGCGGCGGCCGGGCATCGAATGGCGCTAGAGAACTTCGGCGGCGAGCGGGACCCGCGCCTGGGCCGCCGCCTCCCCCGCCCGCGGTCCCGGGACCGTTACTTTGAAAAGGAGTCGCCGGGCCGCGAGCCGGGCGCGCGGGCCGGACCCCGCGCCCAGCTCTGGGCCCAGCCCGCGCCCCCCACCCGCGCGCGGCCCGCGCGCCGCTCTCAGGCCCCGGGAAACTTTCAAAAGGGTCTGGGGGGTGGGGGGAGTCGTAGGTGCAGGGGGAGGCTGGGGCTGCGGAAACTTCTGCTCAAGTGACTTTCCCCATTTTCTCCTCTGCCTGAGACTCGGGCGCCCCTCGCTCCCTTTCTCCCTTCGCGGCTCGCTGCGGGATTCTGGCCCCGCCGCCGGGGGGGAGAGAGGCTAATTTGTAACCATTTCTTTTTTTTTTTCTTTTTCTTTCTTTCTTCTTCTTCTTTTTTAAAATCAAAGTTAGCTGATGCTTACAGTGTGTCAAACTTGCGGGCGCCAAGGGCCGCTGAGACCTGCCATTTTGTGTTTTCATTGGCCTCCTGTGGCCCGAGAGCCGGGCGAGGCCGAGGTCGGGGTGCTAGGGTCCGAACCCGCGACCCCAGGAAAGGCCGCGTCGCCCGCAAGCACAGGCGCCGGCCGTAGCACCTGCCCCAGTCCAGGCCAGGCCCGGGGGCCAAAGATACAAATAAAGAAAGAAATAAGTAACAGGTTTATGAAGGGAAGTGAGCCGGCCAGCCCTGGGCTGGAGAAATGAGGCCAAACGGAGTGAGGGGGTCCGGGCGTGGGGGCCTCTGGAAGGCGGAGGAGATAGAGGGTTGGGGGCGTCCGGGAAGAGTGCAGTTTGGGGGAACAGATCCACTAGCCCAGATGTATGACTGGGGGGAGAATGATCTTTGTGATAAACCTTTCTGTTTGCTTCAAGACATTATTTTTTGAAGATCAAGAATTGAGGAAAACAGTCGTAGGCGGGACCAGGATGTATTTTAGGCAAAAAAAAAAAAAAAAGGGGGGGGAGCTTTTCTTTGATGATGAGTAGGAAAGTGTCCAGATCTCGACGCGCCCATCTGTTGCAGTTTTGCAAATAATTTAAAATATAGATATCTCTATATAGATGGATGTACGTGAAGCGGAAGGTGGAAACGCAGGCGCCGAGAAGTTAGAAAAAAGAAAGGGGATGCGGGGCAGAGAGAGATCTGTCCCCACCCCCCTCTCCTCCTAACTCTTCCAAGGAAACTCCAGCGGGGCTTTCTTTGGGGACAGGTGGAAAGTTGTCTGCCCCCTCCCTCCCTTCACTTCTGTATTGTGAGCGTTCCTACTGTCCGCCTTCTTAGCCAACCTGGACACAGCCCCCGATCATTTGGGGGTTGGGTAGGGACGGCGGGGCAGTGGCAAGGAGCTGGGGGCCGAGGAGGGGCAGGGCGGGGTCCCAGCCCCGCGCGCCTGTCTCCGCCGCGGCTGGGTTTTGTTTGCCGGATATTGTTATGTCTAACGAGTGCCTCACAGGAGACGTGATTTGTCAGCCGCCTTCGTTTTCACTTTAGCAGAAAATACGGCGGCTGCGCGGCGTCCTGGCCTGCGGGTCCGGGCGCCGGGTGCGTGCCGGGGCGCGGGTGGGGGCGCCGGTGCGCGCGCGGGTGGGAGCGGGCGGCCGGCCGGGCACCGGCCAGGGGCAGTGGGCCGGGAGGGGCGAGTGCGCGCGCGGTGCCGGCCTCCCGCTCCTCCTGCGCCTTCTCCCGGCAGCCGCCGCCGTCGCCGCTGTGCAGTATAGCAGAAATCCGACAGGGGCCGCGTTTGCTGAGCGCATCCGGCCGCCGGGCAGCCCGAGCGGGCCGCCGGGCCCGGCTGGCCGGTGTAGACGCGCGGAGGGGGTCCGGGAGGGGGGGTGGGCAGGCGGGGAGGGGCGCGGGAAGCGAGCTCGGCCTGAGAGCTAGCCACCCCCCCTCCCCCCAGTCTCTCATGTCCCGGGTGTCTCCGGCGAGTTGGGGAGCCCCTGGAGCCCTGGCCTTGGCGCCCCCGCCCCCTGCCAGGGCTTAGGTGAACTTGGGGTGGGGTGAGCGTGCGTGCGTGCGTGTGTGGGTATGGTGGGGGCAGACTGGGAACGCACTGTTTTCTTTCCCAGTTTGATATTCGCAACTGGGTTTTTACTTTAAGACCGGCTTTGCTCACTGCTGGGGTTGGGAGGGGGCGATCTTTTCCCATCACTCACATCTTTGTTCATTGTTCACTGAGTGGAAGGCAGGCGACTTAAAGAGACGAAAGAGAGGAAAAACGGGGGGGGGGGGGGAGAGAAAGAGGAAAAAGAGGGGGAGCAAGAAGAGGGAAGGACGAGAGGCGTGGGGAAAAGCGCCCCCGCCCTCGCCCGGGTCGGGCTGGACCGTGAAACAGTAAACCCGCGCACGGAGGGTCGCCGGGAAAGTGGACATTACCGCTTTAATTAACTTCGAGATGCTCCGGCGGCGGGACCTGGCGTAGCCGTGACGCGCCCGCATAAATCTGCCCGGCCCGGGGCTGCTCCGAGAACTCGTACAGTAGCCGCGTCAGATCCAGAGCGCGCCTCCCAGTCCGGAGCCAATTTGCATAATTGGATTTTTTTTTTTTTTTTTTTTTTTGCCTCCTTCTTCCTCCCTGAAACTTGTTTGAAAACCCAAGTGAACACCACGACGACCTGCACGCACCAAAGCGAGTGCCAAGTAAGTGCCCTGCCGTGGCCTCGGCGCGCCCAGAGGTTAGCGCGCAAAGCCGGCCAGCGAGGAGCCGGGAGCCGCGCGCTGCCGGCGGGCCTCGGCTGCGGGCTGCTCGCTGGCAGAAGGACTGCGGCCGCGGGCTCCGGGGCTCCCGGCTGGCAGCTCGCAGAACTTTTTCTTCTCTGTCTCCCGACTTCTCGGGCCAGGTGAGGTGTTTGGGCCACGCGTGTACCTGTAGCGAGACTCGGGAGGCGACCTTTGGGGCGCGGTGGAGTTGGGCATCTCGGGTCCCGGGCGAGTAGTGGGTCCGGCGTGGAGGGCAGAGCTGCGAGCGAGAGCGAGCGGGGCCGGCTGCTCGTCGCGCCGCGCCGCGGATGCAGCTAGCTAAATGCTTCCCCCATTATTCTAAGGTTTGTGTCTCTGGCTCTGTGTGTGTGTGTGTGTGTGTGTGTGTGTGTGTGTGTGTGTGTGTATGTGTGTGTGCGCGCCCGCGCGTGTGTGTGTGTGCGTGCGTGTGAGTGATCGGCTTTAAAAAGAAAAGCAGCCAAAACAAGAGCAGGAAGGGCTTCTTCCTTAGCTCCCAAACCGCCCCCCCCCCCCGCCCCGTTTCCCCAGCATCATTTATTTCTGTTGCTCAAAGGAGAGAGTAAAGAGCTTCTTTGCTAGATGGGGTCAGCGAGAAATTGACGATTCTGTTGGAAATGCCATAAATGCTATAGCCAAAATGTAGCTGCATTAATAAAATACCAACCCTTGCCTGGCGAGGAAAGTGGTTTTTATAGGATCTTAAATTTTATTAAAAATACATAATATATTATTAGTATTATTTACAGTGTTCAGAACCTGGGGGAAAGTCGATTGGCTTGGGAGAGAACTGTAGCCCTGGTTCCTGTTTGCCTAGGAACTTGCTAGGGGCTGGGCCCACCACCCCTCCTGGAAGGGGTAAGGACTCAGCTTCCCGCCTGGGGAGTCACAGGGGGGCGCCCCCAGCAGCCCTCTGGCCTCTGCTTGTAGAGAGCCTAGAGCTTCTGGCTGAAGGCTGCTTTAGTTATGATGTCATTCTGATACCAGAGTGCAAATGTCTCCTGATTCCACCATTAACCGCCTGGCTGATTTGCTTGGTAATGATAGCACTGACGTCCAGCGCCTTGACAAATGCAGGCCTGCAGAGTCCTAGGAATTAACTTCTCCCCCCACTGAGGAGGGAGCAAGCTGCCAGAAGTCTCACCACTGGGCCCCTGCCTTGGAACTTTGTCCTGTCTCAGTCCAGACACTGACATGGGTGACAGGCCCCTGGACTGAGAGACCTCTGTTGTCCTATAGTTTGGAAAACTTTTAGAAGGCTTCTGTTTCTAGAGCGCCTCTAATCTGGCCAAACTTGAATCCGGTGGTGACCAGGCAGAGACATTTAGAACTGATGGAGGGCCAGGACCCCAGGTATCTCTGGGGCCATTGCATGGAAGAAGGGATTGTGACATCTGCTTTCTACCTTCAGTCCCTTAACTGTGACTTTATGTTAATATCACTGCAAGTAAACCGGATTTAGTGTGGATTTTTAAATAGTGTACAATGATTTAAGATTTCTTTTGATTTACTGTTCAAATGAAATTTGCATAAATGTGATGAAAATGAACTTAACATCTGGGCATATGAAAAAAGGTTAGTACCTCATATGTCATCTGCAGAGAAAGTCTCTAAAATGCTTTCACCCTAAACTGGGTTCGGGGAGACAGTTCCTGGAGACATAAATGCTAATTATGGAAAACCTGGAGAAAGCGCTTTCGATAAATTTGCATTCTCTTGGACCACTGCTCTGAAAACCCATCTTGTTCTGTGCCTGGAGTGCTTAACTTCTGAGCAGGCTTGAGATCCTCACAACTCAGCAAGTTAACTGCTGGCTGGGGCTATCTTCACGGACGACTTAGGGCAGGCAGGGAGCGACAGTCACGCTGCTCTGGTCCGAGCCGGAGGCCGGTAACCCCTATAATGGGAGAGGACAGGGAGGTGGCCAGTATGCGCAGCCCTACTAACCACAGCCGCCCAGTGGGTCCTGAAGGATCACTGCCTGCTAAGCCTCAAAAAGCCGAGCGATTAGGCTGTCTGCTCTGCCTTAGGTAACCAAAGAAATTTCCATCAGCTCAGACCTATAAAATCCACAAGCCCATTCAAATGAACTCTGAACTCCATCTTACTTTTTTGAGCAAGACAAGCTTATCTCTGGCATGAGGAAATCGGAGTTAAACAGCCTTCCCCAGACATGGTTGCCTTTTGCTCAAAAGTTGGCTATGAATGGCACAGGTGTTTTTAAGGTGCCTTGAATGGAGGGAAAGAAAGGCAGCAGTGATGCTCGTGAGAATACAGATGAACTTATTTTTTTAGAAGAGGATCATAAAAGAAGAAAGCAAATAGATTTATTTTTCCAGTTTGAATGAGGACAATTATAGCTTTTTAACATCTTTGGATTTAGTGTTTTTAATAAGCCTTTTAAGTAAGCTGAAATATCAGCTTGCATTTTGTTCTCAGCATTATTTAAAGTGAGACTTGATGCACGTTTAACAACAGAAGTGAGCTTTCTCCAGGTCAGTTTTTGTCCATGCTGAGGACAGCAGTCCCCAAATGTCTCTTCCAGAACCTAGAGTAGGTGAGTGCTCAGCCCTGCTTTATCCTGTCTCCAAGGCAGGCCTCAGATTTGAGCTGGAAGGACACTTGTGGTCAGGTGGCCTTCTCAGGCTGCGAAGCCCGGCTTGTGAGGTCTAAAAGCAAGGCACGAGTTCATTGGCATTGGAGAGACTCCTCTCTGCTAATAGGGGCTTTCTCTGTGAAACCATACCTGCCCTGCATACCGGCATGCTCCCTCCAGGACACGCCATGGCAGGGCTTCGGGAGGATAGAAGGAAAGAAGCATTCCCAGGGCAAGTTGGGGGTGGAAGGCTCTGCCTGGCTGGTGAGGCTCACTGTGTGTTTTACCTGGTTGAGTGGTACCCCGTTGGGAGTTGTTGGGACAGAGGCATTTTGTCAAGGAGAGGGATTGGTTGCTCAGGTCTAGACTGTCTGGGCCACCCTTGGTAGCACTGAGTGCCCTTAGAGGGGTCAGCAGCTGAGCTAAACTAGGGAGTCATTTGTGCGGTCATATGTGCAGACTGAGGTCTTAGTTGTGGTGACACTGGTGTGTGTACGTGTGTGTGCATGCGTGTGTGTACTCGTGCGTGTGTTGGGGAGGGTGTTGCCTGCTTGAAGCACCTTTCCCAAGATGATTTCCTTTTTGCTCACAACTATACTACTCAGGGCAGAGTAGGGAGTTTGTGAGTGTATGTGTGCAGTGGAGGGGAACATATATCCTGAGAATATGGAGCCCGAGGAGTGCAGGCGATCTACTCTAGATTCCCTGTGCCACCCCAGGGTTCCTTTCCTCCCCAAATGAAGGCAGACATGGATGGAGGCCACCTCAGGAAGGTAGGCTACTCAGCCAGCCACCTGGCTTGGGTCCTGGCAGTGCCTGGGGGTGGGGTGGGGGCCTTCCTGCCCAGTTTATGCCAGCAACAGGCTTCTGTTGCCTGTCTGCCATGGGGCTTCATTGTGCGGAGATCGGGGTGGGTTTTAGCTGGCTCTGATGGCTGCGTGAGGGTCCTGATCACCCCCAACTTTCACTTTAAGAAATCATTGTAGATCTTTGGTCTTTCTCTTCTCCTGGGGTTTTTGCGACTACAAAGGACATGGGGTACTTGGCTTTTCACAGCTTCCGAGCCAGTTAGAGGTCAGGTTTATCTGCCTGAAGAGCTAAGATTCAGGGTGAGGCCTTTGGTGGGATTTGTTTGACTAACCTGGACATTGTGTTCCTGGACAGGGCTTCTCAACAGTGGCCCTGTGGCCATTACCTACTTGTGGAGGTCTGTCCTGTGCATTGTGGGATGTTTCGCAGCATCCCTGACCTCTTACCTAAATGCCAGTAGCACCTCCCAGTTGTGACAATGAGACAGGTCTCCAGACATTTCCATGTCCCCTGGGGGGAAATCAGGCTCATTTCCCATGCTTTCCATGTGCCAGGCCTTGTGCTGGCCATCTTAGAGAGCACACAGAGATTTCACCCACTGGGAGAGCACAGGCTGTTGGGAGAAAGGCATGTCCAGTGCTGTGAGGCAGCAGGGAGTTGGGCCCTGCACCAAACGGACACAGACCTATGGTGTCTGGGAAGAGGGAAGACTCCCACAGTGGAAGAATAGTGGGCAGAGGGTGTCCGGAGTGAAGGTGTGCTTCTCAGCTCTGACTGTGTTTATATCAGCTACACCCTGAAAATGGCCCTGTGGATGGGAGTTGGGTTCTGGGTCCCCTGACAGTGATGTACGAACCAAGAATTGGGAAGTAACCGTTCTTGGTCTCAGAGTTGAGGCCGGGCACCCTGCTGGCAGGAGGAGGGTGCTGGGATTCTTTTTGAGCACTTGCCGTGTGGTAGGCATGGGTTCTAAATGCTTTACTTGTTTAATCCTTACAACCTGTCTATGTCAGTAGGTATTATATTTGTCTGAAATTTCAGGAAGGGAACCTCGAGCACTGAGAGGGATGGGTAGTGGCCCTAGGATTAAAGCCTACGCAGTCTGCCTCCAGAATTGTCATGCTTAACCCCTCCGCTGCTGCAGTGCGACTCCCCTGGCTGCTGTGAGCTGTCCTGGGGCATACTCACTGCAAGACCCCTGTGATTTCATTACGGACCCAAGAAGCCAGCCACAGCCTTCTGGACACCAGGCTTGGAGGCTTCATGGGCAGGTGGAGAAGGTTCTGGACAGCCAAAGCAAGCCCTCTTTGAGGGGCAGGGGCCTCGAAGGAAAGTCACGCAGATGCCTCCAGGGCATTAAGAGATGCAGGAAGGAAAATCCGTTTGTAGGGTTATCCCCCCTCCTTTACCTACCTATTCTTACTCTGTAGCTTTACAATGAGAAAATTAAGTGCCATTTTGACACAGGAAAAATGATCACCGTAGGCTTGAGCTGACATTAACCTGCAAGTTTTCGATCAGTGCATTACAGCTTTGATTACCTGAGCCGTGTTGGGCTGGGTCTCTGATTACCGAGGTGGGCTTGTCTCTTGCCTCTCCCTCTCCCTCTCCCTGCTGATTCTTCAGACCGGATGCTGGTCTGCCCACTCCCTGTGCTTCACTCCACCTTTTCCATCCATCTGGGACCATCAGCCTCCTTCATGTTTTTTAGCTTTTTGCTGTTTTGTGACCAAATTACACATGCACGCGTACTGTCCCCCAGGATGAAGTAGCTCTATTTAGGTTGTAAAACCCGACCCATACAGTCGTTAAAACCGAGATTAATCACAGCAATGCCCTTAATTATAATGGTGGTCTCACCTGCGCATCTAAGGTTCCCACGTAATTCCCATAGACTTGGATGGGATTTTGGCTCACGGAAGGGCTAGCTTGTAGGGCCTTCAAGGGTTTTCAGGAATTCAGTTAAGATTTATGCCTGTATTTCTGGGCACCTGGGGAGAGAGGGTCTGGGGCACTTCTGTGTAGGTGTGCAGAGGTGGCCAGAACACTGACTCCTGCATTGGCTGCTGGTGCTTGGGTCTTGTCTCATGCTCGGCCCTGCGTTCTGCACCTCGGGTGCGTTATCTCCCCTAGTTCTTTTAACCACCCAGTGAAGGGCATCCCTCAGCAGTTTTACTAGTGGGCAAACTGAAGCTTGTGACACTTGTTGCAGCCACAAGGCTCCAGCAAGGTCAAGAGAGAATTTGAAGCCAGCAGGATTAGCCTGGGAACTCATGCGTACAATACTCAGCACGGACTATGACAAAACCATCCTTCCCGGTCCCATTAAACTCACCTTTCATGTGCAAGTTGAAAATGTACACTGGAACCTGCCACTTGGAGGGCATACGCGTAGTTGTAAATTTGTTTTCGAGAGGAAGAAAATATTTGGAAACTGTGTCAGCTAAACTGTACCAACTGTAGAGAAGCAAGCAGAACACATGGATATTATAGAAAACTTACATCTCTTTGAATAGCTCGATTATTTAATTTTACTTTTCAAAATGTCTAAAAGCATTGATTCCTTATTGGATAGAGAAAAAAAAGTGGCACAGGCATTTTTTGGTTCTTTAAAAAAATTTCATTCTCTTTTAAAATCTATTAAAGTCAAGTCAGGCAAAGCCTTCCAAATTATTACAGAAGGGCTGTCGTTTCTCTGAAGCCTATTGAAGGGGGTGGGAAATCTTACTGAAATTACAGCTAAAGTGCTTTAATTATTGTGCTTCCGCG
Source organism: Panthera onca (assembly GCF_046562875.1). NCBI lineage: Eukaryota > Metazoa > Chordata > Mammalia > Carnivora > Felidae > Panthera > Panthera onca. The sequence continues at coordinate 22,366,413 of NC_138353.1, read as the reverse complement.
GCCAGGGCTCCCAGTTTGGGGTTGTAATCTGTTGATGCCAAGTGGCTATTTCAGCAGCCTTAAATCTGCACGGAGCAAAGAGCATCTCACTGATGAAACATGGCTGGATGTGCTAATTAAACTCAGTGCAGGATTCTTGCAGTATCTGAGAAACTTTACGCACAGACGTTTCCACCCGAAAGAGGGTCAGCGCTGGTGGGTGACAACCCAGCTCCCATAGCCCAAGAAGAGTTCAAAAGGTGGAAAAGTGTAGTGTGGGAACGCAGGGAGGGAGCAAAGCCGCCACATGCCGACATGAAAAGGATTTAATCTGCTCAGCCAAACCGCCTCTGATGGTGGAGGGCCGCCTCGGGGCTGGTCCTTGAGGCCCCTCCTCTCGCTCAGCCCTGTGCACCGCCACTCCGGATGGACGGACGTGGACTTGGAGCTCGGAGGAGCCCTCTGAAGCTGCAGGCCAGCCTGGAGCTCTCACGGACTTCTTCGGATGCTCCGTTTCTAAAGCAAAACGCCAGACACTCTCTGCAATTCTTTTCTGAGATCATTGACTTGACAACTTAATATCTGTTTTCTGTGTGTTTTTTTTGTTTTGTTTTGTTTTGTTTCAGCAGCCCCCCCCCCCGTCCCCCATTTCTTTTCAGCTGTGTCACCCTTTGCACACACATTCTGGAAGTATGTTGAAAAAGCTTTTGTTAAAGTTTGCTGGTGGGGGGGGGGGGTGCAGGAGGAATTTAGTTCCATTTAAAATTCTCATCTAGCATGTTTTGGAGGCAGAAGAAATACAGACAAGATGATCCAAACATTCGCACGATCTGAAAATGTGTTGATTAAGGCTGTAAGGTAGCAATGTCCTCTTTAATAACGGCTGCCACCCCAAGGAAGACACGGTGGCTTTCTAAGTGTGTGACAAATGATGGGCTCATCCGGGGTCTGGTCATCTGATAGGCATTTCCCATGACAGTGCTTCTGTGACGTAGCAAGTGGTGATACGGCCTGTCTTTTGGGGGATGTGTGTATGCTGTGCCTGCTGGTGTGTTTATTCTTTAGTGATGGCTGTCTGGTGAGGGCCAGTAATATATTCCAGATATTAGAGTATGTACGGTTTTCAAAGCCTTCCCAGAAGAACCGGCCGCGTTTTGACATAATGCCCTTTTATCTCAACGATACCAGCCACTTGAATCTGATGCCTTTGCCTCACGTCTCAAAAGGTTGACAGGATCTAGACCTGTGTGAGATGGTGTTTTCAGGCACCGCTTGCTTTTGCGTGCATTAGGATCTGGCTACTCAGGTGAAAAATACAAGGCTCGTGTGTGGATCTTAGGGACGATGGGGGGTTTGCTGTTGAGAAAACTTTTTCTCCCTTTGCATGATAATATTGCCGAGATAGAAATCATATAATTCTTGTGTGTGATCTCCAAATACCACCTTCAATAAAATAATTTGTTCATTGATCTAAAGAGTGAGTGGTTTCCAGCTGCTTCATTCCTCAGGACAGACTTTCGAGTTGGAATCTGTCTCTGTGACTCATTTCTGGTGGAGGTTGGCCTCCTGCGGAGGTCATTGTGAAGGGGCCAGGTGGCCTGGGGAGGCTGGGGGTTCGGTGCTTACTTCTCTAGCAATTGAGGGCCGAGCAGAATCCAATGCAAAATTCTAATATGATAATTTGTGCTTGCCCGCCTTCATCTTGAAGGCAGGAAAATTGAATTGTTGCTGGACTGGGGAGCCAAGGGCACCCTCTTTTTTATTAATCTCTATCATCAACCAACTGTTAACCCTTTGATTAACTCAGGGAAACTGCATTTTCCCACTTACTCCATCATTGCTTCTGAAGAAGAGGAGTCTAAAGAGGGAAATTCTTTGTGTGCATTTTATTTGCTAATTAAATGTTTTTGCAAGAGTTCATAGTGCATGCGTTGCTTCATGTATCAGTATCTATAGGGTAGTTTTTTGCATAATTTAGTTTTTAGAGATGCTGCCACCCTCATTCCATGATCAAGATGTTTATTTTATTGAGCTAGAAACATCAGGTTTGTAAATGAGGAAGAGCTGGAAGGCTTTTTTTCAGTAGTGTGACACAGTGATGGCAGTGGCCAGAGTCAGTCAGATGGGGCCAGGTTCGACACCCACTCCAGCACTTACAAGCTCTCTGGAAGTGGGACATTCCTATCTTTAAACCTCGGTTTTCTCATCAGTAGAATTGGAATAATCCTCCCTGAGTCATCAGGATTAAAAGAGACGGTGATTAATTAATGAGTCCAGAGACCAGCTCTTCAACAAATGGCCAGCTACTGCTAGTACTTGTTTTACACATTTTGTTAAATATTTTAGAAACGGAAACCCCACTAGAAACTGTGGGCATCAGTCATTTGCACAGCCTAGTGGAGATTCCCCCTTTGTTTCCCTGGCTGGCCTTTGGAGTTATTTACCCGGAATCAATAAGTATCAGCTGATTGATTTCCTATATGTTTCAGAAGATGCATTTTAAAGGGTCAGCTGAGTTCATGGAAAGGTACGGGGTGGGGGTGGGGTTTATGTCTTCACTAAACAAACATTCTCACTCTAATCCATGAAACGTTAGCACCCTGTTTCCCGGCCACACACACACGCACACGCACACGCACACACACACACCCCTACTGGTTGCTGGGATCTTGGTGGGAATGTGGTGGCCCTTGTTTTCATCTTTTCCCTGGACTAAAGCCAAAGATGCCAAGGAAGTGCTGTCATTCATTCATTCATTCATGCACTCATATAAAAAGTATCTGTCAAGTGCATTCTGTGTCCTGGGCAAGATAGGTGCTGTGAACGAGAGCAGAATCACTTTGGAGCTATTATATCAAGAGAAAAGTGAAAGTAAAGGCAGTGATAATGATTTCTTATGTTCCAGGTTCCAGATTTTATATATATATATATATATATATATATATATATATATATATACACATACATATATACACACACACACACACACACACACACACACATATATATATATATATATATATATATATATATATATATATATGTATGTATATATACACACAGGGATGTGCTTAATTTGCATATAGGCCTGCAATCACCTGCTGCTTTCAAGGGAGCCTAGTGCTTAAGCATGAAATGTAAAATGGAGTTGAACTTGAGACCATTGCATTCAAGATGAGTCACCTACATGAGAGGTGGCGGGTTGAACATAACTACTTTTCTTTTTCCCTCAGGGGAAAAGGTAGAATTTGGGCTGACTTTCCCTCACTGGGAGGGACCCCAAATCTATGACAAAAGGAAAATGCCAGCCATCCTTAGAAAATGAGGAATACCCTGGTGATGTTATAGTAAGAAGCAAGATCCCATCTTCCTGGGAGAAATATGAAACCAAGATCAAGTCCTATAAATAAACTGCTAGCATTTATTGAGTGCTTATTACATAGTTGGCCTTGGCTTTAAAATACAAGGCATTATTTAATTTAATCCTTCCAACACTCCCTGCCTTGGGATGGAGACAGGGAGGCTTATCTATAGGGGGTTGACTTGCTCAAGGTCTTGCGGTTGGTTGATGGCGATGTTGGGTCCTCTGAATGGAACTTGAACCTGCATGTACCCTTTGGCCTGGGGCTCTTGGCCCCTGGCCTGGACCTCCTCTGGAAATGGACCTTTCAGGAATACATACAGCAGTTGGAAAATCAAGCCTCAAGAGACAGGCAGACTTGTTTTAGTTGCAAAGATTCTATCATACTCATGTCTTGGCCCCTGAAGGGTGAGACTCCTTTGGAGTTTTTCTGAGTATGGGAGTCGTGTTTGCTTGAGGTAGAGAAGTAGGTGGTGGGGGCAGAGCCCGTGGGGGGCTGGTTTGCTGTGGCCCTTACTTCTTCACGTTGTTCGGCAGTGTCACCAAGCCCTGCAGTTTGTTTTTGCAGACTCACTCATCCTGCAGATATTCACTGTGCTGGGTGCTGGGGACCTGGCGACCATAGTTCCCGACTTGAGAGAGACACACGTGTATTTTCCATTTCAACCATGACCATTAAGACTATCCAGGAAGAGAGTGGGGAGGGGGGCTCCTTTGCAACTAGGTGGCCAGTGGTGTTCTTGTAGGACTAAGGGTGAGAAGGGGTCAGCAAAGCAAAGAGTGAGGAAAATGTCCAGGCAGAGGGAGCAGCAGGTGCAATATCCCTAAGTTTAGAAAGATCTGGTGGCTTGAGGAGAATGAAGAAGGCCAGGGTGGCTGGAGCTGGCTGTGCATTGCTCCCCAGAGAATAGTGCGGTCTTCCTTCTTTGTACAAGGAAGGCAAAGTCTTCCCGTTGGGCTGATCTCCCGGTCCGCTGTGAGCACAGCCTGCGGACGGGCACTGGCTGCTGTGGCCTTAGAACTGCCATCCTGAGTCAATAATCTTCCTTCCAAGTGGTCCTTCTATGTGGCCCTCAATCCATTCTTCTTCCTATACAGATCATTCATTCATTCTACAAGTATCCACTGAGCTGCTACTCTGTGCCAGGCACACTGAACAGCTAGAAAGTAAAATTAGCTGCAAAGATAAAGAATTCTACCACGCTCTTACCTTCTAGTTTCTGTTGCGATCCGTGAGTGGTTCCTTGGTGCCTGGTTCCCCTCTGCCCCTTCTCCCCCACCCCGGCTGTAAGGGTGTCCCCCCGACTACACAGTTCTCTTGTACTTCATTTGGTTATACTTGTCCATACTTCATGCACTCAGAAGAGAGAGGGCACATCGTGAGGTTTGCACCAGCAGCTCACGGTTGCTGCTTCTTTCCTTGCATGGCTGCAGTAGCATCACATATTTCCTTCCATCCCTTTCCATCCTGTGTACTGAGCTCTGCGCCTCTGTCAGGTGGTGTGTGGAGTGCTGAGCGCTGGGGTGATGAGGACACACCCCACAGACAGGGCTCCTGCCCGCATGGGGACACCTTGAGCTTGATTCAGGTGTCTTGGCTGCTTCAGGAGGTTCTTACCACTCAGCTCTTTCTGGAGGTCCTGAGCATCGTTCCCTTTCAGGAAGGGGACTGGTTGGCAGGGAAACTAGATACTTGTTTCTGTCACCTGTAGGTCCAAAGAGGACTTTTGATGTTGAACGTGAAAGTACACATTTACACCTCACGCCTGGCCTTTGTCATTCCTTACTTACGTGATTACGATGGTGATCTTTAAATTTAGCTAATTTAAAATTTTGGTGGAAAATGAAGTGTGTCCTGACTCTTCGGATACTGAATTTTTTTTCCCTTTATCATTTGGTTTTAAATGATTAAGTAAATTTCATTAAGTAACAGTAAACATTCCAAATAGTCTTGCATACATATCGTATTTCACATCATTGTAACTTCGATGTAAAATATTAAAATGTAAATGAGTTGATAGAAAAATTATGGAAACAAATGCATGCCTTTTATTATACTTTCAGAAAAGTTGCTTAAATATTTTCCCTTCCTTAACCAAAATCTATCATGAATTAAGAGAACAAATGGTTATGGGCACTACAAAAAATGAATCCTTCAGAATAAAGGACCAGAACTTGGTAAACAGTATTTCCCCTAATTTCACCTGTGTAGTTCTAAATATATGTTGGCTGTTGTCCACTCATCAATTTGATTATTATTAAGTAAGCCAAATAAGCATGAATATAATTATTTTAATTTCTAAGCTTTAGTTCGAATGCTATTTTTACCCAAGTATATAAATATAGATCTAAATTTATATATTTTATGAAATTTGAGCCAACAATTTTTTCTTTTCCTCTTAAGAAATATTTCAGTCTATAGTAAAAATTGTCTGGGAAGCATTTGGTATTTTATTTTAGTCTCTATCACGACTTTCCATGTGATTGTTCTATATTAATCTTGAAAAGTGACATGAGATTCCTTTTCCATAATAAATAGCAAATAATGTGATAATAACAAATGATAACTCTAATGGGAAAAATTCTATTTTTCACCAACTAAGAGAAGAGTGCCAACAATAGGTAGGATAAAATAAAATCAATATTTTGACAGTGCTCTATTATGTCTGGCTCATTAATTTGGAGAAAACTTCTCTCTTCAATCCTAAATCACAAAGTATCAACAAATAGTAGTTTCAACGTCTACTCTCATCCCAGTGCAGTTAATGCTTTGCAAGTTATTTTTGGAGGAAAATGATTTTTGATTCTGCAGATGTATAGAGATTGCATTGTGTAGGTTTTTGTTTTAGGGAACAATGAAAAAGTTTTGCCATGCGATTTGTATTCAAGAGATAGCTCGTTGCAAATTCCAGTTGAGCACAATACTATATGGTTTTTCATATAAATGAATATATATGTATGCCTATCTATATGTGATTCTATATGTATATGTGTATATGTGTGTTTGTGTGTGTGAAGATGATTGTCGTGTTTTAATTTCACGCACACACACACACACACACACACACACTTAATGGTTATGTTCATTCACGTTCATTAATTTCACCGAAAGTTTTACTTCGCTTCCTTTTCTTTTAGAAGAATTTAGAGTTTCTGATGTCGGAGTACCGATTGTCAGTTGATTAAGGTCAATGCTGGCACTTATTCAGGCTCCTACTGACTGGGGTCACGTGATACAAGTGATTGATCTGCCTTAGACACAGGATTGCTAATTTCCCATCGTAACAGCCCTTTCTACCTGTCCCGTCCTTCATTACCCGGCGTTCTTCATACGGTGTGTAAGAAGGCTCCGTGCCCCGCCCCCCCCAAGGCCTGTGCCGTTACGGGAGTGCCGAATCACATCTCTCACTTGTGCAAAAAGTATTTGTATCACCGCTGCTTGTGCTGCTTTGTTTTCCAGAGATCACAAAAGCCTGGGATTTAGAATAGCAGATAATACCATACAGTGCATATTATTGATGCTGCTTTAATTGTCTTATTGACAACTCACTTGAACTTGGAGAAGCATGCTAATATTTATCATCCTGTGAACTCATGTGCATTTTCTTGACTAAAGCCATAATTACTGAAGAATTTCAAAACTCTGGTGTCTGCCTGCTGCTGCCTCACCTTTCCTCTGCTTGGACAAAGGCTTCTAGACTGCTGCATCATGGGGGAGCCTTAGCCAGTTCGCTTTGCCTGTTGCCCCTTAAGCTTGTATTGTCCTCTGGACACTTCTCCCTCTAGGGGGTGACCTGGCTAATTAACATCTTGACCAGCACGTGGCCAGGGAATGAGGCAGAGATTATGACCCACCTGAGCAGAGGGGGCAGTGCCATCCAGCCTTGGGTTGCCCAGAGGATTTGTTTCTTTGAAGAGACAGGTGTTGCTTTCCTCTTGGGAAATGCCATGTGGAGAATATTACAAAGATTTAGAATAGGCTGCAGCTAGGGTTGGGGCCACTGTGCATCCCAGGAGGCAAAAACCCATTCAAGGAGGGTTTTGATAAGCTCAGGCTGCTGGATGGAGCCATTCTGGTTGAACTATGTCCACTCTGCTGTCCCCAGGTCCCATTCTGCTACCCCTGTCCTCCAGGCTTCTGCCATGCCACCTGCCTCTCCACCCCCCAAACCTTCTCTCCATTCCTTGGACAAAGCTGCTTCTTCTGCCTGGAACCCTTTGGTCCGCACTGCTCACTGGCCTCTACTGCTCATTCCTCAAGTCTCACTCAGATACCACCTCTTCACAGAGACCTTTGCTGGCCTCCCCCCTCCTCTGCCCTACCCCGGTCATCTCTCTTCTCCTTGTCCTGCTTCATTTCCTTCCTGGGGTTTGTCTTTACTGGTTCCATCGATTGCGAACATGCATCCCTATCTGTCCCCCTCCACTAGAACTGCACTCCCTAAGGCCTGGACCCTTGTAGTCTCCTCGATGACTCTATTGCCAGCACCAAAACAGGAACTCACAATGGAGGCAAATGAATAAATATATTTTTTTTGAAAGCATGCTACTTTTCTAAAGAAAAATAAGGATTTGGGAGTTTGTCCTTGACCCTTTGAGAAAAACGTCGTGTCATGCAATGAACTATCCCATGACACATCCTTTGTTCCTTGCTGGAGATGGAAGTGTGAAGCTGTGGCTTTCTACCAAAAGGTTGCCGTGATATATCAGAGTTCGGAAGATAGTCGTCTCTGTATAGAAAATATACTCGTGTCATTGCCAAGTTTTTCTCCTCTTATGGGGGTACTGCTCCGTCAAAGGTATTTCTTGTGGATTGTGTTGGGGCCACAGATGCTTTCTCTCTCAAGCCATGTCCCTCCCTGTGCCACCTCATCGAAGGTTGGCCATGCAGTCTCTGTGACGGGCCTCTCCCTTGACATCAGTACCTTGGGCACGCAGAATTCTCGCTGGGTTCTTTGTCGGTGCTGAGAGCCAGCTGTGTGGGGCCCTGATTAACACAGATAGAGTTGTTAGTCGCTCTGCATTGTCATCTTTGGCAGCTCTTGATGGGGGTCCCTGGGCAGAGGAGTCGTGGAGCCTGGAGAAGATGCCGTCTTGACTCCCTGATTGGTGAGGCGCTCATCTGGCTGATGAGTGAGGTGGAGTAACCCCACTGGCTTCAACGAGACACTCGAATCACAGAGGATGATTGCAGAAGGGAAGAAAGGACTTTAACTTATGTCACATCCTGTTGCCCAAGTGACTGCCATCTTGGGGCGCTTGACAATGCGGGTGCAATTTGAAGAATCTCTTTTCCAAAAGTGCTGGAGATGCACATCTTCCTCTTCCTCCCCACAAGTCGACCGTGAAGTCCTACAGAAAGATAAAATACGGGAATGAATATACCACTGGTCTTGATTTTCACCTGTTCTAGAAGATTCTTTCACTATATAAAATTTCTCCCTTTGACCCATACTATTTGTTTACTTGGTGAACAAATTACAAATATACTTTTCTCCATGGGCATCTTTTCTCCTCTACTAGATCGCAAGCTCTCTGAGGACGGAATCTTCCTTTTTCTTCCCTTAGCCTGTCAGTGTCTGCCAGACACTACTCTCCCCCACCCCTACTCTCCAGGGTGTCTGGCACCTTCCGGATGGGTTTGGGGTGGGAGAGGGATGCAGTAAAACCTTGATAAATGATTGAAGAGAGTTATGAACATGCATCTTCTGTAAAGATACAGAGTAATTCCCCAGTGAATTGTTCATGACTTACAGACCTCTTGGACTAAAAACTATTTGCTAGCTAGCTGGTTGCTTTTTTCTTTTCATTTCACTGAGTAAACATTTCTGCTAATTATATTTTAAAATAAAGACCTTGAGACTCTACCAAGGGGGCTTGAAACCACTATTACTCAAAGCCAAAACTTTTGGGGAGCAAAGCCCTCATCCTGAATGGGTACATTGATCATGTAAAATAAGAAATCTTGTGGTGTTCTGCTTCTTGGTGACGACCTACTGTTATCTGCCTCTAAGTAAGGAGGGGATTCCCACCTCCCAATAGAAGCTGGGTGGAACCTGGCTCTTCCAATTTCCCATCAGGGTTTTAGCATTGGCTTACTCATGTGCCTCACAGCCTTCTTCTCCTAGCTTCCTGTTCACCTGCTGTGTTCCAGCTATTTGACTGTGTGAATGCAAATAAAATATGTATGCAGGGGTGCCCACTGTGGGCCTCCATGGCAGGCAAGTGTATAATTAGAGTATACACTTGTCATGTAGGATGGAGGCACAAATCTGTGTCCTGGCCCTTGCTTGGTTAGTCACTTGGGCTGAATCTGTTTTCCTGTCCATCGAATGAGGACAGATGCATGACCCAGCAATTGCACTACTAGGTATTTATCCAAGGGATACAGGTGCGCTGTGTCGAAGGGGCACATGCACCCCCATGTTTATGGCAGCACTATCGACAATAGCCAAAGTATAGAAAGAGCCCCAATGTCCATCGATGGATGAATGGATAAAGAAGATGTGGTATAGATACACAATGGAGTATTACTCAGCAATCGAAAAGAATGAAATCTTGCTGGTTGCAACTACGTGGATGGAGCTGGAGGGTCTTATGCTAAGCGAAGTGAGTCAGTCAGAGAAAGACAAATATCATATGACTTCACTCATATGAGGACTTTAAGATACAAAACAGATGAACACAAGGGAAGGGAAACAAAAATAATATAAAAACAGGGAGGGGCAAAACATAAGAGACTCTTAAATATGGAGAACAAAAGAGGGTTGCTGGAGGGGTTGTGGGAAGGGGGATGGGCTAAATGGGTAAAGGGCATTAAGGAATCTACTCCTGAAATCATTTTTGCACTATATGCTAGTTAACTTGGGTGTAAATTAAAAAGTAAATTAAAAAAAAAAAAACGAAGAGGGTGCACTTGACTGATGGCTCTCAAACTTTGGTAGACAAAGGAATAGTTTGGGAGGCTTTATAAACATTCTGATTTTGGGGCCCCATGCTGAGAGTCCAGTCTTACAGATGGTGCTACAGTCTAGGGATCCCAAGCTGGCCCAGGTGGTCCTTTCCAATCCTGCTGTGACAGTTTATGAAACAAAGCTGGAGAAGCGGATAAACGTTAGCACACCTTATTTCTTGCCTACATGGTTTTCTCCAGGTTGTCCTAATTTGGCAACATTTCCACAACATCAAGAGTATTCCTGGCTACAATCACAGAGATAAGTCCAGATACTTGTCCTCCTGAGAACCTGTCACTTTGCAGGGCAGTGACAGCATCAGAGAACCCCCCTCTGGACAATGGAAGTTCTACAGATCATTTTTCTGACTTCAATCCACTGAGACTTTGTTTCTGGTGCCCCACACATCAAAACTGGGCAGAACGGACCTGGCCCTGTTCATGCAAGAACTACATGTAGCATGATGGCAGAATCTTTGTGTTTGGATTTAAACTAAGTAGAAAGTAGTAGAAGATGGAATTAACCACAGTTTATCAACAGCCTCATCTGTAATTTTAAGAACGTGAAGCTTCAAACAAAACTAAACGAAAAGAAAACAACACAAAATATAAACCTGCAGAGCTTGGGTGGCTAATAAGTCTATATGGGGAGCAGGGGGAAATGTTCTCCAAAGGCCTAGCTGCAGTGGGCACGTATGATTGGAAAGAGGCTTCTAACCTTTCATCTTATACACCGCCCGTTCTGCGTGAGTTAGAAATACTCTTGGTAACTCTCTAACTGAGCAAGTGGAGTGAGATGGTGGTAATACTGCTCCAGGTGTACATGACTTTGACCTCGGCCAGCAGTGGTCCCGAGAAGCCATTACTTGTGATGTCTGTTAGATTTCATCCCACAACAGGGAAGGCTCTTGAGTAAATGGATGTCTTGTCCTTTTGCTTTCTACTAGCGCCCCCTCCCCCAGAAGTTTGGTGACATTAAGCAGGAAGGACAAATCATCACTAGGCACAGATTTCATCTCAAATAAAAGAACTCAATTTGCTGCCAAATGTGGGTTTAACCTCTCCCAGATCTTTGGTTGTGCATAATTAATGTATCGTTCAGCATTTGACTTTTGTGCTTTTCATACAGATTTAATCTTAAAGGATGCTCTGGGTCCTGTGCTCACAAAAGCGCATTCAACTTACTTTGTGGGTTTTGCCTCTGGGTTTTGGGGATGCTCTTGCCTGAGTTTTCCTGGAGAAGATGAGCTGTGTCGATCAAATACCCTTCTCCCTTCAAGTCCTGAGCAAACACTGCTTCAGTGCCCAGCACTGTGCTTCCACGGGCTTGGAGGTGAATGTCACGCTACAGCTGCGATGCTGAGAGCAGTACTAATCCCTGATGGTAATGCTGATGGTACTCGTGATAATAATACCAGAAATGAGGAGGAGAGGCTGTTCCGCTGGGACACACTTTCAGGGTAATGTCACATGAATTTTCTCACTGAATCTTCAAGAGTCCTGGCAGGTAGCATCACCATCTGAGTTTCCAAGCAAGGAACCTGGAGTTCAGAGTACCAGGTGATTTACCAAAACTGACTCTCCTCGCAAGTGGCTGCGTCTGGGTAGAAATCCCCCACCCCGGCCCATAGAACCTCTCCCTCTCTCTGTTTATTTCATGGCTACGATTGCGCAGATTCGGTCAGAGGAACAGAGGGGGGCTGCTGGCTGCTCTGGAGAACAGTGCTGGCTTTCCTGTGCCTTCTTGGGGAGTGAAGGGTGAAGGCCAGGTGTAGACCAGGTGGACAGTTCACGAAGCCACCAGTCTTCAGTGCCCTTACCCCAGGGAAGCATCTAGGGGAGGGAATCACCAAAAACTCAGTTCCTGTTCCTGCCCCCTGCTAGGAATGTTTTGGGGGACATCCTTGACACGATTCCTTCTCTGGGCAACGACAAGCACTTTCTGAATCTGCACTCTTGCTAAGTAGACAAGATGTAAGAACATGTTTTCTATTGATTTTTAAAAGCAATTCAGGACCCAACTGGTAATAATAGGTGTGACCTGTGCCGTTTTCCAGGCAGTCACAAGCCGCTCGGAGCCTTGTTGTGCGACTCTGATGTTTGGGATGTGCATTCTTTGAAGATTACTTCTAAAGCAAGGCGTCCAAATCCTTAATTCACGATTCTGTCCCTTCCTGTGGTGTTTACATTCCAGCATGGCAGAAGATCACTGTAAAAGAGAAAGACGAAAAGGCACTTTTAAAAAGGGCTTTCTTGCGCAGGCTTCCTTCAAAGACTGTCCCCCTTCCCCTCTTGTGATGCTGAGGTCTGTGCTTCCTCTGCAGGGAACATATACATTAATGGGTGATTTAAAGGTTTGTCACATTGTTGTGACACATTCAGGCTGAGCTCTTGGGGCGCTGAGCCGCGAGTAGCAAGCGCTGGTGTGATTTCAGGGTGTTCGGGCATGTCTCTCTGGCATCTGTCCCTGAAGTGCTTTCATATATTTTGTTAAGGAGCGCGTTTCTGCCCTTTGCTGGAAGTCGGTTCTCAAAGGGTCTTGGGTAAAGTGGCTGATGGAGCTGATTGTTTTGGCCAATGAACAGAGCAGGGCTTTGCTATGGCTGGGCACTAAGACAGGAAAGATTCTTCTACTTAGAGCTGGAGTAGCCGGGACACAGGGCCAGGTAAGGCCTCTCCATTCGATGCCCTGGGCACCGAGATGTCTATGGTTTGTCCCCTCTCCACAGTCTCCCTCTACATGATTCAGAGGTACTAAAGTACATAGTAAATGTAAGGACAGAAGTTGTTTTGATTTTTCCAGCCATAACTGTCTTGCTGCCTTATTTTGGGGGTGGGGGGGCAGGGGGAAGCAGCAGGTGTCAAGTGTCAAATACTTTAAAATACACTTTTATTTTTTGTTGTCCCTGCAGTCTGAGGGAGTCTTCCAGGTACAGGTGATCTGCCCATCGTGCTGCGTAGGGCTTTGGTTCACGGCCCCTCTAATGACTGTTGGGGGACGCGTCTACTCCTCGCCAGCGCACAAGTCAGCAACAGCTTGTCAGTGGGGAACGTGGGATGCTTGATCACAGAGCCTTGTCCGGGTAACCTGGGTGTCAGGGGGCAGGATGGGCCTCGTTCTATATGGGGCCCCAGATCTCCACTGCTGGGGGCCAGCCGGAAACCACTTATGACACAGCGCTAGGCACCCACGACATTTTCTTCCCTTCATGAACTGGGCAATTCTGAAAAGATGATAGAAGGCAAGATGGACTCCCAAATCCCATATGGTGACGGTGGATGCAAACGTCTTAGGTGAAGGTTTGGGTTTTTGCGTTTGTCGATGCGCTGACTTTTTCTATAATATGTTGAGGAAGCAGAGTGTGAGCAGGGACACACAGATGTCTGACATACAGGCCTCGTGACCTCAACGTTTTGCTGACTCTTCAAGGCATAGTTTGGCCTTGAAATTAAAAAAAGGAAATCATTGGGGTGCCTGGGTGGCTCCGTTGGTGGAGCGTCCGACTCCCGCTCGGGTCATGATCTCGCCGTCTGTGAGTTTGAGCCCCGCGTCGGGCTCTGTGCTGACAGCTCAGAGCCTGGAGCCTGTTTTGGATTCTGTCTCCCTCTCTCTCTGCCCCTAACCCATTCACCTTCCGTCTCTGTCTCTCTCAAAAATAAATAAACATTAAAAAAAAAGAGATCAGTAAATTCTCCCCCTTTAAAAACAATTTATATTCCCTTCAGGGAATGCTCGCTGACATTTTTGTCTGTCTGACTTTGGCTATGGACCACACCACCGGTCTCCTATGGGCCTTGGGTGTCTCAGAGGAAAGTGGAGAAGGACTCCAGGGTATGGAAGAGGCAGGTACACATGCTGAAGGCTGGAGCCGTGAGGCTTTTGCCCCCACCATCTCCTTCATGCCAACAGCATGAATTAAAGTTCGTGAAAATGGACTTTGAATGTGTTTTCTGTCTGCCTGTATGAAATAAGCTTGAGAGACGAGTGTCCCTCTTTTCTTTGGGAAGAAACAACTGTACACAACCCATGAAGTCTGGGACATCTGTCCCTGGGGCATCAACAGTCAAGCATAAAGGTGCCTCTTTCCTGCGTAATGGTGTGACCGAGGTGTCGAGGTGGTCTTGAGACTGAGACAGGTCCGTGTTTGCCTAGATCCCAGATGAATCAGCTTGGTAGTTTCCAAAGTATTTTATTGTGCCTACATAGGCAGGGTAGAAGAGAAGGATTCTCTACAGTGGAAATATTTAGAGCATATTTAATTATTTTAAAAAACTGCCGTGATCTCCTAAAAGTAATTTAATTTAAACTCCATTTATTTTGTAGTACTTTAAAGAAGGTAGAGAGTATTTTGAGATGATGGTGATGACGATGGGCAGCAGAGAGCTGGAAAGACTGGGCATCAGTTACTGAATCACGTGCCCAGTGCTCGTTCCAGTTGGGACTTTTGCCCTGTAGGCAAACCTTCACCCCTTGGGATCCCTCATTTGATCAGCCTCATAACCGCAGGGAGACCCTCCTCGTCAAATGTGGAGAGGGATCCTAGCTGGTGTTTCCAGAGGGCAGTATGAATGATAAATACTGTTAATATTCAGAAGCAAGAATTGATTTAAAAAATGTGCCTTTGATTCACTAATCTCTGACATTGAGACATTTTTTGAAGTCTGTTGCTATAATTAGAATTCTATAAGCCATTTTATGTCTCTATCAAAATTTTAAGAGACATAGAAAATTTAAGGTTTTTTTGGGCTTATAATTCATCATATCAGTGCGAGTCATTTCGCAGTTGGGGCTTCAGTGCGGAGCAGTATTTCGGGGCCGCGGACTCGATCTGTCATCAGGGCTATATTGATAGCAGCCAGTCCCCTGCCCTCGTGCTACACTGCAGAGCTTAGATTTTAATAATTGCTCATGAATTGTGTTTCTGCCTTGTTTTGATTTGTTCTTGCAGCGGAAATGTGGGGCCAGATGACCAAGAAAAGGCGAAGGACCATATCATTCAGAAGCTGTGACTTTCCCACCAGTTGGCTGTGCTTGTGTGTGTCCTGTCTGGGTGGGGGTGGAAGGGAGAAGCGGAGAAGCTTGGTTTCTGGGGACAGGAGGGGTGGTGCGACAGCTTCAGCTGGGCTCAGGTGAGTCATGGCTGCGCTTCGAACTGGGTAATTGGTGGCCCATGAGCCATGAGCCATGTATGTGAGCCCTTCCTTAGTCATAGAGAAGGGGAACACGCACTGCAAATAAAAGCCTCATCAGATTAGTGAGTCAGAAACGACACTAATCCCAACCCGATGTTTAATTTCTACAGCAGAAGCTGTTCCTGTTCTTTAAAAAAAAAAAAAAATCAGTTTGCAAAAGAACTGATTTAACCACAATTGAAAGGGGGGGGGGGGCGTGTGTCACCATTGCTCTATGACGATTAGCAGGAAGATGGGTTGCACTTTAGCGGGGCTGAAACTTGTTCCTAACAGAATGTTAAATACTTAGTGAAAAGAAAGATTATGTCTATCTAGTTACACCATTCCTTGATATATGCTCCATGTCAGAGTGCCATTGTCTCCTGGGTAAAGACGGAGAGTTCAAATACCCACTATCTCTCCCCTGGTGCCGCAAATGCTCCGCTTTGAAGTTTTTATAATCCATCTGTCATCTTCTAGCAAGGAGGGCACATGTTCTGTACCACTCAATTACAGAATTCTCCTTTGCCAGCTCCAATGAGACAGGAAAGAATGTTATGGGTGGTTGAGAGAAACTGTCAGATACACTAAATTCCTAGGATTCATATGGACGGTGTTATTCCAGGGTAGGAACACAGCCCGCCTATTGTTCAAGTGCATTAGGGATACATTTGGCGTTGGGGTAGAGATCCTTTGATTTTTTTTTTTTTTTTTTTTTGCCTCTTCCGGAACGTTGTCTTAAATTTGATTGTTCTTGTTTGGGAAAAAAAAAAAAAAAAAGGAAAGAAAGAAAGAAATCGCTAAAACCTCCTCTGGAATGTGGACCTTCAAATGTGGACTGAAAATGTGACATTTGTTTTAGCTAACAAGGAGTCGGTAACCCAACTGTGCAGAGATTGCGAAGGACCAGAATGCTTTTGTTTCTCTGGTTTCACTTTATTGAAACAGGATTTTACTTAGTCTTGATAGAAGATGGTGACTAGATACAGCCTGATCCCCACAGAAATCATTTTCATCATCGTACAAACCGAAAGCCTGAGCATGAAATGTTCTGCCATCTGGTGGGATCTGGGAAAGTTAGCCCCGGACGGAAAAGTCTTTAAAATGGGTTATTTTATTTAAAGACAATTTACCTTGGAGTGGTTAGTGTTGCTGGATAGCGTGTTAACTTCTTACTCATTGAGTCACGGGTGGTTAAATTCGTTGTCTTATGTGAAATGAGTTTGATGATCTCGGCTTAGCCTCTAGTGGGTATTAATTCACATTATGAAATATCCCAGAATAATTTAGCACCGTGTGGCATAATTTGCATTTTTACTCAAGATAGGGGCAATGATAGTGTCTGTGGATATAATCTCTCTCTCTCTCTCTCTCTCTCTCTCTCTCTCTCTTTTCATTCAAAAGAGGATAGCTCTTCTTCATGGCTTTCAGGGTGATTGTGGGGTTACTGTTGTTATTAATTTTGGGGGGCCATACGGCTTAAGAGCTGGGGGGTAGTGAGAAAAAGACCTTCTAGCTTGGCACTAAAATCTAACAAGAAATCTTTGCGGGGACATAATTACGGCCGTGACGGTCTAGGATTTCATGACCCTGCCCAGAGTTGGCGTGTCCTACACGCATGTGCAGTTTTGCACAGAAGCACATACGTGCACCTACGGAACATATGTTAGGGTGCATGCATTCAGTTCGGGGGACTCCTCGTCGCCCACAGTTCATAAGAGGGATCCTTTCCCCTTACAAAACAGGAAGGTTTTCCAGAAATGCAAGATACTATTACAGTAATTAATTTAGTGAAACTTCTTAAATCTGATCTTCTGTTCAAACTAATAATGGGAGGACGGGGGAGCTCGATGTCGTTAATTGAAATCTGGAGACAATAAAAAAATGTCTTTCTGCACCTTCAGTACAGCAGTCTGGAACTGTCGGGTCAGGCTGTGAACCAATTTTCTTCTCATTACTTTTGATTTTGGAGTCAATACAAATTTCATCAGTGATTGTAGGGTGCAGATCCTCGTCTGCATGGACCCTGTCACGGGAGAATATGTGCGCTCGGCTTAAAGATTTACGGAAAAGCAGGGCTGGTGAGTCAGGGAAGGGGAGAAGGAAAATGCTGCCAGCGGCAGCCTCCCTGGCCGTGGCCTCATCGCTGGGGGCGGGCGGGGGGGTGTGAGATTGGGATCAAGAGGAGACACTGGCCCCAGGGAGAGGGCGGGAGCCTCCCCGGGCCGGCCAGCTGGTCGTGGCCTCCGCTGCCCTGCTTCCTTCTGGGGCAGCCGCCTCTGAGCTCCCCCTTCCAGCCCCGTGTCTCCAGCCCATGCCTGTTTCTCTTCTCCTTCCTTCCTCGCTCCCCAGCTTACACATGTGGCGAGAGTGTTCCCGCAGCACACGGAATTTCAGGCCCCCAGAAAGTTGATTGTAGGGAAGGGGAAAGAGAGGAGTCTCAACTTTGGAGGAGTTAGTGAGATTTTTGAAAGCATCCCAGGCAAAGAAGTCTTTTGTGCGGGAATGGAGATCCCGGATGCCTCACACGAGTCCTCATTTTTCCTGCATCCGATTTGCATCTTCGCAAGTTATAGGACCAGCCCATCTATCATTAGGTATTGGCTTAATTGGACATTTTTTACGAGCCCAGTTTGCTATTTATGTTAAAAGCAATTCGCAGAAATGCCCTTTCTTCATGATTCGGTATTGGCAATAGCGACGTATGTTTAATCACATTTTCCATGAGTAATTATCTAATTCACATGATTACCAATATAAAACAGGAAAATAGAATAGGGGCTTAACTCAGTCCGGCTTGGGCGGTGACACAGACATACAGAGAGACCTGGGTGAGGGCGAATGTTTACTGGCTCTGTTTTTCCTCTGTGATACTGTGGGGATTTTTATTAGCAACAGGAGCTCTCTGAAGCTGGGCATGTGTGAGAGAGAGGCGATTTGGAGTTCTGTTATAATGCAGTTTGAGGTTCACTCTGTCTGCTTGGGTTCTTCACGTTTGGGGCCGTCCTTTTTGAAGATTTCCGGGAGACGGAGGTCACATTTTTTATTCATGTTGAAAAATATTCATTTATCAGTATTGGTGCCACTGTAAACAAGTGATAAAGTGACAACATTTACAACAGTAAAACTGACAGCATTTACTTTAATTTTCTGTCATTTTGGTAATTATATCAATCAAGACCCAAAACTAAAATGATATTTTAGCATGCAGTAAGAAATGAGGAATTCAGATCTTAAAAGACCATTACAATTAGCTTTGAAATGTTCGCCATTTTACCATAATTGTTTCATATAGCTTATATGTCTTCATTTACAGCCGAATATTCTGTTGATCTTTTATAAACAAAGTAGCACCCATCTGCTCCTTGAGACACTCCTGGCGCCTATTCATTGCAAAAATAATACATGTCCTAATGACTTCCACATATTTTGAAATCTCCCTTTTGAAATTGGTCTTGGCAGATTATTTGCAGGTACTTGAGTTGCATCTGTTTGCAATTTTGCAAATGCGGAAGACTTTAATGTTGAGCACTGCAAGAGGGCTATTTTAATCCTCAGATAACATTGGCTGTCATCAAAAGCCACATTTATCTTTTCGAAGGTGGGGCAAATGTTTAATGTTAAAAGACAGTAAAAGGTCAAGGCCAAGGCTGAGGTCTGAATATTTTCCTTTCATACGCCATGCCTTTTGCGGACTCTTCTCCTTGCGTTTCTCTTCATCTTAGGTTTGAGCCGAATACCCGTGGCCAAGAGGATGTTTTGCTGATAAAATGAAAGATCAGGAAGAGAGTAAATCTGAAATAATTGTGAACTCCGGGCTCTTGGGCTCATTACCACCATGTGGCCAGCAGCTGACCGGCTTTAGGTTGACTGTGTTTACAGCCGAGAACTAAACAGCATGGTGCTGGAGAATACCCTGGGCCCTGATGCAGTTGCTGGCCTGTCTCCCAGGAGGGGCTAAGATTCGTGGGGAGGGAAGGTGGTTACTGCGAGGCCAGCGTATGGTCAGCTAGCCGAGGCTGCACTGGGCACACCCATCCGCCATGTGCGTGGAGGGGGTGCTCGCTCCGAGTCAGCGCTGGGCCTGTGTCTTCTTTGTTCAAACTCTGGAGCCCAGAAGACTGAAGTTAGGTGAACGTCATTTCCAGGATGCCGTCTTTGACCTGGATGAGGTCGAGCATACAGAGTGAGTGTCCCTGGACCCTCTCAGAACCAAGGAGTGGTCACAGTCCCTTTCTGCTGTTGAGTGTGGCTCGTCCTCCTTTAGCTCCAGTCTCCTTCCCCGTCTTCTCTGTAGTCCTCACACATATAGGTGCGGCACGTGTATATGTGTATATATATATAAACACCATGAATATCACGTCAGCGAGTAAGGAGTTTGGCCATTTTGGGGGTTATCTGGAAGTTGTCAGCCATGGGAACGTCACTGGTGGCTGCAAACAGGAGAAACACGACCGTGTCACCCACCCACCTTACAAACCCAACTCACTTTCAAGCCACTTCCAGGGACTCTGTGACAGAAGGGCTTTAAAACCAAAACCAGCTCCCTCCTCCTCCTCGTCTCACTGAGGAGCAAGTGTCCCCGATAACCAGATACAGCCCAGGATCCTGACAGTTCCTTTGGGAGGAGGGGTGAGGTGTGTTTCTAGGGGTCTTTCTGGCAAAATACATACACATGCAGTTGAAAGTACGATGGCGGAGTTACCATCATTCCTCATCAGTCTTCCCAATAGACTGGCACCATCTATATATTTTTCTATTGCTAGCCCTTTTGTACATAGGTCATTATAGTAACTTAAAATGTTTTATTTTTTTACTGTCACCCTGGAATAAGTATACCATTAAAAATATTATAGGTTTCTGGTAATTTGTTTAAAGACAGGCCAGTGACCTGAAACCTATGTTATTTCTGGGTGTAACTCTGAAAGAATCTTGTAACTACTCAAGCTCTGCTTTATTTCATTTTATCTTTTGCAGGGTGGTGGTGGTGGTGGTGGTGACTTTGCCTGGAGAAGGAACAGGCATCCGATGTCTTTGCTTTTTCTGCATCATTTATATTCTGATGCTTTCATATATGGGTGATTACACCTTAAAGAGAAAAGACCTCACACTCTTCTGGTGATCAGAAATTTCAGATTTTCAACGTGATGTATTGGGGAGTGGGGCGCGGTCTTTTCCTTACAAAAACAATGCCGCAGCAGGGTCCCGAGATTGCCTAGGGCGGTGATTATCCAAGTGTGGTCTTGGATCAACAGCCTTGGCATCACCTGGGAGCTTGTTAGAAATGCAGATTTCTGGGGCACCTGGGTCGCTCAGTTGGTTAAGTGATCGGGCTCTTGGTGTCGGCTTGGGTCATGATCTCATGGTTCATGAATTTGGGCCCTGTATCAGGCTCTGTGCTGATCTCTCTCACTCTCTCTGTCTCTCAAAATACATAAATAAACTTAAAAAAAAATATATATGTAAATTTTTATATACAAAAAGAAGAAATGCATCCCAGACCCATGGCATCAGCAACTTTGTGGGTGGGGCCCCGCAGTCTGAGTTTTGAGGTCTTCCAAGAGATTCGGATGCAGCTCAAGTGTGAGCACCACTGCTTTAGGACATGTAGTATGGGAATGGCTTTTCCAAGACCGGAAGTGTACCCCTGCCATGTGTATACTCTGGGACTTTCCCCAGAGTCTGCACCACAAGCCTTTAGATCCAAGAAGCTGTGTTATTGGCTGAATTGTTTGGTTAAAATATAAAAGGAAAGATGATGGTCATTAGATACTTTTCACATTTGCCTTTTAAAAAAAATTATTTTTGTTTTGTTATTTATTTTTAGAGACAGAGAGAACACAAGTGGGGTAGGAGCAGAGAGAGAGGGAGAGAGAATTCCCAGCAGGCTCCACACTGTCAGTGCAGAGCCCGACGTGGGGCTTGAACCCACAAACCATGAGATCGTGACCTGAGCCGAGATCACGAGTCGGACGTGTAACCAACTGAGCCACCCAGGAGCCCTCACCTTTGCCTTTTTTAGAGTTTACTTACTTTACTTTTTTCGGCAGCTTGCCATTTGATCATTAGGGTATTGAACACGTACCAGTGACTCAGTTGTCGTAAATACATTTATTTTGAACAGGAATTCGGAAGAGTTCCATCCATCCTTACTGCCACGAGTCAGTGGCAGTAAAATGTCTGCCCCACCCATGTGGGGTGTTGGGTGTTTTCCTGTCCAGGTTGGGGAGGAGCACGGCCGTTGCTCATGCCCAGGAAAGATTCCGTGGAGTCGCTCAAGTCTGTGTTTAGACTTTGCCGGCTGGGGTAATCGTCTGCCGCCTCCTTGCCGCAAGCCTCCATTGGCAGGTTTTTTGGACGGAAGAGTCACAGTTGTGTGATCATCGTGAGGTGCTGGGAGGAGGCCGGCCAGTGGTCCAAGCACAAGGCCAGCTGTACTGTTGTGCGGGCTGTTTGCTTTTCTCCAGGAGAGCTTTCTTGGCAGTGAAGATAAACCCCTGGTGGTGAGTTTTGGATAGACTCAGAAGGAAATTTGTTGGACACTCACTGTTGCTCTTGAGGGTCCTTCTCTAGGTTGGAAAGTGACAGGGTGAGGGTTTTTGTTAGGAAATCACGCCCCAACCACCAGCCGGGCCACACTTTACGCAGGGTCTCTAGTGAATCAAGAAGCCCCAGGCTCCCAAGGGAGCGGGGCATGGGAGCTGGGCAGCCATGCCCTCGGTGCCCATAGACGAGCCAGGCTCTGGAGACGGACAAGAGACAGACCCCACGTGGCCCCGTGCCAGCTCAGGCTTCCGCCCCTCTATTTACCCCCCAGTCAGGCTGTGCTTCCTGAAGCCTCTCCAAATGTGGCTTGCACTCCATGAGACTCTTTTAGATGGTACGTACATTTAACGTTTTAACAGTTGGGTATTTTAAGACCTATTAGAAAAATATAACCAGCACATCCTAGCTGTGATTTCACAGATGTTATTGCTTAAGGTGAGGCTAAGTTAAAAAAAAAAAAAAAAAGTCCGTTGATTTAAAGTTAATTTAAAGAGAAGTATTAAGCACATAACTGTCCAGGTGGCACGAGACACGGCAGAAGCCGTGAA
Source organism: Panthera onca (assembly GCF_046562875.1). NCBI lineage: Eukaryota > Metazoa > Chordata > Mammalia > Carnivora > Felidae > Panthera > Panthera onca. Next base: position 22,343,855 of record NC_138353.1, on the reverse strand, counting down.
GGGGGTCTGTCACCGCAGTGTGGGGACAGCTGCCAGGAGCAAAGGTGGCGAGTGCTCACTGACCCCTCTGGGCTGCCCCCCACCCAGGGGAGGGCCGGGGCTCAGGGAGGCAGGTGCGTGCCAGGCACATCCTGGGTGCATGCTGTATTGGCACCCACCCACCCACCCCTGGCGTTTCATGCTGCTTGTGGGTGCACTTCTGCGTCTGGTCGGCAATGCAATTACTGGCACGGTGGGAGGTCTGCAGGTTCAAAGCTAGCAACGAGAAATGTAGTTCACCCCTTTCAGAAACGTGGGTTTGGTTTATTTAGGTGGCGACAGGGGCGTTTCACAAAGAAAAACTCTACCAGCCCGCAACACACAAATAAGAACGCTGAGCCCAGCACCCCTCCTCCTTCAGCAGAGAGAGCCCCGGGGACAGGGCTGAGCCTGGCTGCCTGTTTGCCACCGCGGCTGCCCAGGACAGAGGTCCGTGAGGGCCGCTGGGAAAGCAGCAGTCCTCCAGCTGTGCCACCGGGTTTTCCCGAGGGTTCACAATGACAGAGACGCTCGTGCAGGGTCGCTTTGGGCAGACACGGGGTCGAAGTATATAGGCCTCGTGTTGACTCAGGGGCCACCGGGACACCCTTCCGGGTGCCTTGCGATTGGCTGTGTTTTGTGTTTAGTGTTTCAGGGCTGTGGGCCAGGGGCCCCGTGGGAATGAGCAGCAAGGACCCTCGTGCTTCTTTGCCAGACCTGCGCTGCCTGGGGCGGGGGGCTCCGCGGTGGTGGCGGTCTTGGAGATGCAGTTCGGCCAGGGACTGGATGTGTATCGTTGTGGTGCTCAGAGGGGCCCAGGGTGGCTGGGGTGCCACTTCCCTGCACTGGTGGGCACGTGGTGGGAGCCTCAGGGAGGTGACTGCCCGACTCTGCCCTGACTGCCGTGCGCACACTCTGCCCCCTTTCCTGCGTCCGGATGGCTGGCTGGGGTTGGTTGATTCTCTATTCGAGACTTTATGGGGGGACTCCAGGGAGGATGGGTCGTGGTTTCCGTCCTCGAGGGGCTGACCTGCCCTGTGGGAATGACCCGCAAAGGGAGGTGGGCCGGGCCACCCTGTCAGGTGAGGGTGCTCAGAGGGAGGCTGGTGGGGAGGACCCTGCAAGGTGGACAGGTACGTGGGAGAACATCCCCGTGGCCTGTAGATGGGCAGAGCAGGGTGGAAGAAGGAGGAGATGGGGAGGAGGGTGGTGTGTGCGGAGCATGTGGCATTTCCTTTGTGAAACCCAGAACGTAGCACTGTGAGTGGCACACAGGACATGCTCAATAAACGTATGTCACACTGAACTGAATGGAACCAGAGCCGGCGGGTTATAGAGGTGCCAGAGGTGGTCCGCAGCTTTACCGTTCCAGAAGGCATTTACTGCGTGCGTTTCCTGTCTGAGAGCCTGGCCCCGGGACAGAAGCCCAGCCGGTGCCTGCCCCTGGCCGTCACCCACACTCTGGTACCACCTCCCGTGGAGTCGGCCGTGGGCCCCCCGCCCCCCACCCCGGGAACTCCCCGAGGCTCCCCACTCCTTTTATTAACTCGGTGTTGAAGGAGTTGCCCATGCTGAGGAAGGAGGGGAATTAAAAATAATGGGGTGTGTGCGTATCTGTGAAAGTGAAGATATAAAGGTAAACGCTACCATGAATGAGGGTATTATTCTCAACTCAGTGATTCCAGTTTTCTGTACGTTTAGGTCTTTTCTGAATCACTGCGCCACTCAGCCCCATGTCAGAAATTTATTTGTGCTAATCAAATTTTCAGCTACTCACTCTGTTGCAAGAAGTCTCCTATAGCCAAATTTGTGTGTGTGCGTGTGTTTATTTTCATATAATTATGGATTAAAATCAGACTTTGACTTTCCATTGTTGTCTGTCTCTAACTAAGTTAAAAGCTTTCCCCTGAATCCTTACTGAGGCATCTTTTTAGAAAGAAACTCTGCAGAGTGGGCTAGGCAGAAATTTATACACACACACATGCACACACACGCACACGATTCAGACTCACTGGGAAACTGCAGGAGAAAATAAGAATAGCCAACAATCCAGAAACACAGGACAGAAACTTTCAGTTTTTACTTCCAAGTTTGGCAGCCTGGTGAACTTGAAAGGTTAGCTATGAATAAGCATAATCAGATCTTTCTTTTTGTCCGTATTTAATTCAAACGAGACAGCTTCATGTTGACTTCTAATACAGAAAGGCCACCCACCATGGTGGCGCTCCCAGCCAATGAAGCCGGCTGGCGAAAGCTTTCTTAAATGGTGCTAATCAGCCCGGAGAGGCCTGCCCTCTATCCCCATCAGTATTCTATAATTCAGATGTGCTGATAACCTGAAATTGAATGTGTCAGGATGCAGGCATGTGAAGGGAAGAGGAAACTCCAGGCTACAGGAGCCGGGGGCTGGAAGACAATGCCTGGGGGAGGGGGTTTCACACCCTCCCTTACCCTCCCCTGCACCCCCCTCCCCCCGCACGTACGTGTGTGTGCGCGCGCGCGCGTGTGTGTGTCTGTGTGTGCGCGTGTTATTGTTCAGGGCCAGGGACAAAATGGGAGGTTTCAAGTTCTGAAATATTTATAGGGAAGCTTTGGATTTTGTATATGTTAAATGAATCAGCAGACATTTTGGCTGCTAAGGGGTGAATGGTAATTTGCGATTAATTTTTTTTAAGCCGTGGCTATTTTAAAACCTTTCTCCCACTCCCTCATATATGAGACAGACAGACACACACACCCACCCCCGTCTGGTGAGCACGTCTCACAGGAAAGTTTAACAAAAGAGTCGCTATTGTCACTGTCCCAGCCGGCAGCAGTGCAGCTGAGGGTCAGTTGCTATTTCTATTTTAAACCTTGATTTTTGCAAAGTTTGTCTTTTGACTGTTCTCATTCTAATCAGGCTTAGTTAGGGGATCCGCTCCAAGCTCCACACCAGGCTGCGAGGACAGAGAAAGATAAACTAGAGGGATTAAACAAAAAGTTCTGCTCTGTCAATAGGCGTGTGTGTGTGTGTGTGTGTGTGTGAGAGAGAGAGAGAGAGAGAGAGAGAGAGAGGGAGACACACACACACACACACACACACACACACACACACACAGACAAAGACACAGAGAGAGACAGAAAGAGGCAGATTCATTGACCAACAGTCATTAAACAGCCATTCCCTTAATTTCAAAGAAAGTACAATTTATCGTAAGGCTGTGTGTTCTTGGTGCTGTTGTGTTTGGCTTTCTTTGCACGTGACTTGTTGTCTGCACCTTCAGACTGCTACCTCTGCAGCCTCCCCCTTGTGCCCGTGCCTGTGTCTCTATCCCTCGGAGGTGGGACCGGCCACTGCAGCCTTGCATCACTTAGGCCCTCAGCCCAGTGCGAACATTCCCCAGGCGCCCCGGTGTTGCCCTGCCACCAGCCCGTGCGTCTGCCGCGGCCAGGATCCTATTCCCCTTCGACTTTCTTATTGACGTCTTGATCCGCTCGGGTGCCACTTTGTGTCTGCAGCCTCCCCCGGGTATTCTTCCAGCCCCCACCTGTGGCCGGTCAGGATGAAGTTTCCCTGTGCGGTTCTCCCTTGTCACGGCGCCCGTCACTGTCCTGGTTTCGAGACATCTGCACGCGTCTTGTCTCTCCTGCCATGTGGCGAGCAACTCTGGGGCCGATCCAGTGTCGAGGCACCTTCGTACACCCCCCAGTCTTCCCTGGCACGGAGTTGGGCAGGTGCTGGGGGATGCATGCAGGGGGGGGAGCAGGACGACTTGGGAATGTGTTTCTCCAGGACTGGGGAGTCACTAGTGAGGGCTCCCATATTCAGAGGAGGTGCAGCGAGGGGGCAGAAAGAGTGAAGGAATACAGGTCGTCTTTGTTTACCTTGGGCCTCCCTGGTATCACCTCCTCCGCTCCCGACTCAGCCCGGGCTGGCTGCAGGGAGGCAGGGCTGCTCTGCCATTCAAGTGCACAGTCTTTTCTTGGAAGCCCACAGATTTTCTTCCTACCAGGCTGCTCTGTCAAAGGGTAAAGACAAGGTCCCGATGTGTAGCTATTCATCTCTGCCCTCATCACCGTCAGACTGATTGGCACCACATGGCATGCCATCCAGGAGGACCAAGAAGCTTCCCTGCGGTTTGGACCCAGTGGTGGCTTCCCCAAGGGAATGCCTGGCATGTGTTTAATTATTCATTGGTGTTCTCGTCTGTATCTCCCTGCTCCTTGATTGTTTTGTCTTTCTCTAAAAGTATTTATTTGAAATTCTGTGATCAAAGACTGAAAAACAAAATAAAGCAGGATATTAAAATGAAATTTTTTTTAAAGGAGGTTGGAATGTCAAGATCATTTTTATTAGAAAAGTTTATAAGATGAAACCACACATTATTTACGTAAACTTTATATATCAAGCACAGTACTCCCAACCGTGCTCCTGGTGAGCGATCTTGGCTGGCATATACCTGGATTTAAAATACCTTCTACTTAAGGAAGGACAAGTTCATTTTAATTAAAATTAACGGATTTTTCTTGATCGTATTTTCACACACACATACACACTCGCACACGTCTGTGTTCAGAATTGATAAAGAAAGAACTCTGGTTAAATAATCCACTTTTGTCTGACAACGGAATCCGTTATAGAGGTGCAAATATGCAGAAAGCTATTTGGAAATGCATCCTAGTAGTTGTCAGGTTTTATTATGCAGGAAGGTGTCATGTTTGTTACGAAGCTGAGTGCAGATGGCAGAGTGGAAGAAATGGATCACTAATTTTAACAATGATTAATGAACAGAGATAGAAAATGAATTACATTGGACTATCGGAGGCAAGAAATATTTTTGTGAAAATTTTGACTCATCTGCTCTGCTGTTCTCTGCAAATTATTTTCAGAAATTCTATATGTTGTCAACAGTTCACTGCATTTTCCATTACTGTCTATTTCTGTTCTTAAGTACTTTTGTGTTATTAGAGATACATAATTTCAAAATACCAATACATTCCTGATTACTTAGAGAAAATATATGTAACAGTGTGACTGTTCCATAGACGCTAGCCATAAAAGTCCTGTTTTATAATAATCTTTCATTCTTCCTCATTTTATCACTACATTAGGAATGTTTGATAAAAAGAAAGGGAGGGGGCGGGGACTCTTCTAGCACATGCAGAATAAAGAAAAAAAAATAGAAGCGAAGGTAGCAATAAAAATGTGGCCTGGTGGCCGATTGTGGTCTTTAGCTGCCACGAGACCTGCCGTTTTGGTTTGTTCTCTGCCTGGCAGTGTGGCGGCAGGGACCCCCTCCACCCACACCTCCTTGGTATGGCCCCAAATATGCCATGACGTTCCTTCTGTCTTCATTCAGACTCAGGAAGTAATCACCATATCTTGAAGCTGTCCCAGGATTTTTTCCCTCCAGTAGACCCCTACTCTAGTCCTATCTGCTCCAATGGCCCCGGTATTGACAGTGAGTTTTTATGGTGCTTCATGCGTGAGTCTTGTTTTCTTCATCAGCCTCATCAGTAATTGTGTGTGTGTGTGTGTGTGTGTGTGTGTGAGATCTACAAGTGAACACAATTTATGTGTTTATGGTCTATGCTCCTCATGGTAGGTGCACCTATGTGATGTCTCATATGGAAAAATGGATAGTAGTTTTTCCCCTTCCTCCCTCTCTTCCTCCCTCCCTCTTCCTTCTTTCTCCTTCCTCCCTTCTTCCCTCTCTCCCTCTTCCTTCTTCCCTCCCTCCCCCCCCTTCCTTCCTTCCTACCTCCCTTCCTTCCATAAAGATATAAACCATCTTAGATATGTTGGCTTCAAGGCATCTCATTTTCCTGAGATTCTCTGCAATTGAGAAATGATCTACTAGGGTTTGGGTCCTGTATTGCAATTGATAGGCACTCAATTTCATTCATCGGGAGCCCCTTTAGTGGTGACATGAGTACATTTCATGGCCAGCACTTCAGGATACTTACATTTCAGGCGACCCAGGCACAGCTTAGACATGCATCTGCGGCCCCTGGTATCGGTCCACCGCTCAGCCTACCGTGATTTAATCCTTGGCTTGGAGGTTAACCTGTGTTAGAACCTTATAGTATCGACCCTGCACAGTTCTGGCAACTTCTCAGTTTTTCTGCAAGATGAATTCCCCCTAGATAAGAGGACAGGGTGCCTCTCAACCCTCCCAGAAAGTGCTGGCCATCGAGGGGTCTGGCTTTCACACACGGCTAAGCTGCCTCCTGAGAGCTGCCTGGTGTCTGAGCAAATGGACGATCTATAACGACTTCCTTCTCCTGCAAACGAGCTTTCCAAGTTTCCAACTTGACTGTTTTATTTATGCTCTTGACCTGTGAAAACAAGCAGGCTGTTTAAAAAGCAAAAAGTACTTCCCATGATTAGAGTACTTAGAGTTGAAATAAATTGCAGAATGAAAAGGACATTCCTCGTCGCTCCAGGAGAAAATGTCGCGGAGGTTTTGCTTCTTGAGGATAGTCTGTGGTTCAGTGCATTAGGGCTCCCCCGTCTCACTGGCCTTGGGGTCCCCAAGGAAGGGTTCATGTGACTCCCCCTTTTTCCTCCTTTCAGGTGGCAGAATAATCCTAGCGAACACTTAGAACATGTTTGCGAATGGTTCTGAGTAGTTTGCATATAATTATGGTCCTGATGGGAAAACACTTTGGAGAACAACTAGTGGTGCACTGTGAGTCCTGCTCAGGTTACATCGCATATGCTAAACACTGAGGAAACACACACAGTCTTTAGTGAACAAGGTAGGGAATGCTCCAGGGAGCCAATTTAGAATGTGACTCAAGGGGAGCGTGGCTTTTCCCGTCTCTTTCTTTTGGCAAGTGTATGGAGTAGCGGTGGTCTTTGGAATTCTCCTGAAGCCTGGGGTGGCCGCCTTGCACAGGCCTGTACAAGGTGGGTGTCGGGAGAGGGGCGCGTTGAGCACCACGACGCAGTGAGAGGCTCCACGTGTGCAAGGCCCGGTGGGCACAGTGGCCGTGGGCCTGGTGCTCAGCCAGAGGCGACGCTGGGGATAGTTTAATGGCGTCAGACAAGGAGCGGGGTTAGCACAGGCAGGGAGGGAGAGAGAATCCTGCAACTCATGGTTACAGAGATCAGGAGGAATAAAAAAGAAATTGTAGATGATCCACTTAGGAGACAAGAGACTCCTAAATATAGAACTGTCTTTATGATTCATGTTTGGGTTGCTTTTGAGGCAGAAAGTCAGGTGGATGATGACCTATAGGAATAATTCGAGGGTACTTGAGACGTAGACATTTGGATCTGAACACCAGGAAACAAGTTGGCACTCAGGTTATGCTCTTCCTTCCAACAGGGACGTCTTCTGGTGGTTTAACCTGAGTCCGTTCATGGCTTCTCACTTGCACTCATGGGAAGTTGGTCCCCGGCCTCTCCTCGTACACATTTAGATGCCATAGACCGCTGGCGAGTCCGCTGGCTTGGCCTTCACAGGGCCGTCCGTGGAGGCAGCTGGCTCTGTGTTGCTCTAGAGGGGAAGTCCAAGGCAATCCTGGTCCTAGAAGGTTCTGGCCTTCACAGACAGTTCCGTTTATGTTTCCATAGTTGTTCTCAGTTGTTGTTGTTGTTGTTGTTGTTGTTGTTGTTGTTGTTTGTTTCCATTTGTAACTACCTTCATACTGATCTGAACTAATTCATCAGATCAGACCTGAAGAGTCAGATGATTTGAAGATTGTTTTAAAATATCTATTTTAATGGGAGAATGCATTCAAGACAGTAGATAGATACACCCAGCCACCCACCCACTCGTTTGGCACACTTGTTTGCATTTCTAGGGACTGCATATTTGATTTGGTGATACCCGTGCATGTAAACACAAGACCCACCTGCCTACCATTTTGCACGGACACCAGTCTCGCGACATGCGCTCTGCGTGTGCCTTTCTAGCCTCCGCACCCCAGAACTATATATTTAAGTTACACTGAGTTGAGTAATTATCATGAAATTGCCTATAGCATGAGCTGGAGAGTATTCAAGATGTCTGTCATCCTTCTATTACCTCAGGTAAATAACTGATTGACCTTTTTGGGGCTCTGATACTTTACTAATCAGAACCTGAAATCTGTATAACAACACTTCATTTACTTGATAGACAAAAGAACAATTGCACTTGAAGTAATGTGATTTCTAAATAGACACTGCCTGTCAAAAATAAATGCATTAGAAGTAAAATGTAGCTCAAGGAGACAATTAGCAAACAGAGGTGACACCGTAAACAGGTGCACCCATTATTCCCAAAGCTTGTGGCAATATATTCGCGTCTTTTGGACTGATGGAAGATCATGTGACGGTTTGGTGAATTATCTATCGGTATCATCTGACTGATGCAGCCGCTGCTGTTGCAGAACATTTAAAAATGCATCTCACAAATTACATGGTAGCTGGGAAAATGCAGGTTTTTTTATTTTTTTTAAGAACAATGCTTTTCTAAAGCAATGCGCTAGAATACGTAATTTTTTATTTGAAAGGATGGAGACCGTTTCATTATGCTGGGTATACAGTCGGTTAAGGTTGTGCAAATTCATTACAATGTTTGTTAATGTATAAAACATTTTCCATTCTGGTTTTAGTGACATTGGATTTTTTTTTTTTATAATGTGCTGTTTCTGAAACATCTGCCATCCCTTGTTACCTGTGGGCAGAGGAGGGAGAATATACTCTTTCTAAGAATGTTTACAAAATCTTTACCAAAATGGAAAATCTTAGAAGATGAGAGGGAAGGGACTTTTTTTTTTCTTTTCTGTCAATTGTTAGGTTTGAATTTTCTGGAATTGGATCTTTACCATGAGACACGCAGCAGGGGACCTGCCACTGGCTGCTGAATAGGCCGGGCTAGGAAAAGATCAGGCCTTTCGGGGGGCGTCTCTCTCCCCCTGTGTTTATATGTCCTGCAGTGGGTTCTGCCCTCAGAGTGCATGTTCCTGAAGGATTTCCCTATTATTTTTCATCTGTCATCTGTGCTTTTTTTTTTTTTCTGTAGAATGAGGGATACTTGAGGGCCCATGGCTTTTGGCAGTTACTGTTTCTTCTTGTTACTGTAGGAATCGCAGGAAAACAGTGTGAACTATTTTTACTTGACCCCTGAATCAGACCGCCCTTGACTCCCCGGCCTCCTCCTCCGGCATTAACCAGTAGCTGGAGCAAACTTAGTATGGATTTAGAGGTGGCTGTTCAAGAGGACAGCAGCATTTTGATGTCATCTTATGCCCAGAGTGAGGAATGAAGAAAAAGCCACATCCTCCTGTAACATTCCCAACACTGTCCCCGTTCCTGCTGGGCTCCAGCTGGAGAGGTGGCCGGTGTCACTTTGAGCCCTGTCTGGTGTCCCATCCGTACCAGTACTCTCTGAGGCATTGGAGTTTCTGTGTTGGAGAAGCAAGAAACAAGGATGGGGCTTTGGGGGGATATCCCACCTGAAGAGTGGGCATAGTTTGGGGAGATCCTTTCCCTTGCTCTGAGATGTGTCCTGAGAAGCAGGTGGAGACCTGGCCTAGACTCTGCCCTGGAGCCACATGCCAGTTCATTTTGCAAAATTCGTCAACAAGAACAACAATAAAAACCTGCATGGGGCGCCTGGGTGGCTCAGTCGGTTCAGCGTCTGACTTCAGCTCAAGTCATGGTGTCGCGGTTTGTGGGTTCGAGCCCCGTGTCGGGCTCTGTGCTGACAGCGTGGAGCCTGCTTGGGATTCTGTCTCCCTCGCTCTCTGCCCCTCCCCCCACGTGTGCGTTCTGTCTCCCTCTCTGTCAAAAATAAGCATTAAAAAATTTAAAAATTACAAGTCAAACCTGCATAGAAGTAAGGAACGGGCTGAGTGAGGTGTCCTGCCATGGGGATCTGTGACAAGTTCTAAGCGTACTTGTTGAATAACAGCCTTGCGCAGACTCTCCGGGAGGTGTTTGGACATCGACTCATCAGAGAAGTGGTGGCCAGAGGGCTTCTGAAGGAGTCTAAGTCTCTAGACCCTGGAGAGATTTCCGGGTCTGCAGAAGTGGAAATACTGCAGCTCGGAGAGAGGAGTTTGCCAGGCTTCCTCAAAGCTGCTCCTTCCCTGTTACCTGTATTCTTTTTAAATTAATAGGCTTTGTGTTTTAGAGTAGTGCTAGGTATATGGAAAACTTGAGTGGATAGTACAGTTCCCACATCCCCCTCTCCTACGTTTTCCCTGTTACTAACATTTATGTTAGTGCACTACGTTTGTTATAATCGATGGGTCAACATTAACTAAAGTCCGTTGTTTACATTAAAAGATCACTTTTTGTGTCGTACAATCTGTGGGGCTGGGCGAAGGCATCATGACAGGTACCTACCATTAGGGTTTCGTACAGAATCGTTCCTCTGCCCTGAACATCCCCTGGGCTCTACCTATTTTTCTCTCCCTCCCCCTCGCCTCTTGGCAACCACAGAGCTTTTTACTGTCTCCTCTTGCCTTTTCTAGAATGTCACAGAGTTGGAATCACATGGTATATTGTCTTTTAATATTGGCTTCTCTCACTTAGTGATATCTATGTATGGTTCTGTCCTATCATGTCGTGGCTCGATAGCTCATCGCTTTCTATCGTTGAGCACTATTTCATTGTTTGGATGTGCCGCCGTTTGTCCATTCTGTTATTGAGAGGCATCCTGGTTGCTTCCAAGTTTTGGCCATCATGGGGAAAGCTGCTGTAAACATCTGTGTGCAGGTTTTTGTGTGGGCGTAGGTTTTCAGGTCTTCTGGGCAAATACCAAGGAGTGTGATTGGTGGGTTGTTGTGCGGGAAGAGTGTGTTTAGTTTTGTAAGGAACTGCCAAGCCATCTTCCAAAGTGGCTGTGCCACTTTGCATCCCTGCCACTGGTGGGTGAGGGTTCCTGTTGTTCCGTGCCTTTGCCAGCATTTGGTGGTGTCGGTGTTCTGGATTTCAGTCGTTTTAATAGGTGTGTAGTGCATTGCTTGAATTTGCATTCCCTCAATGACCCACGACGTCGAGCATCCTCTCCTGTGCTTACTTGCCATGTGTACATCTCCATGGGTGAGGCATCTAGATTTTTTTGCCCCTTTTTTATTTTTATTTATTTTTGTTTTTTATTTAAAACTAGTTTTTTTACATTTATTTATTTTTGAGAGAGAGAGAGAGAGAGAGAGAGAGAGCAAGCAGGGGGAGGAGCAGAGAGAGAGGGAGACACAGAATCCAAGCAGGCTCCAGGCTCTGAGCCATCAGCACAGAGCCTGACGCAGGGCTGGAACCCACGAACTGTGAGATCATGACCTGAAGTCAGACGCTCAACTGACGGAGCCACTCAGGCACCCCTAGATTTTTTGCCCATTTTTAACTGGGCTGCTTTGTTACTTGTTGTTGAGTTTTAAGAGTTCTTTGTGTATTTTGGACACCAGTCTTCAGCTAAGATTTTTCTCCCAGCATGTGGCTTATCTTTTCCCTCTCTTAATGCTTTCCCTTCGTAATACCTGTGTAATACTCAGCCACCTCGGCCAGTGACCTGTGTTCTCATATGGCCAAATGGTGTCTTCTTACACTTGAGACCTGAAGTTTTAGGACATGTGAAGTCAGGGATGCACATGCAATGTGTTCTCAGCTGTGTTTATAAACTTACACATGTGTGCACGCACGTGCACGCACACACACACACACACACACGCAGCAAAGAATAGGAAGAAATGTACCAAAATATCAAAGCAATCACACCAGCTGATAGAACTATGGATTATTCTTGTTTTCTTCTTTGTAATTTCGTGCATGTTCCAGATTTTCTAGAAGCGAGCATATTATTACTTGAATAACCAATTTTGCACAGATAAAAGTAAATGAACTGAAAAAAGCAACATCTGTTGAGGAGATCCCATAGTGGTTCAGTTAAAACTTGTACAACTTTTGGGGCACCTGAGTGGCTCAGTCAGTTAAGCGTCTGACTTCAGCTCAGGCCCCGCATCGAGCTCTCTGTCAACAGCTCCGAGCCTGGAGCCTGCTTCAGATTCTGTGCCTCCCTCTCTCTCTGCCCCTCTCCTGCGCTCTCTCTCTCTCTCTCTCTCTCTCTATCTCTCAGAAATAAATTAAAAAAAAACTTGTAGAACTTTCATTTTGACTTCAGAGATTATCCCTGGAACCCACATTTCGAGTGGTATTGATGATGATACATTTTCTCTTAACAACCTGCTTCAGAAAATAAGTTACAAATGCAAACCATCCGTACAGTTTTAAATTTCTAGTAGCCACATTAAAAAGGGTTGAGACTTCAGCCAGGTCACGATCTCACGGTCCGTGAGTTCGAGCCCCGCGTCAGGCTCTGAGCCCCGCGTCAGGCGCTGGGCTGATGGCTCGGAGCCTGGAGCCTGTTTCCGATTCTGTGTCTCCCTCTCTCTCTCTGCCCCTCCCCCGTTCATGCTCTGTCTCTCTCTGTCCCCAAAAAAATAAATAAAAAACGTTGGAAAAAAAAATTAAAAAAAAAAAAAAAGGGTTGAAAGGAACAGGTGAAGTTGATTTTAAGACTGTATTTTTAATGTATCTAGAATATTCATTTCAGCAGGTAAAAGTATCAAGAATGTAAAGGAAACATTTTACATTCTTCCCAACATGACATCTCCGGTTACACTTAGGGCTCATCCCAGTGTGGACTGGCACTTGGCAGGTGTTCAGTGGCCACATGTGGTCAGTGGGTATCAGACTGGACAGTGCAGCTTTGTGTGATGGCTGAATATTCCAGCAATGTTCACCAAGCAGAGTACCTGAACAGAACATTACCTGCAGTGAGTGTAGATAAAGAGGCAACAGGGACTTTGTGATTTCTAGGTATTTCCCATTTCTTCTTCAAGATAAGCTACTTCGTAGACACCTTGTGATTTGGTGATGATATGAAGTCTCTTCTGTAGGGGGATAAATATATTGACTCATGTGGTAATAAATTAGAAAGCATTTGTAGTTTGGGGGATTTTTTTCCCTTCTTTGTGTTATTTGCTCTCTGGGGGCCAGAGTGGTCTCAGATTTGCCGTATCGTGAAGTCTTGGGCTGATACGGGATCTGCATGCTCCTGGATGGGGGGAGACCCCGGGGCCAGGTTGGGCAAAGACATCGGGAGAGCCTGCCAGGACCTGGCTGCCAGAGAAAACAGCCCGTGGGCAGAGCTGGGTGCCCCCTTCCTGGACTTGTGTACAAGAGCCTTGTGGGAGGCATGTGCATCTGGTCTGAGCTTCCTGCCCTCAGAATACTGGCCTACAGTGTGTGGGCCTTCCTTCTCTGCCTCGCCCTGGGTCAGAATTTCCCATTTTGGGATGAGGGATAGGGCCCCATGTGCAGAGACTGATGCCAAGGTCTGTGTGTGCTCCTGAGGACACAGATGTGGGGGCTGTTGGGTGTCTCTGCTCGGTGGACACTGGACAAGCATGGCTGCCTCAGAGACCGGACCCTGCAAGGCTGTGTGGTGGGAGGGGCTGCCTGCCTGGCGCTGGGACACTGCACGGGCCACGGGATCAGCCCCCCACACCCCCCGGATTCAGGCCTGGATCTCTCACTCACCACCCACCGGCTCTTAACCTTGGGCAAGTTACTGCACAGCTGGTGCCTCAGCTTCCCATCAACGAACGAACACCAAAGCAGTAGTCACCTCCCTGGGTGCTGTGAGGAGGGAGTGAGACGGTGCAGGTCAGTATGTGGGACTCTGGTTGGCACGCGGTAAGTGCTCAGTACACGTTAGCTGTCACTCTTAGTGAGTTCAGGAGTGGTTAGGTCACTGAACAGCAGATCCCTTAAGAGTGTGTGTGTGTGTGTGTGTGTGTGTGTGTGTGTGTGTGTGTGAATTCCGGCTGCTCCTTCCCATCTCCATCCTGTATCCTCGGCCTGGACCCAAACACCAGCAAGAATAGTTTCCCTCTGCCTTCACTTTCCCTTCCCTTCTTTTCTCCTTCTCAGGGCTGTTTTGACTATGAATTAATTGCAGGTTGGGGGACTCGCAAGCAAAAATCAAAGCCAATAAACTTCAAAAGGACATGGGGACCAGGGCCACCGGGGGAGAGCTGGGGCCGACCGGGGCCGACGGGGGCTCTGGTGGCTGTGGGGTAGGGTGCTGGGGGCTTTCCGTGTGTCTTCAAAGGGGACACCAAGTGTTTTCAGATCGTCACTTAAAAGCTCAGATGCAAAACTTCGGAAATCTGGGTGAGAGGCAACGGGTTCCAAAACAGCTATTTTTATCTCTTGCCTGCAAGCAGGAGCCCAGTGGAACGTAGAGTTAAACTCGGAATTTCTTGGCAAGGGTTAATAATCAATGTAGATCTCCTAACAAAGGAGATGCTGCCTTATTATACTGGGAAAGTTTTTTTTCTTAACTGTCAGTGAAGCAGTACTAATTATTACTCCAGTGTAAATGAGGTCATTTCCTATTAAGAGAACAAAATGCTTAGCCTCGCCTTGCCAATTCATACCAACTATTTTTCACACATACTCAGCTTTTTAGTTTTTTTTTTAAATTTTGATAAAATCCATTCATTTGTATTAGAAAAGTGTAAACCATCGCAATAATAGTCGCCCATGATTACCCAAATGAGCTTTTGTAATGTGTGGGTTGTTTGAATACCATGTGTTAGCTATGGAACAATTAGGCAGCTGAATGGATCTTTAAAACAATCAGATACTTTTATCTCACTGAAAAAATACATTCCTTGGATGTGTACTGTTAAACCGTAAATTCCGGGGAACATTAAACTCCCGTCACGAGAAGAACTTTCGGATATATGTTGATCAAGGACAAAAAGACATCCAAATATCTTGTCTTCATGTTTTCATTTTTTTTATGCAAGCAAAAAGATTTAAGGAATATTGTAGCAAACAAAGGGTAATTGTTTTAGCCCAGATGTTGCTTTTGCACAACAAGCAGGTTACAATGTTCCCACAGAGCTGATGAGCCCAATCAGGGAAATGATTAAAAATTGATTTTGTCCCTGTAATTACAGTATGTAAACTACTTAGCTTGGATTGCAAAGGAAGTGATTTTCTAATTACGTATATACTCTGGTGTCTAATGATTGGTTTTTTGAAGTAATGAAGAGAGAGCACTAACGACTCCTTGGTGTTCTGTTGTTTAAGAAAGACCATCTTTAGAGTAAGCAGCAACAGACAAAGAGTTTAAATTGAATTTTCAACACTGTTAATGTGCACATGGATTTGTTTATTAAAGAGACAGGGAAGTAATTTGATTGGCTCTGAGCATCTTGGCTTTTTTTTTTCATGCTAAAGCATGTAAAAATACATGCACCGGGTCGCAAGCTGACGGGAAGAAGCTCCTCGCTCCCCTTTTATCATCCCAGCGCCTGGGCTGATACCGCGGGGTCTCGGGTTCCTGCGAGTGTCTGATGCCTGTGTATCCTGAAAGCATTTAGATCGAACAGGTATCAGATAGCTTCTGCATCAAAGTTACGTTTGTTTTAAAGTGAAAGGAGAGGCTTCCCTTGGAAGCATGTCCGGGCAGCCCAGCGCCCTCCGTGTGACAGCGTTTCAGCCGCATCCTGAGACGCTGGGCTCCGTCACAGGGTGGCAGTTGCCACCCCCCACACGCGTGTGCCGTGCACGCACATACTCACGAGAGCGCGAGCCCTGTGTGTGCAGGCCTGGCGGGGGAGGGTCAGCGGTGGGAGCCCGGGGCCAGGCTGACGGGGATGTAGGAAACAAGTGGCTGGGTCGCGAGTGCTCCTTCTCTGCTCTGAGACACTTGGTGGCCGATGAGTGATAGCTCCTCACGCACCTGTTCTGGCAGAACTTAGGAGGGGGACACCGGTTCTCAGCGGGCATGATGCGCCCCCCAGGAAGAAGGCAGTGGCTCCAAGGTGACCCCGAGAGTGTGGTGAGGCCAGTGGATCAGGAAGCACCTGCTGTTGTTCACGGTTCCTAGGGGGAGGGTGCACACCGCGCCCCGCGGGGCCTCTTGGGGAAGCACCGGGGCCTTGGGGAGGCGGGAAGCCAGGGGAGATCGCGGGCCAGAGCCTCGATCGGGCTGAGGGCAAGGCCGGCGAGGCAGAATGCGCAGATTTAGGATTGGCTAGTTGGATCATTACAGCAGGCCCTGGGGTATAGGGGCTGTCTCTAGTTGTCTGGTGTCTGACTCTGGGGTCATTAGGGCAGGGGGACAGTGGCCCAGAGTGGGAGAGCCTGGCAGAGGAGGAGGGGGTCGGGCGTGGACTCTGGATTGGTGAAAGACGTGCTCCCGAAGGAGTCACTTGCTCTCTTTAGGAATCGGCTAGTCTTGGGAGGGGCAGCCCCCCAGGGCCAGTAGGGCCCCAGATGTCAGAGCATCAGAGACACATGGTTACTGCATCCCAGCGCTCGGCTACGGCTGGTGCGGGAGTTGGTGCCATGCACTGCCAGGGTCCCTGGCGAAGGGGACTCTGGGTCCCCTTATTCCTGGGGTCTACTCAGCAAGTCCCACTGGCTGTCTGTGGCAGGCATCCTGGGTCTACTTGCTTCCCTTATCGCCGTGGCTCCCACCCCGCGTCCAGCCACACGGTCTCTCACCTGGGCAACTGCAGCAGCCTCCCCACCCACTGGTCTCCCTGACTCCACTCTCAGCCCCTCCGGTCTGTTCTCCCCACGGCAGCCAGCCCGGTCCCTATACAGTGTAAATCACATCATGTTATTCCCTTGCTCGAAACCCGCCAATGGCTCAGGATAAAGTCCAAATTTCTTTTTATGTTTTTCTTTTCTTAATTTTTATTTATTTATTTATTTTGAGAGAGAAAGGGAAAGGCAGTGCGAGTGGGGCAGGGGCAGAGAACGAGAGGGAGAGAGAGGGAATCCCAAGCAGGCTCCATGCTGTCAGCGCAGAGCCTGGCGTGGGGCTCGAACTCACACACAGTGAGGTCATGACGTGAGCTGAAACCAAGAGTCAGATGCTTACCCAGCCGAGCCACCCAGGCGCCCCCAACATCCAAATTTCTTACCATGCCTGACAAAGTACGCCCATCCTGTCCCATTTCCCTGCTCACCATCCATGTCCTGGCCACAGGGAATGTGCTGCTGCTCCTTGAATGCACCATCTCCTTTCTACCCCAGGGCCTTTGCACTCACTATTTTCACCCATTGTTTGTTTTGCTTGTAGAGTTCTTCCCCAGATTTTCGCAGTGCTTGCTCTCTGACTTTATTCAGGTGTTTTTTTGTTTGTTTGTTTGTTTGTTTTTGTCAGATGTCACTGTTTAGAGAGGTCACTGGTCACCTTATCAAAAATCATCCATCATTTTGTCCATCGTTTCCCCCTGCTTTATTTTCTTTTTAGAGCTTATTATTCACTGACATTATATTTTCCTTCTACTTGTCTTTCATTTGAAGGTGCTCGCTAATACGTAGGTTCCACACAGACAGAGACATTGCTTATCACAGGGTCCCCGGAGCCTGGACATGAGCCTGGCACACAGAGGGCACTCGACAGGGGACAGCTACATGAGACAGCTTCCCTGTGGCTCTTCCCCAGGCGGCTCTTGTCACCTGGACTCCTCTCCTGTTGGGAGCTTGGAGGGGCAATGGCTGTGTCACTTGGGGCCGTGTTCGTCCCTCAGAGTTCTCAGAGAAAGAGTGACGGTCACTCAGTGCTAGGGAATGCAAGGTCCGAGTGCATTTTGAGGAGCCGTAGGTTTGTGGAAGGGTCCCTGTCCCCTAGTGGCCTGGAGATGATTGAGCACTGGGCCAGGAAGGGCGCCTGGAACCTCGGAGGTGGGGGGTGCACGCTGCAGGAGAGGCCGGAGCCCCTCGCCTGGGCATCCCTCCAGGACAACAGTGCCCGGAGCCACCGTCCCGGGAGGGATGGGGTGTCATCTCCAGATAGCTCCAGATGCGTGTCCTGTTGGCCACACGCTTCCCCGGCAGAGTGCTGAGGGAGCCCAGCTGGCTCTCTCACTGCCGACTCCTTCCTTCCCGACACTTTCCTGGAAGGAGAGCGGTTTGTCTGGCTCCCATCTGCCCCAGGCTGCCCAGACCCCTCAGGGGACACCCCGACTCCTGCTGTTGGGCCTCCCAGTGAGCCCTGGGAGGGGCAGCCAGTCTCCCTGGGAGCTCGCGGCTCTGCAGTGGTAGCATCTCGGGAGCAGGGCACCAGCCAAGGGAGGGAGGACTGAACCAAGTCTTCCTTCTTTCCTCCATTCTCCATCTCTCCCCCATCCCGCCGTTTGCATCTGCACCTGCCTCCTCCTCTCCTCCCTCCCTGCCACCTTCCCCTTCCTCCCTTCTTCCTTCCTTTCCTGTCTTCCATCAATCTCCATCTCTCCATCTGCCCTACTGTCCTCTCTCCCTTCCCTCCTCCCTCCCTCCCTCCCTCCCTCCCTCCCTTTTACCTTCCTTCCTTCCTTCCTTCCTTCCTTCCCTTCCTTCTCCCTCCCTCCCCTTTTCCTTCCTTCCTCCTTCCTTCCTCCCTCCCTCCCTCTTTCCTCCTTCCTCCCTCCCTTCCCTCCTCCCTCCCTCCCTTCTTCCTTCCTTCCTTCCTTCCTTCTATCTTTCCTTCCTTCCTTCCTCCCTTGCTCCTCCCTCCCCTTTTCCTTCCTTCCTCTCTTCCTTCCTCCCTTCCTTCCTTCCTCCCTCTTTCCTTCCTTCCTCCTTCCCTCCCTCCCCTTTTCCTTCCCTCCTTCCTCCTTCCCTCCCTTCCTTCTCCCTTCCTCCCTCCATCCCCTCTTCCTTCCTCCTTCCCCTTTTCCTTCCTTCCTCCCTCTCTTCCTTCTTCCATCCTTCCTTCCTTCCTTCTTTCCTTCCTTCCTTCCTCCCTCCTCCTTCCCTTCCTTCCTTCCTTCCTTCCTTCCTTCCTTCCTTCCTTCCTCCTTCCCTCCCTCCCTTCCTTCCTTCCTCCCTTTTTCCTTCCCTCCCTTCCATCCTCCCTCCCTTCTTCCTTCCTTCCTTCCTTCCTCCCTTCCTTCCTTCCTTCCTTCCTTCCTCCCTCCCTCCCTCCCTCCTCCTTCCCTCCCTTCCTTCCTTCCTCCCTTTTTCCTTCCCTCCCTTCCATCCTCCCTCCCTTCTTCCTTCCTTCCTTCCTTCCTTCCTTCCTTCCTTCCTTCCTTCCTTCCTTCTTTCCTCCTTCTTCCCTTCCTTCTCCCTCCCTCCCCTTTTCCTTCCTTCCTCCTTCCTTCCTCCCTCCCTCCCTCTTTCCTCCCTCCCTCCTTCCTTCCTTCCTTCCTTCCTTCCTTCCTTCCTTCCTTCCTTCCTTCCTCCCTTGCTGCTCCCTCCCCTTTTCCTTCCTTCCTTCCTTCCTTCCTTCTTCCCTCCCTTCCTTCCTTCCTTCCTTCCCTCCTTCCTTCCTCCTTCTCTCCCTTCCTTCCTTCCTTCCTTCCCTCCTTCCTTCCTTCCTCCTTCTCTCCCTTCCTTCCTCCTTCCCTCCCTTCCTTCCTCCCTTCCTTCCTCGCTCCCTTCCTTCCTTCCTTCCATCCTTCCTCCCTTCCTTCCTTCTTTCCTTCCTTCCTCCCTCTTTCCTTCCTTCCTCCTTCCCTCCCTCCCCTCTTCCTTCCTTCCTTCCTTCCTTCCTTCCTTCCTTCCTTCCTCCTTCCCTCCCTTCCTTCTCGCTTCCTCCCTCCATCCCCTCTTCCTTCCTCCTTCCCCTTTTCCTTCCTTCCTCCTTCCTTCCTCCCTCCCTCCCTCTTTCCTCCTTCCCTCCCTCCCTTCCCTCCTCCCTCCCTTCTTCCTTCCTTCCTTCCTTCCTTCCTTCCTTCCTTCCTTCCTTCCTCCTTTTCTCCCTTCCTTCCTCCTTTTCTCCCTTCCTTCCTCCTTCCCTTCCTTCCTTCCTTCCTTCCTTCCTTCCTTCCTTCCTTCCTCCCTTTTTCCTTCCTTCCTTCTTTCCTCCCTCTTTCCTTCCTTCCTTCCTTCCTTCCTCCCTCCCTCCCTCCCTCCCTCTCTCCTCCTTTCCTTCCTTCATTCCTCCATCTTCCTTCCTTCTTTCCTCCCTCTTTCCTTCCTTCCTCCCTTCCTCTTTCCTTCTTTCCTTCCTTCCTCCTTCCCTCCCTCCCTTCCTTCCTCCCTCCCTCCCTCCCCCCTCTTCCTTCCTTCCTTCCTCCTTCCCTCCCTTCCTTCTCCCTTCTTCCCTCCATCCCCTCTTCCTTCCTCCCTCCCTCCCCTTTTCCTTCCTTCCTTCCTTCCTTCCTTCCTTCCTTCCTTCCTTCTTTCCTCCCTCCCTCCTCCCTTCCTTCCTTCCTTCCTTCCTTCCTTCCTTCCTTCCTCCTTCCCTCCCTCCTCTTTTCCTTCCTTCCTTCCTTCCTTCCTTCCTTCCTTCCTTCCTCCTTCTTCCTTCCTTCCTCCCTTCCTCCCTCCCCCTTTCCTTCATTCCTCCCTCCCTCCCTTCTACCTTCCATCCTCCCTTCTTTCATCCTTCCTTCCTTCCTTCGTCCCTTTCTTCCTCCCTCCCTCCTTTCTTCCATGCTTCCTTCTTCCCTTCTTCCCTTCCTTCCTTCCTTCCCTCCTTCCTTCCTCCTTCTCTCCCTTCCTTCCTCTTTCTCTCCCTTCCTTCCTTCCTTTCTCCCTCCCTCTTTCCTTCCTTCCTCCCTTCCTCCCTCCCTCCCCCTTTCCTTCCTTCCTCTTTCCCTCCCTCCCCTCTTCCTTCCTTCCTCCTTCCCTCCCTTCCTTCTCCCTTCCTCCCTCCATCCCCTCTTCCTTCCTCCCTCCCCTTTTCCTTCCTTCCTCCCTCCTTCCCTCCTCCTTCCTTCCTTCCTTCCTTCCTTCCTTCCTTCCTTCCTCCCCTTCTCCCTCCCTCCTTCCCCTCTTCCTTCCTTCCTTCCTTCCCTCCTCCCTTCCTCCCTCTTTCCTTCCTCCCTTCCTTTTTTGTCCCTCCCTCCTTATTTCTTTCCTCTCTTCCTTCATTCTTCCCTTTCCCCCGTCCTCCTCCCTTCCTTCTTTCCTTAGTCTTCCCTTCTGTCTCTCTACTTTTATCTCTACTTCCTTCTTTCCCTCTCTCCCTCCCTCCCCCAAACATGTACTGAGCTCTGCCTGGAGGTTAGGGCCTGAGAAGTGAATGGGACAAGCCTTTTCCCTGTGAGCTGGGAGGTGACACAGGGACTGCCCTCAGCATGGTGTTGGTGCTTGACAGGCCCTCAGTAAAGGGTAACTTGTTACTAGGATGGCCTTCCAGTTGCCACGGCGTTGAGTGTAACGACCATGGGCTGGCAGCATGCTGGCCTAGAGGGAGGGTCTGATTACCAAGGGCCCTGGCGATGGTGGGGTGCCGCATCTCTGCTCATCTCTTCACTTGCCAGGAACTTCCGTTTCAGCACCTTCGGGCCCAAGTCTGGGGGGCCTGGCTTCTGCCCAGTGAGGGTTTCCCCAGCTCTGCTCAGAGCTTTCGCGTGCCCCCTGGGAGGACCGGGAAGGGAAGGGTGTGCCCTGTCCCCAGTGCCTGCTTTGCCTACAGAATTCACAGCACGGGGGCCACAGCATGGCCCACTGGGTGCCAGGCCAGAGCTGCCCGGGGCCACCTCCCACTTTGTCTTGTTGCCTGTGTCCCCTGTGTCTTCCTGTCCTCCCCACTCTCTTCAGATCTCTCTCTCAGAGCTTTCCACCCCTCCCCTTCCCCTGTGCAGCTCAGAGGGGCCTCGGAAGTGCCTGGGTTGTAAGAGGCCCCTTCCTGCCACCCCCTCCCCAGCACCCTGCACTCCCTGCCCTCTCTCCCCCTCCTAGAAGTTACGTCCCCATTCCCCTGCACTTCTTCTTCGACCCCACACTCCTCTCATGTCAGGGACTCTGAACCTTCGTCCTTTCTCCCTCCATCTTTGTCTCCACCGAGGCCCTGCTGTACGTGCTTAAGCGCTCAGCTGGTGTGCACCCCCTGCCGGTGCCCCAGCCTCTGGCCTGCCTCCTGGCCCCCTACCTGGCCTGCAGCCTCCTCATACAATGGGTAGACTGGCTGCCCCTGGCGTGCCCTGGGGCCTGGTGCACGGTAGGTTTGAGGTCTAAGCTCACTTGCGGTGTCTGCGGCCGAGGGTCACTAGGTGCGTGCCTTACCTGTGTTGCAGGGGTTAGTGATTCATCGTCGGTGGGATTTTAGGCACTGAAGCGTGTCTGTGGAGGTGATGTTTTGGGGGGTGGTTGCTACCCAACTTGGCCTTGGCTCAGGCCCTGCTTTTTGCTGCCTTTGTGATCTGACCCCTCCCACTCTTCCTCGGATCTGGTGGTAGCTGCACCCCCCACTCCACGGTCTCAGGGGTGGCCCCCCTCCTCCACCCCCTCAGCACGGGGTCCACGTGGGAGGCAGGGGCGAGGGGAGGCCTCATTTCAGGGACCTGTTTCTGGTTATGTCACCGCAGTTTCTCCAAATGCAAGTTACTACTTGCATCAAGGCAGCTGTTTCCTTTGTTGAGGAAGAGAGAATTCCTGGGCGGGGATTTTCCTCCCTGTCCGCCCCAGATCGAGAACATCAGTGGTCTCATGGGGTCACCTTTGCCCAACCTGCAGTGACTGCAATGACATCAGACAGTAGGAGCCCCCTCAAAGTGGTTCAGAAGGGTACAGGTGGCACTAACTTGATTTCCTCTCCTCGGACCCCAGTATGGCCTCTGAACACGGGCTCTGCCGCTGTTCCAGCAGGGGTTTGTTGGGCCAACCTTGCCCAGGCAGCCCAGCCACCTTTGGATCCTAGCCATCTAGGAGAGCCCTTACCGGGGCACAGCCCCCAGTGCAGCCAGGGGGCTTGTGCTGAGGCCTTGACCGATTTAGGGCAGAGAAGCTCCCATCACTGCCCCAAGGGCAGAGTGCAGGAGCTGGTGATGTTCTGATCAACCGTGTGAAGCCGGTGGGCTGGTGGGTATGGGACTCCCCCAGATGATGTCCCTCCATGTTCTCCCTGTCACTGGGATTCACAAAACTCCTGAGCAGACAGCCCCTAGAGAAGAGTCGTAGAATTTTGCAAGCCATGAACCTGGGTCTAAAACCTGAGTCTGTACCCCCACCTCCTGCAGCCCCTTCCCTGAAAGTAAGGAGTCTTGTGAGCAAAGCGAGTTAGTCTTTGCAGAGCCAGCCGGGTGCTGGGGTCTTTTCCGCTCACGGCTGGGACAGGCCTGAGGTGGGACAGGCCTGAGGAAGCATAGCATCGAGCATTTGTTTTGCACTCTCTAGATTTCAGTGTTGAATGATACGGGAAAAACAAAATGACAAAGATACTCTGAGGGAGAGACAGACTTGTGATTTCTTTCCTTGTTGCAGATGGTTGAGATGTAAACTTTTGCTTTATGTCTCAAGACAGGCAGGTAGACATTAGTTTGCAAATAACAGTGCCCCCAGGCACCTGGGTAGCTCAGTCGGTTGGGCATCTGACTTCGATTCAGGTCATGATCTCACAGTTCACGAGTTCGAGCCCCGCATCGGGCTCTGTGCTGACAGCTCAGAACCTGGAGCCTCCTTCGGATTCTGTGTTTCTGTCTCTCTCTCTGCCCCTCCCGGGCTCACACTTGGTCTCTCTCTCTTTGTCAAACATAAAAAAAAATTTAAAAAAATTTTTTAAAGACAAATTGCCGTGTCCCTGTTACACTTTGAGGAAACATTTTCAGCACTCGGTCAGCAAACACTTTTTTTGGTTGCCAGAAATCAATCTTGGAAGTTAGATGGAATGTTGTAAGCCAGCGGTTTCGTATCCAAATTTTGTCATCATGGACTGGGGCAGCCACTGCAGGCTCTCTGAGTGCAACTTCTGGTTTCCCATTTGTAGACACACCCTCGAACCCCTACTGGAATTTCACTTCTATAATATCAGAATGCGCAACTTCGGGGTCAGTAAAATGTAACTTACCGAGAGGGAACTTTTGCTTGCCCTGTAAAATCCTTCTTGTAAATTGGATTCCGAATTGCACTGGACCAGGTGTGGTTGGACCCAAGGAGTGGACTGCAGATCACACGCTGGGGCTTGGCTTGATCACCCCAGCCCACTGCTCCGGGACCACCGTGGGCTGGCATCTGGGCTTTCTATCTAGGCCCCCGTCTTGTCCGAGGGTGCCATCGTGGATGGGACTTACTTTAGCAGTGAGACAGGAGAGAGTAAAGTGCCTAACTGGCTCCTGCTTTCCTGGTCTTGGTTCAGGAGAGAGGACCCTGAGGCCACACGACACCCCAGAGCCTGGGCCGGCTGCAGATTCCTGGTTTGGATGCACTGAATGCGGCCCTGGCCACTGAACAGGTGTGGTCAATTGAAATTTGGGTGGAGTTGTGGTCTACTGAAGGGGGGTCCTTAAATCGGAGAGAGAAGGGAACCCCTGAGGACTTCCTCAGTTCCTCAACCTTTAGAATTCTAAAGAGAGAGTGAGGGAAAGAGAGAAAGAGAGAGAGAGACAGAGACAGAGAGCGGGAGCTCTCTTATTTGCCTATTTCTTCTGTCCCATCTGGAGAAGAAATGGTTAGATGCCCCGCCCCCTTCTCTTTTTGCAGGTGGCAGTTTCCCATTAAAAGGAGCTGAGCAAATTGGGTTTATCGCAGCAAAGGTCACATAGTTCCCATTTTTAAATTGCTCAATGAATTGGGGCAGTGGGGCTATTAAATGTTGTTAGACTCTTGACTAGCCTGGCAAATTGTTACCTTGGATGAATGCTGTTTACCTGTCTTATTGAAGTCGATATGTCCGACCTGCAGGATTGCTAACAGGCCTTATTTTTTCAGTTCCTGCCCACCACGGCTTTAAGAATACCCTTCAGCCAGGAGGGAGCTCCGTTGCTTTAAGACTTGCCTGGTAAGGAACATCGTTTTGTAGTTCGTTGAACTGGTGTCTGTCTGTGAGTCTGTGGCTTGTCCAGGCCGCCCTGTCTGGGTTACAGACCCCTGTGCTGGGGAAGTGTTTTCCCAGCTAGTCCCTTTTCCTCCCTGGACTGAGATGGGTTCCAGAGAAGCTTCCGGATTCGAAATTCCCCTGGACTCGAGCGTGGGTCCCAGGTCTCCTAGGTGGGATGAGCGTCTGATGTCAAGACATGCCCAGAAAGTCTCAGGATGGGGCCACCGGCGGGGCAGGGCCCTGCAAGGTTGACTTCTTTCTCTGGGTGACAGCCTTAAGACTCGCCGCCCACACCAGCTGGCGGCTGGGACGGGAGCGGGTGCGGCTGCTGCCCAAAGCCACGTGGCCCCACGCGAGCACCACCTGCGGCCCGTTTCCCCATCACCCACCGAGTGGGGCCGGGGCCCAGCCCGGTCTTGGAGGACACTTGTCCCAGAGCGGCTTTGTGTTTGTCGTCTCAGACTCAAGATCCCAGACTCAGTAATGGAGTGTTTTCCTGGCATCGAAGCGGATAAAAACTTAAAATGCAAACGAGGGGGCACTGCTGCATTTGATGTCTGCACCCGCCTCGTCGGAGCTGGCCGCGATATCTCTGTAAACTCACCCTCAGATCTCATTAGCCCAGAGCCCACCTCCTCCTGACCATGGGCCTCAGAGGTCACTACACAACCGGGGAAATTGATAGCGGAATTATGCGCTCAGAAATTAATTTTACATTGTACCGAATATATATTTTTTTATTGTGACTTTATCTCGTTGAGAAAGTGCTTACTTCCGATTTTGTGGATATTAGTGACCATGGATTACTTTTATTTTGGTCTTTACACAACAGTTATATTAGAAATTTGCTGTTTTATTCTTACCTTCTTAGTAAAAATCCTTTTATCACACAATGGGTAATTTATATCCATTACCAGGGCTTTCAATCCTTTTCAGTGGGGCTGTCAGCGCCGTTGGCACAGTAATGATTAATGTGATCTAATAATAGTGTGCCATTATATTACCTTAGTAAAACATGTACCAACATCCTATTCGGATCTACCAAATTCATAGCTTCCTATAATATTTTTGTTGAAAGACAGGATTACTATTTTTCAAAGCTGATTTTTTCCCCTTTAACATATTTAATGAAATTCACAATTCTCTGCCTTAGTAATCCAGGCATGTGATTGGGTTCAGCGGGTACATTTGACATCTGTAGGTAGTGTTGTGATTTGTCAGGGAGCGGTTGGACAGTCTCAGGGCCCTGCCGCCAGCAGATCCTGGGTTGTTTTGCCTTGAAGAAAAAAAAAAATTCTGGGTTTCCAGCCTCTTCTGACTTGTAATAAGGAAGGTGTGTGTTCGCTCAAAAGGCAAAAGAGGAAGTAATTTGGCTCAAAGAGCCCTTTCTTCCTCTCCAGTTTTATCCTTTCCTCTGTCACCTGCCTTGGTCTGCGGGTGAACAGGAGAGTAGCAAAGCCAGTGGAAGCAGCTTCAAACCCTCTATCTCTGGCTCAGCCTCTTTGAATCAAAAGCGGGGGTTCTCAGCCTCGGCGCTTTGACATTTGGGCCGGGTGAGTCTTTGCTGTGGGGACCAGCCTGTGCATCGTAGGGGTTTAGCAGCACCCTGGCCCTCACCCACCAGATGCCAACTGCATACCCGGTTCCCCCCACTGTGACAACCAAAAATGTCTCCTGACACTACCAAGTGTCCCCTGGGGGGCACAGCCATCCCTGCTTGAGAGCCACTGGTCTAATGTGATGGGAACACAAGCAGATTGGTTTTGGAGGGTGGGAGAATTCCAGCTGGAGTTACAGAGTTTGGGGGTGCTTCTTTGGGGCATCTTTGGCTTTGGGAGGGGAGCTGTGTGGGCGAAGGCGACACACCGCGTCCTTTTCCTGGCTGAAACCCAGCCGCCTTACTTCTTTCTCCTCCCGCCTCTGTCACAGAGCCTGGCCCCAGCAAGGGTCTGAATCTTAGCTTCTTCCACTTAAATCCCATTATAATCACGCTCGTGATTGATAACATTCCACCTTTTCAAAAGGCTTTAAAATCTGTGTCAACCAAGGATGACATTATTGTAGCGCGGGCGAGATGTATTCAAACAATTACACACTCAAATCAAAGTGGGAAGGTTTGTCCTTCTATTTTGATGCCTTTGTGACGTGGCTTTCGCCAGCGCCTCGGCCCCACAGCCCCCGAAACCTTCAGCAGGGAAATGCATGGGAAGGAACAGGTTTTGCCCTTGAGATCACTCAGCTCTGAAAACAGTTTGATATTTGGGCTTCTTAGGGCTGGAGGGTAGGGGAGGCAAGAGAGGTTGTTGAGCACAGGAGAGAGAGAGAGCGAGAAAACAAGAGAGAGATATCCTTGCTTTTGATTCAGAACAAAAATTACTGCTGCAACATTGGCTCGAGATATGCAATCAACTGAAATCAGGAAAAGTATTTTGAATACAAAATTTATATTGAAATACTTGAATCTCGATACTTGTGCACCCACATACATGTATATATTTAAATCAAGGAAGAGAAGACGAAAAATAAAGCTTTTGTCATAAAAATATTGCTTGTAGTATTTGCCCTCAAATGATTTCTGCCACATCAGAATACATTTTTGTACTGTTAGCATTTCCATAGAAGACACTCTTGTTTGCTTTCACAACTGATCCTTGATGATAACAACAA
This sequence comes from Panthera onca, assembly GCF_046562875.1. Classification (NCBI taxonomy): domain Eukaryota; kingdom Metazoa; phylum Chordata; class Mammalia; order Carnivora; family Felidae; genus Panthera; species Panthera onca. The sequence continues at coordinate 22,316,472 of NC_138353.1, read as the reverse complement.
GTGAAGAAATGGCTCTGATTTACCTTTGTTTTAGGTGGATTTCAAATGCATTGTGGTGTTTGGTGCAGGAAGCATTTTGGTGACCCACCCCTCCTTTACTGGTTTTGCTCTGTCTCTCCCACTACAGCATAAAGCTGGTAAGAGCAGGGCCTTGAGTGTGATCTTCAGTGTTGCTTTTCTTTTTCCTGAAATGGTGTCCGATGCAGAATAGGTTCTCAATAAAACTGGTGACTGACAGGATGGATGGATAGATGGGTGGTTGAAGAGGTGGATGTATGGATGTATGGATGTATGGATGGATGTATGGATGGGTGGATGGATGGATGGGTGGATAGATGGATGGATGAATAGATAGATGAGTGGATGGATGGATGGATAGATGGGTGGTTGAATAGATGGATGGATGGATGGATGGATAGATGGGTGGATGGATGGATGGATAGATGGGTGGTTGAATATGTGGATGGATGGATGGATGGATAGATGGTGGATGGATGGATGGATAGATAGATGGGTAGATGGATGGATGGGTGGATAGATGGTGGATGGATGGATGGATGGATAGATAGATGGGTGGTTGAATAGGTGGATGGATGGATGGATAGATGGGTGGTTGAATAGGTGGATGGATGGATGGATAGATGGGTGGTTGAATAGGTGGATGGATGGATGGATAGATGGGTGATTAAATAGGTGGATGGATGGATGGATGGATAGATGGGTGGATGGATGGATAGATGGGTGGGTTGATGGATAAATGGATAGGCAGATAGATGGAGTTTTATCTCAAACCTGAATAAGATCTTAGAATAGTAGGCCTAGCAGTCCAAATGAAATCCCACTTTTTACCATCTCTTTACTCCTTGCCCTCTTAAGCATTTTTTTTTACACTAAAGTGGTCAGTTTTACAAAAATACTGTCATTATGTCTTCTTTTCAATCCAGTTTTTAAAATAGAAAAATATGTCTAGGGCCATGCTGGGCCATCTCTGTACATGAGTGCCATGTTGTGTGAACATCTGTAGATATTCCATGAAGGCACATACACAGTAAGACTGAGACTGAATACACAGAGGCAGAGTAGGAAAAGGTGACCTCTTTCAGTGTGGCGCAAGGAGTTTATGAGGCTCAGAAGACTTCCTGTCCAGATGACTAGTTGTGTGTCTCCTGGGCAAGACTCTAATTTATATTGTATTTCATGTTCTTCTAGAGGTTCTCATGTGTCCTCTTCAGGTTTGCCATGCTCGATCTGGGTGGGACTGGCCAGTGCCCGGCCGTGTGGGGTCAGCCATCCTGAGGAGACAGGCTGAGGCTCTGAGCGCCGGGTCTCCCAAGTCCAGATCTCTGAGCGCTGGGGCTCCCAAGTCCAGATACAGCACACACTGTGTATTGGAAAACTTATTCCCGTGGATGAGGGTGAAAAGTCGCCCCATGCTTGGCTTACAAATTATTGCACAATGAACGTCATAGCCGTACCAGGATGGAAGTAATAACAAGGAGAGAGAGAAATGACCCCGAGACCTGGCAACCCATCACAAAGATGTGGACTCTGGAGCCAGGTTTCCTGGGGTAGAACCCTGGCTCCCCCACTCACCGGCTGTGTGACTGTGTCTCGGGGGACTTAGCCTCAGTTTTCTCATCTGTAAATTGGGAATGACAATAATGACAACCTAGTAGATTATACAACTAGTCTATGTAATGTGCTTAAAACAATGCCCAGCTCCAAGTAGGCATTCAACACACGTGTGACTCCTGCTATTGTTTTCATTCTCTCTGCTTCGTCATCTTTTCCCCTCTCTCTCTATTTATTCAAGATTAAGGAAAGTATAGTCCATTTTCAGATAATTAGCCTTTTCCCCTCAGACTCATACCAGAGCTAGGAACCCCCCGGTGCTGCCAGGCGTGCGGTCTCCTCGGCACCCCCTGGGGACCGTAGTGGTTAGCAAGTTCAGAGAGCGTCAGAAAGGTGGTGAGTTTCCGAAGTCAGCTTCCCCTTTGTGAAGGAGCATTGTTGACACACCACTGGGGTTTGGGATTTACTTGGTGTTCGGGGAGCGCATTCCTGGGATGGATGCCACGCGGTCATGGTGGGTGGGAACAGCCAGCTCTTGAAAGGGAGGGGAGCTTTGTGGCTTTTCTGTCCCACCCCCTTGTGAGTGAGGCTGCTTTGCATCATGGCCCAGTTTTGTATTTTAAGCGTCCACTGAAATTTAACGTTTTGCTTTTGGTTTATTATGTATGCAAGTATCTTGCTGATAAATACATGTGTAATTGTACCATCGTAACCACTGCTAGTCAGCGACAACATATAATTAAAGTCACCCTTGTAGTCATTGAACTTTTCCATCCCTGGCAAGATCGCTGACCACTCCAAGCAGAGTGTGCCCCCATGTATGAGCCATGTGCCTGCCTGTGTGGCCTTGCCCCCCTCCTGGCCCCCAGGACACCCCAGCGCACCTTAGGGCATGTCCTCACATATGCACTGGGGACTTCCCTTGGACAGTGGGGTGCTGGACGGAAGAGTAGGGTTGTAGAGCCTGGAGGTGCCTCTGTGTTTGTGTCCGTGCCCAGATGATAATTGCGTCCAGAGTGGGTGCTTGGTAGACTTGAATGAATAATCTTAAAAAGCCCTTCATTTGCCTCTGAGCTCTCTTTTCACATATAACGGGTACCCTTCCCCTCATTTCCCTTCTTTGGGGTGATGCCTTACTCCATTGCTTTTATGCCCTATGCCAGGGCTTGGTAAACTCTGGCCTGTGGGTCATACCCAGCACACTGCCTATTTTGGTTTTTTTTGTAACATTAAAAAAAACTTTTAAAACCTGTAATGGAATACACATATCTTTTGCTATTACAAGTTTAACGTTTTTAGGGCCACCTGGGTGGCTCTGTCGGTTGGGTGTCTGACTTCGGCTCAGGTCCTGATCTCGCGGCTTATGGGTTGGGGTCTCGCGTCGGGCTCTGTGTTGGCAGCTCGGAGCCTGGGGGCCTGCTTTGGGTTCTGTGTCTCCCTCTCTCTGCCTCTTCCCCGGTTCACACACACACACACACACACACTCTCTCTCTCTTTCTCTCTCAAAAATAAATAAACATTAAAGAATAATCTAAAAAGGTTAACATTTTTCAAGTGCACTGAAAGTTCAGTGGCGCTAAGTACACTCACTATTGTGCAACCATCTACCATCCACCCCAGAACTTTTTCATCGTCCCAAGCAAATTCTGTATCCAATAAACAGTAACTCCCTATAACTTACTCCCTCCAGCCCCTGGAAAGCACCATTCCGCTTTCTGTCTCTCTAAATTTCTGTCTCTCTAAATTTGACTATTCGAGCTATCTCCTATGGGTGGACTCATACTGTACTTGTTCTTTTGTGACTGGCTCTATTTTGTTTAGCGTAATGTCCTCGAGGTTCATCCACGGTGTGGCCTGTGACAGGACTTCTTTTCTTTTTAAGGCTGAATAATATTCCACTGTGTGTGTGTGTGTGTCTGTCTGTGTATACACACCACATATTGTTTATCCATTCATACGTCAGTGGACACTTGGGTGTCCGTGTCTTGGCTATTGTGAATAATGCTATAAACATGGGCATACAAATATTTCTTCAAGACCCTGCTTTCGATTCTTTTGGATGTATCCCCAGAAGTTGGATTGCTGGATCATACGGTAGCTCTACTTTTAAGTTTTTAGGAACCTCCATACTGTTCTCCATAGCTGCTATACCATTTTACATCCCCGGTGACGGTGCACGAGGATTTCAATTTCTCCGCACCCTTCCCAACACTTGCTGTCTGAATTTTTGATGGTAACCATCCTAATGGGTGTGAGCTGATAGCTCATTGTGGGTTCTGCCTGTTTTTGTTTTTTTTTTATAGCTTATGAGCTAAGGATGGCTCTTACATTTCTAAACGATTGAGAAAAATCAAAAGAAAAACAATGTCCCGTGACACATGAAAAGTATATGAAATTCAGACTTCAGTGTTCATAAGAAGATTTTCTAGGCATCCAGCCTATTCCCATTCATTTATGGATCACCTGTGGCTGCTTTCACGCTGTAATGGCAGAGTTGGGTGCTTGGGACAGAGGCTGTGTGACCTGCCTATGGTATTTCTCGCCTGGCCCTTTACAGGATGCGTTGGCCAGCCCTGCCCTGTGCTAAGACCTTGCTGCCCCTCAACTTGTTTAACCCCCTTAGCGACCCACTATGCAGACCAAGAAACTGAGGCTCAGCAGACATAGCTGACTTGCACAAGTGCCGCATCCGAACATGGCTAAACCAGCAGGCACGTGCCTGTCCCTGTGACCCCACATCTGGTGATTGTCACCATCACCATGAGCACCAACCTTTGGAGATTGCTCTTCATAGGGAACACTTACCAGGGCTTCAGTGAGCCTGAGGTCAGGTCCTAGTTGAAAAAAAAATATTATTAAGATGGGATGTCATTGCGAGAGGGGGCAAATTAAGGGAGAGAATGAAGGTGACAGGTGGTACCAGGTGAGCTGAACTTCCCTTTATTCCTTCTGTTTGATTTCTAAGACCTCCGCCCTGTGCTGCGGGCACAGTGAGCTTTCGGCTCTGCTGAAGAAGGAGGTAGTTTGAGGATGCCTGTGTGTCTACATGCGCAGCATTTCCTTGGGATTAGAAGGAAGGCTAAGCCAATCGATAACTTCTTCTTGCATTAAAAAAGTGAATTATTTTCCTAACCCAGAGGAAAGAAAACCAGGGTATACAGGCGAACATGTTGATTGATTCTTTTCCCTTCATTCTTTTGATCGCATGCTGTTTGGCATGAATCCTAGCGTAGATATCCTCGCTGGCCCCAAATCTTTTCCTCCTAACATGGAGATCTGCTGTCCCGTCTCCCAGGGACCGTCTCGGCCGCCCCTTTTGCACCTCTGGCTCAGATGGTCAGCTGCTGCTACTGAGGCAGCAAGCAGCTGTCTCCCTGCCTCCTTTCCTCCTGGCCTCCCTTGCGGTCCACCGGGATGTGTGGACTTGGTACCAGGAACCTTCTGGCATTTTTCCGTGTGGAGGACAACGTGCGGATAGTTATTCGTTCTTTCTCCAATGGAGAGAAATGTCTTAGTTGATTTTACGTATTTGTGCACGTTACGGAAATAAGCCATCAGTCCAAGTTTAGGGAATGTTGGGGGGCTCCGGGGAATGGTTGGTCTTGGGTCTGTCTCAAGCAAAGCGATGTGGTTCCCCTGCTATGTTCGGGAACGTGTGACCTTGCCCCTCCCCCCAGTCACTACTGCACTTCAACAGTAGGCTTCGTGCAGTTGTGGTGTGGTACACAGCGGTGTTTTCCGTGAACTCTTGGCTGTGACTTAAGCCCAGCAGAGCTGAGTTCCTACCCTTATGGTTTTCTGGCACAATTCACTTTGCACAAAGGAAGGTATGAGAATCTGAGCCGTGGGATGATAATGTGGCCGGCATGGTATAGCGCGTTGCAAGAAGGACTGCCGTGACTTTGGATTTTGAGTTTCATGCTTGAAAATCTGCAGTGGTGCCTGAAGCAAGGAGCCTGGGCCTCGTGGGTGCTTGGGAGACGTTCAAGGAATGACCTGGGCTGGAAATTGCGTTGTGCCTGAGAGTAAGTGGGAGAAGAGAGTGATAACGTGCTTTGGAAAAGGGGGTATCTGTGACTTTTATTTTTCCGTTTAAAGATAAAGTTTGGGCCTTGGCCTGGTCTTGGTGGCTGCCTGCCCATAGTCCAGGAGTTGGTAGTACCGTGGCCCACGGATGCCTCTGGCCCTGGATGTTCTGCGTCTTCTGGCCCTGACTGGCCTTTTCTCTTGGTTACTCTGCTGACTGGCAGCTCAGCCTTTATCAGGGGTCCCTGTGCCCAGCCCTGGTGGGTGAGATGTGACCCTCGACACTGAGGGCTTGCAGCCCAGAGGAGAGGAAACTTTGATTGCAGTGGGTGTGTGTGTGTGTGCACACGCATGCGTGTGTGTGGCAACGTGCAGGGATGTATGTGTTGAATTTTCCCTACCCCAAAGACTTTTTTATTTTCTTCCTGGAATACAGCAAGAAGATAATCAAATTCTCCTCATGTTCATGTATGTGGATTATTTCATGTCTAAGACCCTCTTATGAGCGAGCTAGGCTCAACAGTATTGTGTTTTATTAAAAATACAACTTAAGACAGTGTTGACAGTAGAAAGATGAGTTTGGTGCATGCTGGAATCATCCCTCAAACTTGTTTCTCCTTTCTCGGCCCCAGTGTATGTGTGTTTAAACGTGACTTCAATGATTCTGGACACGGAACGTCCCCGATATGATCAGGCTTCCAGTAACAAGCCGGTGAGTGGCAAAAGTCTTCATGAATGGCAACCGTGCCCTCGAGAAGGCATTTTGGGAATTTGTAAGATGCCCAGTGGAACCCATGCCACCTCAGACACCTGTTAGCAACAGCTTCCTCCTATAGGCAGCTTCCTCCCCTCTCGTCTGAGGCCTCAGACTGAAGGCTGAGAGAAGGCTCCAAAGGAAGGTTGAGGCAAGCCCCCGTGTTTGGCTGGGGGCTGTGTGGGCAAGGGAAGAAGGACCAGCCTGGGTGTGAGGACACTGTTTAGATTCTCTACCTGCTGCAGTAACCAGGGTGATCTGGGGAGTCTCGGGCTATGCCCAGCCTCAGGTTTGCACCCAGCGGGTAAAGAGTTTGGACCACATGGTGCCCGTGTTTCTTTCCAAATCTTAAGCAGACTCACCTAGAGCAGGTGTCAGTTATAGACACACCGTGCTGGGATTGTGGTTAATGTGGATTCTGACTCTGGGTCTGGGGGCCAGAGAGCCACACACATACCTGACAGGCTCCCAGGCCATGCTGCTGCTCCCGGGAGCTGCCAGGGGCTAGATGGTGATTCTCCGCCTTGGCTACGGATCTGTAGTGCCTGGGGAGCATCTGAGACCCACCAGAGTCTGGACTCCACCCCAGACCAATCAAGTCAGCTGTACAATCAGGTTGAGCCGCTGCCCTAGGGAGCTCAATGGATCTTCAGCTGACTTGAGAGTAGTATCACAGTCACCCGGAGGGCTGGTGAAAACAGAAATCCACATTTTCTGATTCTGAAGGTCTGAGGTGGGGTCGAAGAACTTGCATTTCCCACAAGCTCGAGGCAAGACTTGCAATCATGGGATGGTGACTGTTTCTTCTCCAACTGAGAGAATAACCAGGCAGGTTTCTCTTGTCCTCTTTGCTGCCAGGTGTGGCCCTGTTTGCCCCTCATCCTGCCCTGTCCTCCAGTGAGTCTTTCAAACACGCTTTTTGGCCCTAAAAGCTCACACCTGTAGGGGGTTCTGGCCTCAGCTTGGGATGAAATCAAACGTGGCAGCTGTGAGTGACTGCTGACTGTTTACCAAGTGCCAGGCACTGTCCTGGTTGTGTATGCATGATCTCATTTAATCCTTGCAAGGATCTCACGCAAAAAGCACTGTCATTATCTCATGCTGTGTCCCGAGTGCCCGATGCTGCCTTCCAGAGAGAGCCTGTGTAGGCCACAGGGACAGTTGTAGAGGCTGAGGGATGTGAGAATCGCTTGTCGGGAAGTCCAGTGGAGTGTGGCCACCCAGATCAGGCCTATTGTTGTTGTGGGAGGAGAGCAGAGCAGGACCCCGTTCTCTGCAGGGCCAGGTGCCCACTGCCCCGCTGGGCCAGGTGATAACTCAGAGCCCCCGACTGCCCTTCGGAAGAAGTCACCGTGGCGGTTCTTCTTGGTCATGGCCCCAGGTGACCAAGACCTCCCGGGGACACTGGCCAGTGGGCTTCCTCCCGAGGGAGGCCCCCTTCCTTTAGCCCTTAACTGTGCAGAAGTATCTGGGAGGAGAGTCTGGGAACCAGCCACCAGCCAGGAAAAGGGCTGATGGGTGGGAAGGTCTTGCCACGGCGGCTGCTACTTCCCATGGCAGAGTGCTGTCTGGGGCAGCCCCCCGCTTGCTGTCTGCCCTGGCACCCCGGGGTCGGTGAGGCGTCCAGCAAAGCAGGTTGTTGCCGACATGTGGTGTCAGAGCTACTCTGCTCCCCGTTCACCTCGTGTGCTCGAGGCAGAGTTGGCGGGGGAGGGAGGCACACGTGGACACGCGGTCTTCCCTGCGGCATCCGGGCCCGGTGGGGGGCTATGGTGTCCGTTAGCCCCACTGTTGTTCTCACACCTGCGCTGGGGTCCCCTGGTGGGCCTCGGGCCTCGGGCTTTAGAGCTGGAGTTTGGTGGCAGGGAGAAGACAGCACAGCAAAGCGACTGTGGAGGTGTTTGAGAGGCCCCCCGAGGCCCCAGCCAGGGAGAGGCTCCCAGTGGCCAGGACTGGGCTGCTTCCTTTTCGCTGCAGACACTGAGACCCTCCCCACAGCGCTTCCCAAACCGCCATGAAGCCCAGTCCAAAGTCAGGCAGAGTATCTTCCCTTGTCTGCGTTCTGTCTTCAGCATTCAACTAGATGGTTCTTTATTTAAAAAAAAATTTTTTTTTAATGTTTTTTTTTTTTTTTTTTGAGGAAGAGAGAGGAGAGAGAGAGAGAGAGAGAGACAGAGCATGAGCAGGGGAGGGGCAGAGAGAGAGAGAGGGGCAGAGACACAGAATCTGAAGCAGTCTCAGGCTCTGAGCTGTCAGCACAGAGCCCAACGCGGGGCTCGAACCCACAAACCGTGAGATCATGACCTGAGCCAAAGTCAGATGCTTAACCGACTGAGCCACCCAGGCACCCCTTTAAAAATTTTTTTTAATGTTTATTTATTTTTGAGGAAGAGTGTTTTTTAAATTAACTTATTTGAGAGAGAGAGAGAGAGCAGGGAAGGAGCAGAGAGAGAGGGAGAGAGAATCCCAGGCAGGCTCCACACTGTCAGCACTGAGCCCAGCCCAGGGCTTGAACTCACAAACCGTGAGATCAAGATCTGAGCTGAAACCAAGAGTCGGGACGCTTAACCCACTGAGCCACCCAAGCGTTCCGCGACTAGATGGCTCTAGGGGAAGGCTGGTTTGCAGACCCTCCTGTGATGTTACTAGGCACCTTGTTGCTGGTGTCTTCCACTTATGATTATTTATTTACTCTCCTAGTATATACTCGGCAAAGACATACACGGGAAAGTTTATACCCAGCTTAACGCAATTTCTACGTAAGCGATTTTCTTAATAGAACACGTTTGACCTGAAGCCACTTGCTTTTTGAACCTTTGAGTGTTTTATGACTGAGCTTTAAAAAGGTTGTTGAGTTCAGGCGGCTGACACGTTCTGGAAGGGGGCTGGGAGAGCAGAGAAACCTTTCCCAAGCGGAGACACAGGTGACAGCTACTGGGTGGGTGGGCATTCCTGTGTCCACAGGGTCAGACTGGGAGGTAGCTAAGGGATTCTCCACTCAGATAACATCTTAGAATCTGTGGAGCGGGTGGCCGCTTGGGAGAAGGAGTGGCTGCGTGCCGGGTGAACCTCTCCCCAGAGAGCCTTTTCTCCAGGTCAAAGGAACAGTCGGGTGTGTGCCTTGTTACACTGTGTATACACTGCACGGGGAGCTAGGGTGTCGGCAGTAGGTCTCCTGGCCTTGAGACAGCGCCCTCTGGGACTTGAGTTTTTCACGTGGATCTGCTCACCAGCAATCCTACGACGCCCTCCCAGCACCCCTTCCCATTTAGGATAGTGGTCAATTCCGGACACCCATTAGGAACCAAGGAAGCATTGGCACATACTCTGAATGAAGCCCAGCGCCCCCCACCCCCACCCCCAGGTGGCCTCTGGACCAGAGGAGGCACGCCCATGGTGTCCCCCTGTGGGTCACACCCCACATCACTAGCTGTGCAGGACAGCACTCTTCCTTTACCGGTCGTGCAGTGCAGAGCACGGGCGTGCCCGGGGAGGGCCTGGCCCAGAATGTGGAGTTGGAGTGTCGTGCCTCCTCCAGGGTTTGTCAGAGGGAGGTCTTATTTGTGCCGGGACCGGGCTGTGCAACCAGCCACCCTCCTGACGGCCGTCTGCTTGAGGGTCTCCAATGCTGGTAGCTCTAGGGTGGGGACCTTGATAACCACGAAAGACCAATTTCCTGACTCCTTCATCTTGTCTCACCCCAAAGACAGTCTTTCAGAATCTGGGAAGCATGGGCCAGGGAACTGCTGGTTTTGGAATTACTGGGAGGACTGTTTCAAGTGCAGGTTACCGGGCCCAGACCTAGCGGTTGTGCTGGTCTGGAAACGGGTCGGGGTGCGGGCGGGGTGTCTCCATTCCTCACAAGCCCCTTTGGCAGTGCAGTGCCCTGGGATCATATTAATGTTGAATCTAAATTTTAGTGGATGGGCGGTGTCCCAGCCTGGACCTTGGATGACTAGATTCTAGTAGCTTCTTTCTTCTCAGCTGAGGGACTTTGGGTCAAACATTTTGAGTTCCTGGACCTCAGTTTTCTCACCATAAAAAAAGAGAAATTAGGTCTCTATAGTTCCTCAGAGACCTTCCGATTCGGAAGTTCTAGCACATTAAAAATAATCTGCATTTTCGGCCTAGCGAGTTACGGTTTCCCCTGAAGGGGGCCTGGAAAAGAAAGTCTCCAGCTTGAGAGTGTGGGCTTTGGGTGTGAGGCCAAGGTTATAAAGGTAGCCTCCGTGAGAGAATCATTTCTATTTTATTGAAATTGCTGATTTTAATCGCCCTGGATGCTCCCTTGGTAAAAAATTATAATTCTCTGTAAATTATGAATACCTTGAAATTCACAAATTCTATCACTTTTGTGATTGGCAACATTAAATGGCAACAGCTCATTTAAATAAGCAACATCTGGACATTATTATTTTTAGGGATTTTTCATCTGTTGATTTAAAAATCTGGGGCCTTTATGAATCTTGCATGAATATTCCTTTATATTCACATCTACCATCAAGACACAAAGAAATAGCCAAAAAATATCGTCCAGTGGTTCTTTGATGCAGTGCATGTGTTTTTTAAACAACAAATCCATTGTGAATGAGAGGAGATACAAAATAGCCTGCCTGGGAGTGTAGGTGAGGGGACAGCTTGATATTCTAAGAGCCAGAATAGCCTGACGATTCAAAGCCACAGTAGGAAGAAGGTTTTGGTTTTATATGTAATAATAAAACATTTTAAAATAACAATATAATTTTGGACTGATGCTATCCGAATATGGTATTCGCTATTTCTCAGAATAATCCAATTTAGAACAATGTATTCTGAGCAGGTTTGGTAAAAATAGGTCTATCATCCCATGGTGTAAGGTAATGCATTAATTTTTATGAGTGACTTATGGAGATGTACAACTCGGTTAAGAGTTAGGATAAACATAATATTCCTTAATTAATCCATTATGCCATAGTACACATGTGCCATTTTTATTACCTTAAAAATGAAAAATGTCAAAAAAGGAAATTGCTGCTTTTTTTATATCAAAAAAGCCTTTTTTGAAAAATCATAAAATGTCTAATCTAATTCACCATATAATACTAATGAGCTTAACAAGCCATCTCAATGCACAGTTTAGGATAAAAGGTCATCAGTTTCTGGCAGTCAAATTCAGAACTTTTGTAGATGAGACAAAAACCTTTCAGCACCAAATATCGGAAATGGCATTTGTGATTAGAAGCGTTATTAATAGCTATTTGTTAATAATGTCGTCGAGTTTTAGAAATTCACATTATATGCCCCCCGCCTGGCCCCGCATTTTCTAAAGCTCATGGCTGTGGATGCCAGGAGCATTTGTGCAGTGCGGGCATATCCCCCCTGAATCTGGTTGACTTGTTGGCCATCCCGGATCTGAGCGACGTTGACCCCGGGGACACACACACACACACACACACACACACACACACGGGAGCTGGTGTTGTGAAACAGCCCTCAGTTTCCTCAAATCTCTCTGAATCCCTTACACTTAGTTTTTGGTGTCTCTCTGCCCTCCACGCTGTGTTCCTGTCCTCTGTATGTGTCCCCATCATTGGTCTGCTGTGTCTTTTGTCTCCTCACAGAATGGGCCGTTAGGAGGCACATCCCGGCACCTCGGGCGGTGGGGCACAAGGTGGCTGCAGTCCGCCTCGTTATGGAAAAGAATTGCCTGGTGGGTTGAGGGAATGGCCAACAGCGGACCGGAATCATGAAGCTGAAAGTAATATTGCCGACTGGAGGTCATTTTTCCCAACTGAGGGGCAATAGTTTGCCACTATAAACTGCACATTGCAGTCAGTATATGTTTTATTAAACCATTTAAGGAACTTGGGAGCCATTTCATTTAAACTTCCTGCTTGATGGAGCTCAGGGCCGAGCCCAGAGCAGCTCACGAAAGAGGCCTGGAGTCATTTGCAGAAGAGATATCCCGAGTGCCCAGCAGGATGCACCGTGATGGGGGAGCCTGGCCAGGGCTGTACCCAGCGCTTCTGGAACTCGTCAGCACGTGAGTGCGTGAGCGTGAGCGTGTGTGCGTGAGTTCTAGTCCCGGCTCTGCCACTCCCCAGCTCTGTGACCTTGGTCAGATCTCTGAGTCTCTCCAGGACTGTTTCTGCTGCTGTAAAATGAGGAGACTGGATTCGATGTGAGAGGCAGGGTCCCTTCCAGCTCCTTGATTCTCTGAAATGCAGGGCTGTCAGTGGGTCCCCCCTGGAACTGTGGCACTGGGACCCCCATCAGGCCCCCGGCGTTCACACTGTCCTGCCCGAGGAGGCATTCTTGCCGTGATGTTTTGATGGGCTCTGGGACGGTGCCCCTCTGGTCCAGTGGCAATGTGTGTGTTCTCAGTAGAGAGAGGGAAAGGGACAGTAGCATGTGGATCTCACACGATACAGGAATAACCTGTGCGTGGGGAGATAGGAGCCGTGGTAAGCACCGTGCCTGGGGTCAGAACACAGGGTTCCAGGACCACTCTGACTGTGGCTCGCTGAGCAGCTCACCGCCCTCCTCTGAGCCTCAGTTATTCTGTCTGTGCAATGGGGTGAGAGTGATGCTGCTCATACCCCCTGCCCCCAGCCTGAGAAGGTCCAGTGGTTGGGCCTTGTAAGCTGTAAAGCGTTACAGAAATGTTGGTTTTTATCATTATTGACAACTTCCTGATCATAATTGCATGTGTGTGGATTCTGTATCCACAGTTTGTGCCCGGTGGATAAGGGAGCCCAGAAGTTGGCTGTTTTATTTTTAAAAGTAATTAACAGGATGGAATCTGGCATTTTGGCTTTCTCAGCCCTAACTGGTGGTCTTTAGTAGGTGGCCTTAATTCTACAAAGTTATATAACCAAATCTTTTGTCTAATTGGTGACTATATTTAGGAGGTAGAGAAATATGTGAGCTATTCGTTTCGATTAAATTTTTTATTATGCACTCTGCATTTGGATTGACAACTATTAATATTAAAGAGCTTGGCCAAATTGAAATTTGTATTGCTGGAGAGACTTAAATATAATGTATGATGCTGAAAAAAAAGCCCGGGGAAATATGGGAATTACCAGGCTGGGTGCAGACAGGGCCCTGCCAGGTGCCGTGTGCGCTGGGCAAAACCAGCCTCACCCCTGCTGGCTGCAGAGGGAGGCGTGTGGAGGGGCTCCGCAGAGCCACTGACTGAGATACTGTCCTGGAGATGACTCAGTAAAGACGTAGAGCAATTTTGGGCATGGAATACAAATCATTATCTCTAATAATTGTTTGTGTAGAGTATTTTCTCCATCACTAATAAGAAGGCCTGGGGGGAAGGGGGAGAAGGTCTTTCTTAAACAGGTTACAAGTGTCACCAGTGTAATGAGGGGGCCCCAGTTTCTTCAGAAGCCCCCAAACAGGTTATATTGATGTTCTGCAAGTCTGTGGGAGGTCCTGCAGGTGGGAGGACTCAAGGCCACAGCCACGGTTGGGGGGGGGGGATGTGGGACCAGGGGGAACCCAGTTCTGACTCTGCTGCAGGCACCCCTGGGGCTTGGACCCAGGGTTTTCTGTCTTTGGGGCTCGGTCCCCTCTAACAGTGCCTGTGGCCTTCCCCAGTGCACTAGCTTGTCACATGCAGGATTGTAGAAGATTTGCACAAAGGCCAGGGGGGTGTAGAGATGGGGACTCAGATGGGGGAAGTGGGGTGTTTGTACATGCAGCCTCTGAGCACAGACCCGGGGCCAGAACTCCGCTCTAGAACTCAGTTTGTGGGACACTGTCAAGTGGAAGTATCCTCTTTTGGAGTCTACAACTCTACAGAGCTGAGGGTGTGGCTGCAGCCCATGCACCACGGGCTTCTGATTCTGTTAGCCGCTCCTTGCATACTCCAGGCACCTCCACCTTCCACATGTGCCCTCTGTCTGGAAGGTCAACTTGTCCCCATCCTCCAGGCAGACTCCCCAGTGGCCCAGGCTGAAGAGTGTCCCTCTGCAGCGTCTTCGCACTCTCCTGTGAGATTGCTGTGCCCGAGGCTCGTCTTTGCCCACACTGTACCCCCCAAGGGCGGGGCTGTGCTGCCCTCCCCTGTCTGCACCTACACATTGAGGGCACTCAGTACGTCCACATGCCCCAGATACAGCTCGCCAGATCTGGCAAAGGAAGGGCAGGTCATGATCTTACACTTAGTTTATGCCATTTCCCCCCCACTGGACTATAAACTCTATTTCCCCTGTGATTTTTACATAACTTTTCCAGACATTGGGAGCTGAAATATGTAGGGACACTTCCATTAACAGGGCTGCTCAAAGAATCGTGGTTCTGATTCATTGGATTATATGGACGCCTGAGGTTTTTACCAGCACACGGTTTGATTCCAGATGCTTTGGTTATGAGGTCCGGGTCGAGAAATGTTTTCTGAGGACTGGCTGGGGTCCCACGTCTCCTGGAATGGGGAAGGGCCCTGCCCCTCTTCTCCTCTCCGTCTCCATGCGCGCTTTGTCTCCCAGACATGACCCCGGGCTCCTGGAGGGTGGGACCCGGTCCTCGTCATGCCTGTTCCTCGAAGCCGGTTAGCTGGGTGGCTGGTGCCTCTGTGCCCTTGATGGGTTCTGTGTGGTGCTGAGATACATGTGAAGCCACAGGTGGGAGGGCACTGGCGGGCCGGCTGAGGACTTCCCCATCATGGCCTCCAGAGGAGCTAATTTCTCACTAAATTTCCACGATCAGCTGGGTTCACAGTTTCTCTGGAAAGCTGACAACCTAGTGGTTGTCTTTGAAAGGAGAGGCTAGTTCCCGTTTGTTTTTTGACACCCGTGTAGCCGGGAATAGCAGATGCTGTCAGGGCCCCACAGCCACACAGCCGCCCGCCGCTTCTGAAGGCAAGAATATGGACCCTGCCTGGGGCTGCTCTCACCACTGTGTGTGCGTCTGTGTGTGTGTCATGCATGTGCGTGTGTGTACATGGCCAGAAGGGCGGGCAGCGCATGCCTCCGGGGCACCTCTCCATCAGTGCTGGGTCAGGAGCTGGTGGGTGGACACCCAGCCTTTTCCTGCCTTGGTTGGGACAGCTTGGAGTGGGTCTTACTCAGTGTCTCGGAGCATCCCAGTGGGCCCAGTTGCCCTCAGCCCAGTGCCCTCCTTGCTCACGTTGTGTTGGCTTCCTTGCTTTCTCACTTCTCCACTAGCCCTTCCTGGGATCACCTCCCACCCAGACCCCTGCTCTTAGAGCTTTATCTCAGGGCCCTCTTAGGAAACACAGCTCGGCACCCCGGGGATGGCCTGCAGAGCTGATGGATGCCATTCAAAACTGGTTCACTTACGCTTCCTTCAGTTGAGCCTCCCGGAAGCCCCTGAGAGGAGGAATGGAAGCCTTAACCCATTCTCCAGATGGGAAAGCTGAAGCTCAGAGAATCTTGGAGCTGGGGCCTGATGTATAGAGCCTGCCCCCCCCCCCCATTTGGCTGACTCAACACAGGGGAGACTGGCTCGCTGGGCTCTCGGGGTCTCCCCCTGCCAGCGAGGGAGGAGGGAGGAACAATTTCCCTGAGAAAGTTGGGGCTGAGAGGCGAGGTGACCAGATAAGGTTCCTGAGCAGTGCTTTGCTCTGCTGGGTCTGGAATGAAAGCGGCAGGGGAAGGCTGTGGGGGCCGCTTACAGAAGATGAAAGGCCTGGGCACACGGCACTGCTCCCTCACAGCAGCCAGCCTGGCAGGGTACTTGCCCCAGTGCCTCACGTCTTCCTCCCCAGTTTGGGGAAATCACGAGCAACAGAATAGCCCATGTGTTCCTAATGGGGTGGACAGGACTTGTAGGAGGAAAGGCAGATTTGTATCTGCCCGCCATTGACAGGGGTGCCTCCTCCATCAGAGGAGGGGTCCATGGCCTCTGGGGAGCTCCTGGCTGTTCCTTACCTCTGGATTGGGGAGACCGCTTGAGGAAAACAGACATCTCGGTTCCCACCGTTTGTTCTTTTGAAGTTCTGCAGACTTTCAAATTAAGAGCCCAAGAAATTACCCAGAGAGGAGTGGGGAGGCCTGAGGCCTAGGAGGCAGGTGGCCGGGGAACTCATTTCTCATCGGTTCCAGGGCCTGAGACTGCACTTGCTTCTTGCTGGGTCTTGGTTCCCCAAGATGGGGTGGATGGTATGAGGTCCCCGCTCCAGTCAGGGTCATGGAGGAAACCTGAAAGGAGCTTGAGCTGGCGGGGAGCCTGGGGACACCTGCTGGGAGTGGAGGAGACTCTGCCTGGGTCGATACCCCTGCCAGACCCATAGAGGACCCGGCCTGGACATCCCAGCTCCCCCATTTGCGTGGGGGAGGGTGGAGAGTCCTCTGTCATTTAGGCAGATGAAGGGCTTGACAAATGGAAGTGTGCGTTGACAGTGAGCATCTGGGTCTTGAAAGGGAGCATGAGCTCTGGCTGTTCAGGGGCCTTAGTCTTGAGCCCCAAGATAAACCCTTGTGCCCCAGCCTCCTCCATCACAGAGAAGCTGCGTTGGTGTTTTCTCTGCTTTTCTCAGAACCCAGATGGGGGCTGGGAACTGAACATCTGCATTGGGTGGGGCCTGCCCCATATTCTTCTGGCCAGGTGGGGTCCATTTGGTGACCCCAGGTCTGGGCCTGGGGGTCAAGGTTCAGGAGCCCACCTCCGGTCACCTGGAGGGCTCTTCCAGGGAGGATTGGGTCTATGACCAAGGCAGGGATCTGGGGGCCATCTGTTCCGGCCCCTCCTTGACGTTGGCCGGACGTCAGGCAGGAGTGGCCCATGTGAGCGGGGAGAGGTTTATGCCCTCGAGTGCCCTCCCTTTGCTTTGGAGCCTGGGCCAGACACGGTGGGTCCTCTTAACATATGTATTGATTTGATTTGGCAGAGGGTCATATCAGTTTCTTGCCCTCCAAATTTTAATATCATATTCATTTATAATGCCCACTGCGACAGACACATGTTCACATCATTCACCCATTTATTCATTTGCTCAGGAAATCTGTGTGTTGAGTAATTGTTTTGCCTTATTGGCAGTTTTAATTCTACATTCCTTTTTTTCCCCCCAAAAGGTCAGTGGCTTACTAGCTGACCAGGCCCGTGTGTACGTTCCCTGGAGAGGCATTTTTGTGAAGAGATGCTCATTTGCATTGGTCAGACTTTAGCCTTGCACTTCCCTCCTCTCTTGTCTTGAATCGACACCTTGGAATTCTTAGGACTCACCGGGGCCCCTTCCTTGTCTTTCTGCCGTCATATTTCTTGGTTTCACACTGGGGCCATCTGACTGCACAGTCTTCTGCTTGTTTGTTTCAGGTTAAGATCTAAAGACTCATGAGATAACATATCAAAATGGAGATGGAGTCTTGGGCTTGTTAGGTTCTTACCTCAAATATGGAAACTCTCGGGGTCTCAGAGTTGGGCATACCCAGTTTGGGACATCTATGGGTTTGTTTTTGGCTTTTGCTTAAAAGTGCACGTGATCCATAGTGAATGCTGAGCCTGTGATTGTGACGGGCAACCTGGAAAAGATGGTTAGGAGTTGTGTTAGGAAGAAGATGGCAGTGTTCTGGAAAGCCTAGTTCCAGTAAAGTTACTTGTGAGCTGAAATGTTCAAAGTGCAGAGATCTATAGTCTAGTGTGTTATTTTATGGTAACTTTTCTATGCAGCTGTGTTTGCTGCAGAAATTCACATTTCTGTGTGGAACACTGAATGAAATATGAATGTGCTTTTTACAATTTAGTACTTTTAATAAAGGATTTGTGAGCAAAGAGCTTAAGTACAAGAACCACAAAACATATAGATAAAAATATAGCCATAATCACACATCAGCCCCCAGAAAATTCATTACGTAGAGAACATCAGTAATTGAGAGAAGTTGAGAGAACTGACAAAAAAATAATATATATGCCCGGAATTCTAAAGGCATGAATCCTTTTAGTTGGGATCAGGCCTTCTGAGTTCTCTGGGGAGGGTGTTTTATTAACAGCGGACGCTTTACTTGGAAGGATGTAATTTATGAGCTTTGAATTCACGCGGCAACATGAATTTGGATTTGGGTTTCTGGGAGAAGTTTACAATTAGTTCCCTCATATATATTTACAGCTTTGAAGAATATTTGAAGTTAAAATAATTTAAATACTTTACCTTTTTTTTTTTTTTTTTTTTTTTTTTTTTTTAAACCTAGCCACTGCTGAGGAGGCATGGCTGTTGTGTTCAGGTGTTACTGTTTCCTTATTAGAAACTTCTGTTTGGGGTCTCAGAGCAGACCCCCGGGTGGGGACTAACAGAAGGTTAGTTAGGAAGGTGTGCTTTCCTCTTTTCCTTTTCTACTCCACCAGTGCAACCAAGACCTTCCTCCTTCACTCGGGACCCCTTCTCCTTACACATTGCTTTTGCTTTATAACTTTTAGGAATCGTCAGTAGGCTGTAATCTCTCTGGTTTTCCTTTTTCTATTAAAATACAGTAAGAACTTGATTATGTGTTTCAGTATTTCTCAGCCTGACCCACAAGTAGAACCAGCGACAATGATTTAGTTATTGGCTCATGTTTATTGCCAATGCAATAAGGTTGTGGCGTCTGACATTTTCTTCTCACTATGTTGAAGCTTTTAGCGAGTTGCTCTTTTTACCCAGAAAGCAGCAGAACTTGGCCTCTCTTTGCAGATGGGTTACACATTCCTTTAACACTAGCATGCTCCCCTAACCTTCCTGGGTGGCTTTCGATGACTTAAACACAGTAATTGGCATGGAGGTCTGAAGCTTTATTTTATGATATTAAATCATTCTTTTCTGGAAACAGAAATCTGCAAAGTATACCGTTCATTATGTGAAGGCCTGTATTAACACGGGCTCTGGCTGATGGATGGTGATGTCCCGGAGAACTTAGGAAACACATCTCGAGGGAGGTGCCCTCTCTCACCTTTGGAGGCAAGTGTTAGA
>NC_138353.1:22122225-22292225 GCF_046562875.1 Panthera onca | reverse complement strand
CCACTCCGCACCCTCTGTGGTGGTGCCTTCTCTCCCTGGAGCTCCGCGCTGTCCTCCCCAGCACCCCTCACTCTCACATCCACGCCATAGCCTTCCCAAGTCTTCTGGTGTCACAGAAAGGAGGGCCTCGTGTCCTATCCGCTCAGGCAGTGGATTCTAGTGTTCCCGGGGACCTCGGCCAAAAATGGCTTCACGAGGGTCCGTGGCTTGGTATGACCGTTGGCCTTTTGGGTCCAGGTTTCAGTAGCCTGAGTATAGGTGGACCCGCTCCCCCCACCCCCCTGCAGCCTTTAAGAAAAGCCAGGAGGTGAAACTGAGTCTCCCAATGAAGAGGTGTAATGGAACCAAGGAACGGTGCTGGTGGCCTCAGTACAGAGAGGAGAGTGCCTTTTCCCTCGCTCCCGGGTGTGCGGCTGAGGGTAAAGACCAGTGCCAGGCCATAACATAGGTGTGAGAAGTTCGGCAAAGGTCTGGGGTTGCCATAGGGATGACCTTGTTGCCCTTTTGGAAATACCGAACGTCCTCGTTTTGGGGTGGCTCTGCCTTGTCCGTGTCCTAAGCATATGCTTCCTTAGTTCTTGAGGGTGACGCTGTCTTCTCAGGCTGCAAGTTGGCAGAGGGTCTTGCCCTCCTGCGGCACAGACACATCAGAGAGAAGGGGTGGCGACCCCGGCCCCCCGTGGGAGGCTGGTGGACTGAGCTCAAGGTGCGCTGAGGGCTCCCTTTGGGGTGGAGTCTCGGGCAGACCTGTGTAGGCTGTGGACTGCGTGGCGGGGGGTCCGATGGTGTAGGCTGTGGCGTTCACAGGGCTCTCCTGTTCCCGGGGCTCCCGGCCCTGTCGGGATGGCTCTGTTGCGGTCAGCCACAGCTGTGCTGTCAGGCACTTCTGCAGACAGCCTGTTCCTCGAGAAGCCCAGTTTCCAGAAGGCCACCCACTGCACTGCCTTCTACCTTGTCTGCCTCCCCATTAAGAAAGGGCTGGGCCACGTGTCCAGAGAGGTCTGTGGGCGCAGGCCAGCACAGGGGCTCTGGGACACAGAGCTCACTGTTGGGTTCACGTCGTTGGGATCACCTTTCCATTTTGACCTAAGTGGCTTTCACTCGGCCCATGGAAAGGTCTCTGTTGTGGGCCCAGGAGGCCGCCCACCGCAGTCTCTCTCATGCCTGGAGATGAGGTGGGGCCTTGGATAGGTGGTTGGTATGGCCGTTGCTCATTCTGAAAAGAGGACTGTGTCTGGGGGAGGGAGCCAGGGGTAGGCACAAGATGGGCATCCTGGTGTGCCTTGACCGTGCTCAAGCCTTTTTCTTCCTCCGGGTGGAGCCATTACTAGCTGGGATGACCATTTGCTCGTTTGTGCATCCAGACGGATGGTTCCCGATCACCCGCAATGTGGCCAGCTCTGGCCATGGCACCATGGAAGATGCACGGTACCCACCCACCTGCCGTCCCCCCCAACCATCTCCTTCCCCACAGAACCCCCGCCTGGATGGCATCTCTCAAAGAGGCCTTTGTGCTCATGCAGTTCTATTGCTGTTTGCGATTCTGTTTTGTGCTCTTCCCCACCCCCCACCCCACATAATTCTTCTGTATAACTTCTCTATAATAAGGCTTATCTGCGTGTATGTGACCATATACATATGGATGGATGTTCAGGCAGTTTTTATTTTCCCTTCTACGTTGTACTTCTAGGGCTGCAGTGAGCAAGTTCAAGTATTTCTGTAGGACATGTTTCTAGAACTCATATTTCTAGGTATTTAATTTTTAGCTAGATATCACAAATTTCCATTCAAAGTAATACTGCGTATATTCATTATATGCATGTCTACCAATATTATATTCATAGTACTAATTTCCTGAAACCTCACCAATACTGAGTATTGTTGTTTTTTCAAATGATTCCCAATATGAAGCATAAAAATTGGTATTTTTGAATTAGATTTCCCTCATTAATAGTGCAACTATCTTCTCATGTGTGTATTCGCCACTGCGTTGTTTTCTATAAACTACTTGTTAACAGTTTTTTGATTTTTCTATACTTTTTGTCATTGATTTTTAATTTTTTTTTTTTCAACGTTTTTTTATTTATTTTTGGGACAGAGAGAGACAGAGCATGAACGGGGGAGGGGCAGAGAGAGAAGGAGACACAGAATCGGAAAGAGGCTCCAGGCTCCGAGCTGTCAGCCCAGAGCCCGACGCGGGGCTCGAACTCACGGACCGCGAGATCGTGACCTGGCTGAAGTCGGACGCTTAACCGACTGCGCCACCCAGGCGCCCCTGTCATTGATTTTTAAGAGCTCTTTACATATGCTGGGCATTAACCTTCTGTTGCATATTTTAAATATTATCTTGGACTTATTTTCTTTTAAACTGCTGGAGGCATTCAGTGTTTTCATGCATGTCACCCAGATGTCTGAATTTTTTTTAATCTTTATTTTTGAGAGAGAGAGAACAGGGGAGGGGCAGAGAGGGAGGGAGACATAGAATCTGAAGCAGGCTCCAGGCTCTGAGCTGTCAGCACAGAGCCCAATGTGGGGCTCAGACTCATGAGCTGTGAGATCATGACCTGAGCCGAAGTCGGACGCTTAACCGACTGAGCCAGCCAGGCACCCCACGTGGACTTCTTTAGAATAAAAGAAGGGTCAGGGAGAACAGGGGCATAGAAACAAGGTATTGTGCAGTAGTCTGGGCATGAGGGAGTGAGCTATGATCATCCTCTTACATTGCAGAGCATGTGTCTTGCTTTTCATTCCATAAAGGCATTCTGGGTATATGTTGAGGTAGTCGGGGAAGTTACAGAGGTAGTTTCTCGGGCCTAGTTCTCATGCGTAATGGCCAAACTGTTTGTCTGTTTAGGCCTGTGTGGGCCTCTGAATCCCGGGCTGACTCCAGCCATGGCTTTTCTTGGTCCAGGTAGGATACCAGCACATTTGCCCTGCTCTGGCATGGAGGAGACAGCCCTGTGGAGCCTGGCTGTGGACCCTGGGGAGTCTGAAGACATAAAGACAGGGATGTAGCTCAGGGAAGCAGAGCGTGGCATTAGGCAAAGCCTGGGCTGGGACGGGCTGGTTCTAAACAAGGCCTCACTTTGCCCCCTTGATTGTGAGGGTTAGTCTCCACTGTCTTTAAGGTGTCCAATGCTCTGATAGTCTGTAGTTCAATAACTTAACTTTGAAGATATGTATATCAAAACAGTCTTGTTAAAAATAACCACAGCCATCCCATAGTGAAGGCAACTATAATACAGTGATCCTTGTTCTCTCCAGGAGCCTAGACTCGCCTCTTGTACCAGAAGGCAGGTGTCAGTATTCTGGCTTTACACACCAGGAAACCGAGGGTGGGGGCTTATGGCCTTGCCTGACGTTTGCCGGCCAGCTCCTGTCCCAGCGAGGACTTGACCCCAGTCTCATGGTCTCAAGCCACCTGCAGGTGTTGGGAGAGTCTCTTGCAGGTACCTCTGAGGTCAGAGAAGACACATGGCAGGTGACGCTTCTCTACAGGCCCAGGACCCAGGGTCCTGCACCTGTGCCCACATGTCCATATGTGGAGACAGCCCTGCCAGAAGCCCAGGGGCCCAAGAGTGGGTGCCCCTCTGCTTCCCGCCTCATCTCCACCGGGGATCTGTGCTCTGGGAGGCCCCGGGGGCATGTGTGTTTGAACCCAGTCTCCTCATGTGCTGGTGGGGTAGGTCTTGGGCACCGGTGTGAGCATCTTGCCTGCTGGAGGGGTGCTGGCATTCTCCTGGGAGGGTGGGGTGAGTTTCCATGACCTTTGACCATTATCTTTGGAGGATTTTTACCTTGTAACTGAGTGTTGAGTCAGCATTCAGAATCGGGAGCAGAAATGCTAAAAAAACAACGTAAGGCTTTTCCTTAATTCTTCTTAGAGGCCCACAACATCTTGTTTTCTCTCTTCACCACTTAGGCAATAATGTCTCTTCTTGCTTCTAACAGCTACCTATAGAAAACACTTGAATGCAGATCATATCTTGATGGTATTTACTAATATAAATATTTGCTTTCTAGAAGCAATGTTACACAAAATGCCAAAGCTGTAGGCTAAGCAGCAGAATGCTTGAGGTAAGCAACGCCCCTTCTGTGGAGCTGAGCTGGTGTCCCCCAGCTGAGAGGCAGGGGAATGGCCACATGTTGGCACATCCGGCCTGCTTTTTTCCAAGGACGTTGTGGTCATTTTTTAAATGAAAAAAAGCATCTCCGCCAGCTTTCCCCAGGATCCCTTGAGCTTACCGGAGGCCCATCCCAACAGCCTGTGCGGTTCAGATGCATGCTTACGGTGTGCCCAGAGCCGTGTTGTGGCAACCCTGGAGGAGGTGACCATGCGCGAAGATGGGAGTAATACTATATCAGACATCACTTGCTTTTATTTTGCCTGGTGTCATAGCCAACAAGGAGGAGGGAACTGAGCAAACCAGACCTGAGTCTGAGAAGAGCCAATGAGATGAACAGACCATGGCTAGGGCGGGCAGTTGCCTTTGCAAAGGAATTAGAGTATTTTTAAATGTGGGCTTATGTCAAGTAATTCTAAATATCACAAAACTCCACTAGAGCCGAAGGCTGTGGAGAGGTCTTGGAGCTTGAGAAAATAGGATTTGATGAGCTCGAGCCTTTGCGTTCACCTCTGTCTGTGTCTGTAGGCTGCAGCATGGGGCACTGGGGCTCACAGAAGGAATACTGGATGCATGTGTGCGTGTGCATGTGTATGTATGTGCACACCTGTGTGTTTGCATGTGTGCGTATGGGTGCACATGTATGCACGTGCATGTGTCCACATCTCGCGTCTCAGGGTAATGATCTATAGAACGTTCCCTGGGAATGGACCCGCAGCCCTGCTCCCGTGTGTCCTGTTCTCTGTGGCCAAGCCCCCCGCCTCCCACCCCAAGGTCAGCTGTCTTCACCCAGGGCGATTCCGTTATCAGACACGCTGGGTTTGAGGCAACTACCTCTCTTCCTTCACATTTGGTGTTATTACAGTTTTTGTCACCCAGATGGCATTGGTTTTAACAAATAAACCCATGCTAACTGCCAACTCCTCTGGCTGGACAGCCGTGAATCGGCTGTAGCAAGTGAATAGATGACATATCAAAGAATATGTTGACTAATCCCTTCCCTGTCTGAGAGCGTTTTCCAGATCGTAGACAAATACACTGGAGGCGTTTAAAATAGAAGTCTCGGCATGGCCACAAGTGTATTCTGGGGAGTTTCGGGATCTACGTGCTGTAGGCAGGTGAGTATTTATAGGAGGTGCCTTGAAGCTGGGGACGCCGGCGGGGAGCCCTCTCCATCAGAGGGATGACTGTGGCAGGATCATGCTGCAATGGTAGTCTGCCTTTATTTATTATTTGCTACCAATGTGACTATCTTTTAATTTTTTTAAACAAATAATTTAGTTGTAAAGCCTCAGACTGATGTGGTTTTTTTTTTCTTTTTCTTTTTTTTTTTTTTTTTTTTTTTGCGAAATAGTTCTAGTGAGCTAATTTATTTTTCAACTTTAAAACATCAGCATTTTATAGATCTGAATTTCACAATGTGAGGATGATTGCTACGTACAATTTGCAAAATTGTGATTAGCCAGCCCTTGCTTTGAGTTAGTTCTCCCTAATTCACAAAGGCTTCCAAGAATAGTCTGCACAAAATTCAGTTTGCAAATTGCAGGGCAGATTTTTAGAGGGCAGTTTAAAGAATGAAGTCCTAAGGGTTTTATCTATATTTATATCTCTTGTTAAACCAAACTCTTATGTAAATGTTACAATCTGTAAATAACTAGCAAGGCTGCCTTCTTAAAGGCAAGATTGCATCTCCATTTTTGAGATTTAGCAAAATTATTAAATGGCAGAATTGACTAAGATGCAAGTATATTTGGAACAAGCTAATAAACATTAATCAATATCATCAGCTGTATTTGTGTGGATATTTGAGGGTTTAAACGTATGGAGACCTTTCAGTTTACAGTCAAATTTCTCACAAATTAAAATAAAATGAAATAACATAAAAATAAGGCGCTGCCCTTAGTGATGTTTTGGGAAAAAAACCGGAGATGGCTTTGTATATACTTCCTTTTTATAGCCATTAATGTTTCAGTAAATCTTGCATGACTGTATACAGTCTGGATTATTTTTCATCCTTTTGCCATTGGACAGGGAAGAAATCACTGGCTCCCATCGGTGTTACTAGCGATCCCCATGTTCTGACATCTGTTCCTTTCCAAACATTTTACCAGCCTTGGTGAAATGGAGTTCAGTGGGAGAAGCGGACTTGAAGGGGGAAACATGGATGATGAAAAATCACGTTGATTGAATTCCAGAAGGCCTGTCCCAGAAGTGAGCGGCGTTTTCATGGCCGCCGTAGTGTTTTTTTTGTCTTAAAACCAGATAACTTACAGAAATTTCTCTCATGTCTAATCTTGGCGTGAAACTGAATAAGTGGCTTCTCATTTGAAAATAGAAGTCTAGTGGACCCATTCTAGTCAATTGTAATCAAAGTCTTTGGGCTCTGTTCCTACGGAATGTTCTTGGTCTTTCTCAGGGAGAAATCATGGAATGCGCTTCTCCTGAGCAAATTGTACTTTCTCTGGTCATTAAGGTCTTCTTTAGCCCCTGGATGCCAGGCAAGAACACACAGGATCTTGGGAGCGGAAGGCACAGAGACAGTGTCTGGTCTGACGTGCGGAGCCCTGTTGGGGAGGCTTTGAGGATTGGGTAGTGGGAGCATCCACGGTATTGGGGAAATTGGGCCCAGGGAAGAATAAAGGCTCCCTTTCCTGACCTGGGTTACCCCAGTGATTTCCAGATTAATTTCCTCCACTGAGGGGCATTCGGATCTCTCCTTGACTTGGCTTACAGTAGAATCCGGGCCTATCATTCCATTTGTATACAGCATTGAAGATTCCCTGTGCACTGGACGTATCCTCAAACACAGAGGTGTATTGAATTGATTGAACACAACTGTACCGCATATTAAGTAGTACGTATGAATTGCTAACATGTAATTAATATGAATGTGTCACATGCCTTGCAGTGCAGCAGTGAGCAAACAGAAATAACCCTGTCCTCCTGGACCATCATTCTGCCCTTGGCATCTGCTCCCCTTGGGTGTGGACCACCCTAGGAGGCTCCCCTCCAGGGCCGCACCCCGTCCTCCTGGTAGTCGTGGTATAAGGAAGCCAGCCTCCGCTGTCGGGGGCCCCACCCTCCACATGCCTTGTTTCTCTGCAGCCCTCACTCATTTCTGCAAATCCACCGTCCTCCAGGCACACCACCTCTTCTGAGCTTGCTCTCCTCTGGACGCTGGGCAAACGTGGGGTTTGCACTGCAGCGCCGCTCCCCACGTTTGTAGTTCAGAATCACAAGGGAAATCTTAATCCGGTACCACAAATTTGGCACACAGAGGAAGCGGAAAACGGAGCCGCCACAGCACCCCCAAACTCCCCCCCCCACCCCCATTCCAACACGAACCATGTGCTAACCTTTCGGTAACCTTGCTTTTTATCTTCCCCTCTCATATACGTTTTTTCACTGTACAGTCATCTTGTAATTGTAATAATTGTACCCATAGTTTTAAATGCTTTTCCCTGGCCTCACGTGACTTGTGTTTTGCTGAATTCCCATGTAGTTTATGGCCGCCGTGCTTAATCGCCACTGCTTCCCCTTGAACAGATGTGCCATAATTTACCTCACAATTCCTCTATTATTGGCATTCAAGTTATTTCCAATAGTTCTCTAATATAAAAAACACTGTGATGAGCATCTCTGTACAAGAAGGTATTTTTTTCCTTACTTCAGGTTATTTCCTTAGGCCTGACTCCCAGAGGGGCAATTAGAAGAGACCACTCCGCTTTTCCACCCGTTCTCACAGATTTCTGTTTTCATGGGACTTAGTCCTGCTGCCTCAGGGACTTTTCAGGCTCCTTCTGGGCAGGGCCCGCAGGAATCACACGCTTCCAGGGGCCCCTTGAAACCCTGGCCCTTGGCCAAGCCCACCGGAAGTGACCCCAGTCTTCATAAGGAGCTGCCTTTTTCCTGGAATTCCCTTCTTGTGCCATCTAATCAATGCTTTGCGGCTGAAACGATCAAAGTTCTGGGAGCTTCCACCGCATTTCTGGAACTTTCTGGTGCCTGACACCAAGAGAGAGCCAGGAACCTCCCACTGGCCCACCATATTTGCCCTCCCTGACCCAAGCTCCTTTTCTCATTCCCACGTGGGGGCTTCCAGTTGTCTGCAGACTTAACAAGTCAGGGCGGAGGGCTAAAGCGCTAGCCGGTGGGGCGCAGCCTTGTTGAGACCACTCTGGCTCGGCTCTTCCCGCCTCACATGGTTTCATGGGGGTCCTGCTGGAAAGGCTGGGCACCTAATGGGAGAGATTTACTGAGGTTCAAAGCATTCAGAACATCCTGGTTCCTCTAGGGAAGCAGACATACCAGGACGGGTGGGGGGGTCTGAGGTGTCCTCTCGCCCATTGACGGGAACCAGCCATGAGAAGCAGAGCCAGGAGCTGAGGACCCTAGGGTCTCTGGTCCTTTCCTGGGCTCAGGGCCAGAACTCTGTGATATTCCTGATGACCCAGAGCCCACAACTCACCCCACCAGTGCTGGGGATGTTCAGAAGGGGTCTCCTGACCTCCTCACCCAGCCGAGATCTGCTGGCAGAATCCACACCTGTGATGCCTGCCGGAGGTGGGAACGAGTGTGGGTGGGGAGTTCTCTCTGCTCCGCTCCAACGTTGTACAAACGTCGCCTCTTCCCCAAGCCCACCCTGGCGCCTCCCCCCTGCCTTTCCACCTCTTCCCAGACTTCCTCATAGACTCCCCCCCTCTCCTCAGGCACTTAACTCTAGTCCAGCAACACCTCCCACCTCCTGTTTGCATCTGGATCTTTCTTGAGTTGCTAATTCACCCACAATCGATAATTTTATTCTTTTAAAGAAATTACAGAATATTTCTAAGTGTATGCAGGGACAGGGGGAAAAGCACAGTGTGTGTCGTTTTAGATTTGATGTGTTCTGGATTTAGAAGTGCTGAATAATTCATTCCTGTTTAAAAAATAAACATACTATCTCTATCAGTACTTGACTGGGGACTTCATAAGGAATCGGTTCCAGGGGTGCAGGGTTCTCGGGTTGGGAGCATGAGAGAGAAGGCAGCACTGTGTGGGGAGAGGCTGTTCTCCCCTCCATGGTTGGGTGGCATGGCGGTCATGGCCATGCTTAGAGGGGACATTGCTGGTTCTTGGAACCTTCACCTTCCCTTTCAGTTTCTCTCCCTCGGCCAGTGTTCAGTCTTTCATTATTCTACCCACTGCCCTCTGTCTTTCCTTCTAGGCCTTCTGCTCTCTGTTCATCTGCTTCTGTTTGTCCCTCTACCTAATCATCTCTCCTTTCTGCTGTCCCTCTCTCCATCCATCCTTCCACCCTCTTTCCCTTTATCTACTCATCTATTCACTCATCCACTCATTGCCTACCCTCCCTCAGCCATCTGTCCATCTTGCCAGCCATCTGTCCACCCATCCATTGTGTCATGGGCATCTACACAGTGCAAATTTCTGAACTCCACATGCCTGGCCTTATATTCTCGTGAGAGATTAAGGCAAGGGAACTCCTGACGATCCCTTGGTTGGCCTCCCCTGACCAAGTTAGAGCTTCCTCCTCCTGGTAAGTTTATGTATACCGTTTCTTCTTCCAAAAAACTCCTTCTCTTCTTCCAGTGCTTCCTGAAGACTGATGGGCCAGGTCACCCCAAAGAGTTCATGGTGAAGAGACTCCATATGATGCCTTCTAGATCTTTCAATGCCCACAGGGAAAGGAGGCCCAGGGAGGGAAACATGTCTGCACCAAGTCTTACAGTGAGCAGGACTCATTATATGAGTGCTCTTGTTCTAAATTCGTGCACATCAGCATCTCAGACTTGGGAAAACTCCTGGAGTTTTTTCTGGTGTCCGGGCTCATGTCTTCCTAACCCACAGGGAATAACAGTTGACATGGCAGCAAGGGTTTTTGTGGGGGCTGGTGTCAGATTGCACGTAAGCCCCTTCTCACCCCCCCCCCCCCACGCTCTGTTATCCCTGAAGGACAGAAGATGGCTCTAGTTGGACGTGATTTGTATGTGGCTGTCACCCCCACCCTTGCCTGGACACCTCAGCTGGGTATTGGAGCCTGGGAATAGAGGCAGCTGGTACGTAGCCACAACCCCGAGCTGTGTCAGTCAGTGAATGTCGAGCTGCTGATAACTGTGGGGCTGTGGGGTTTCTTCAAGCGGTTTCTTCATCTAGAAAATGGAAAACAGGATGGCTAACATCTGTTTTGTCAGCGTCCAGTGGCTACGGCAGGGTCCACGAAGGCTGTGCATACAAGCACTGCAGGACGGTGAGGGCTGAGGTACAGCGTCTCACCTTCTGATGTGGGGATCCCCTCAGACTTGAACTCTGGGTCTCCCTCTCTTCTCCTGCCACAGAGCAGCCCAGCAATCTGGAGGGCGAGCGGGCACAGAGTCTTAGACATTGCCCTCAGAGAGTCCCAATTCTGTGGACCATGGCCTGGGTGGAATAATGGCCCTGGAAGCAAGTCCTGGAAAAGGCCCGGCCCATTGTCACACGTGAACGGCCCCTGGATGTGCCCAGAGTGGGGATGAGCTTGCCATGGTCACAGGTGCCGGGCTGCCCAGCTGTGCCACCTATTGGCTGTGTGGCTGTTGGGTGGCACCTTCCTAGCCGTGGAGTGGGGTGGCTTCTCTGGGCTGTGATTCCACAGTGCAGCTCAGTGAACCCACTCGCTCGCCTGCCGACGGCATGCTGCACGCCTCGTCTCCCCTCTGCTAAATCACAAACAGAAACTGAACTCGGGGTCACGCATGAAGTCATGAATGTAAGTTTATTTTTTACATGTGGAGTGTTCTTTATTTACAGCCGAAATCCCCTGAAGATTACACTTTAAAAAGATTTAATAGTGCGGGGGTCAGATGGTGACCTCTTGCCATGCCCCAGGCAGCCAGGCGATGTCGAGACACAGCAACCTCTTTGAAGAGGTTCGGCAAGGAGGGCAGCCGGTGTGGGGCCAGCCGGGGCTCGCGCTGCGCCGCGAGCCCTGTGGCAGAGGCTGGGGCCTTCGGGGTCTGCCCTGTGGACTTGGGTGGGGGGTGCCGGGGGTCAGGAAGCCTGAGGCCAGAGCCCTGCAGGGAGAGCAGGGTGGAGTAAAGAGGATGTCGATTTGGAGATGAAAGTTGAGGCCGGGGCGCTCTGACCAGGGGTATCGCTTTATGCTCACAGCCAAACACGGCTCCCCAAGGCAGCCCGGCATGTCTCTTTGACTTCTTCTAGGGATTCCTCTCCAGTTGGGTCACTAACAACTTTCTGAGAAGAGGGACGAGGGATGCTGTGCGTGAGAGGGCGGCCGGGTGACACAGGTGGGATAAGTCTGCACAAATGGTCCTTGGAAGACACACCATCTTTTTTTTTTTTTCCAACTGAGAGATTTGGGGGGAAAAACCCCACTTTTTCTCCTTATGCAATTTTAATCTCCTGTTCAATGACAGCTTTTGGTTAGAGGATGTACGATTGCCGCAGTGAACTCAGGAGGCGCATGTGCCCCCTCTGGCTTGGGGCACGGACCTCGCGCGCAGGTTCCTGGGGTCCACACGGGACTGGCGAGACCCCGCCCACTCTCCGCCTGACCCCGCCCCGGCTGACGCGGTCCAGCCGGTCAGGACTGCCTCTGGGAACCCAGGCTCTTCGAGGCATGCGGTTATTTCATGAGGAAAGCGGGGTGTTTTCCAGGCCTGCGTTCGATTTTCACTTATAATTATCTCCACATAAGTCTTCAATTTGGGATTTTGAATTGGAGACACATGAACCCGGCTATTCATGTTACAAGATCAGTGACAAAAATCACATGATATTTGCATGCTGTAATTATTCCTCCAACCTCCTCAGCGGGCTTTGTTTGGAAGTAAGACCTGCACGCAGTGCCCTGAGCCCTTCTTTCCGGGAGGGAGCGGGGCGGGGGGGCGGCTTTCCTGAATTTGGTTTGGGCTTCTTTGTGTTGGTGTCTAAATTCCCTGAAGTGAAGCGAGCTTGTCTTTGGTTGTCCTCAGCCCACCGTCTCATGCCTCCCAGACTCTGGCCTCCGTTCTCCCATGTCTGTGGCATGGCTTTCCTCTGGCTGGTGTTTATCCTCCGATGGGTGGGATTAGGGATCACAGTAACATTTGAGGTTGGAGGACACGTTTGCGTCACCCAGTGAACTTCCCTAGCACAGAGGGGGCGTGCCTTTGACAATAAACTTGGCGTCTAATGGTCAGGGTGCGGATGGGTGGGGGCGGCCCAGGCTCCTGGGGCCACCATGACTCGTGTGGACAGGTCACACCCCTGCCTGTTTCCTCCCTTCTCAGATGAGCCGATGAAACCCACTTGGCGGGGTTGGTGTGGATGAAATGAAATAATGCATGTGAAGTGTCCGGCAAAGTGCATAATTATGATGATGATCATCACTCAGACATTGACTTAGCAGAGAGCTTATTAGGCGGCTCTGTGTGTGCAGCTCCCTGGAGGGTGTGGGAGGCATCCATTGGGTCCCAGTGACCACGGCACCTGGAGAAATGGGCAGAACAAGCAGAGACTGGTGGAGGCTGTGCTTGGGCTACTGGTGCTGGGGGGCAGTTTTGATTCCTCTGTGCGGCTGTGTCCCTTTCGCAGCAAAATCCCCGTAGCCCCAGCCAGGCACCGAATGAACTCATGTGCTCCTTGGAGGGGTCTTTGTGCAGCCAGATCAGCGGGCCCCGGGCTGCTCTTGGTCTGCACTCAGAGCTCACTGGGAGTTCTCCACAATGGATTACTTGGCTCTCAGTAATCGCTCACTCAATAAATGGTGACGCATTATTCGGGCCGTCCACGCAGCCTCAGCTAATCGCCCAAGTTCCCTTAGAACCGTTTTGTAATGCAAATAGTTATTTGTAACAACATGTGGGCTCCAGCTAAATGTCTAATCTGGTGAGTCCATCCTATAGGAGGGAGATATTTGCTGGACCCAGTATACGCTGAAGGGGACAAGCATGCCTTTCTCTGCACAAATTGCTGCGTGGACATCGATGTGGAGAGGGGCTCCTTTTGGATGTTCCTGTTGGTTTTGAAGCCAACATCACCAGGTGTTTGGCATACTTTGGATCTAGCTTGGTGGCCTTTAAAAATTAGAGACCATCCCGAGGTACTTAGAAATACTGCCTGCTCTATCTAGGGCCACCTGGGTGGCCCAGTCGGTTGAGCATCCGATTCTTGGTTTCGGCATGATCTCACGGTTTCGAGGGTTCGAGCCCCGTGTCAGGCTCTGTGCTGATAGCGCGGAGCCCGCTTGGGATTCCCTCTCTCTCTCTCTCTGCCCTTCCCCTGCTTACGCTGTCTCTTTATCTCTCAAAATAAATAAGTAAACTTTTTTTTTTTGATATTGGCTGCTCTGATCTTGTTCTTGCGGGTTCCTCTCTGTCTCCTCTCCTTCTGTGCCCCCTAGAGAAAGAATGTTGAGGCGTTGTCAAGAGTGAGCCATGAGAATTAAGACAGTAGAGACTGCACTTACCAAGGGGACCTCTTTTAGATCTTACTACAATGGATCTAAATTGCAGGCCTGCTGTGTAAACGGCGTGTCAAGAAGGTCAGCATCTTCATGGGAGAGGCACCCCAGCAGTGGGAAGGGCCGGGTCAGAGTGCATCTGTGATGTCTCGGGAGACGAACACCTGTCCCGAGCCCCACCTGAGAGCACGGGTCACACAACCACAAGCCAGCAGAACAGAGCCTTATTGAGAAAAGTCCGAAAGGACCGGAGCAATCAGCTTACAGGGAATATTTTGGCTTCGCAGGAATGTGGTCCTGCTACTTGAAAACATATCCTTTGCACGGAAAACACACATAATCCTGGTCCAACTTTGCCCTTTGAGTAAAAATACGCTCAGTCGGAATTTTGGAGGTGGGGGGCCGGGGAATAAGAGATGGGGAGGGATCTATTTCAAGCCTGTTGAGCAGAATATCTGCTTGTAGAGAGAAATGCGAACGGAGTGGTATTAATGGAGTTCTGTTTTGTAAAGTGGGACCAGCGGATGCAATAAAACATTTGTAAAAGTGGCGATTGAATCACATTCAAGAGAGCACCTGATTTGTGACCCTTGCAAGTACTCGTTGGAGCTGTCTTTTGGACAGACCCTGGAAGGCCCCGGGGAAGGTACACATACAGGTTTATCAGGCCCGCTTGCTGCCCTGTTTGGTCCCTGCTGTTCGGTCTGAGGTCGTCAATATTTCCATTAAAACACACACTTTTTAAATGGAGATTTATGACTGTGGCAGGATATTTTGCTCTGGGGCATAACTTAACTTACTGGGTCTGCACTTGGGAGGGGGGAGAGACTTTTCTCCACCAAATTTCTCAAGAAAAATCAGCATTGATCTGAGTATTATTGAACTGTGCTACTTGATTTTTTGAAACGTATTGATTGAGTAGAACAGACGAAAATATTGAAAAGATGGTATGTTTTCACTGAGATTTTATAATCTCACGACTTAAATGAGATGCTGTATTTGAAAGTACTTCATAGTCTGCCTGGTATACAGTAGGCATCAATAGATACTACTTTGGCTCTGTTATTATGACTACTCTCACCACCAGCACCAGTACCACAACTGATTTTCCTGAGTTGGGTAAATATTGAGTAATATACTTTATGTATCATACTGTCAGGAGGCTCTGGGTGCCCGCATGTTAAATATTAATTGTCCTACGTCTGATCGTATTTAAGTTTGTGGCCATTGGTATTATGTTGAAATAAATTTGGTAGCGTAAGCAGCTTGGACAGAAGCTGCAGAACTGGGGCGAAACTCACTCTTGATGTCAGTTTCCTGCACCCGGGGTCTTGTGGGTATAGGCTGGTTGGGGCATTTTACCTTTGTGTCCGCCTTCACTGTGTGATAGCCTTGCAGTATTCTGGGCCGGGGAGAAGCCGAGGGACTCAGAAGACCCTTGACTTTGGAGCTGGGAGTCACGAGGCCTGATTGAAGGCCTTGCTTTGCCACCAAAGGTACTTAGAAAGGCGGTGTGGCCCGCTCCGGGCCGTAGATTCCCATTTCCGGGAGGCGTACTCGAGGAGGGCTCCCCCACGTTGACATCTGTGTGCTCTGAGGCCATGCCTATGAAATAGCGGCCTGTGGGCAGGCTTCACCGGCCCTGACCTGCCCTCAAGGTGCAGCATGGGTTAGAAACAGGTGTCCGGGTAACAGGTGTCGCAGATGAGCCCATCTCAAAGCCCCGAGGGCTCCCTGCTTACTGGGCACAGGTTGGCCTGAGGGCCAGTGATGCCCTTGCTTGAGGCATGGTTCCCAGAAGATAACTGTGCCGCTTGGCTCCACACTTGCATTTTTGGAGTTGAGAGCTACGGGCCTCGGTGTCTCCTGCATTTCCAGCAGTGGACTGGGGAAATCAGGCATGAGGTCGGTGATACCAGCAAATAAGAATATTGTTTACCTTTAGGACAGTTTATCATTTCCTATGAGATGGTTCATGGACACCACAATCTTAGATCTCTTCTGCTGCTGTTACAGTAATGCTTATTTCCAGTGGGCTTTCTTTGTTGAGGGAGTGAGGGGAGTTATTCATGTCCCTGCCTTTTGGTATCGGTGTTTCAAGAAAATACGCTTTTACTTTGAGTTTCTGCAGGTCTCTGGGCCGGTTTCATTGCCCAAGAGCGTCAAGGTCACGGATCCAACAGGCTGGGCTCTGTTCGCTTGACCTTCTCATCTCTGGCAAGCTTTCTTCCACTTGACTTTGGCCATCCAGCCCAGGACCAGTACCTGCACTGCCTCTGAAATCTGGCCTTCACCCATCCTTCCTTCTGTCCATCACTGCCTTTTCTTCCAATTCGCGTTTGGTGATGCCACCACTGTCAAATGACAGATGTCTTCAGCCACCGATGCTGCTGCTTCACCGTCCCTTTTCCCTGCCTTCTTGATCATCTTCGCCCAGATTAGAGGTCATGTCCATCATTTCAATTACTTCCTTACATCCCTCCTCAGTCCCCCTGGCCTCCTTCTCTTCCATCCTATGCACCTGACAAAAACCACAGCCTCAGGTGAGCTCAGATAGCCACCTGGTCTTTGCTGCTTCCCTGTGCCTCAATTCCCCGTAGAATATTACACAGTCCGGCTGGTGGGTCTTTCTGTGGATCCGTGACAACAGACAAGAAGCGGGAGCTCGGTGCGCCATGGTTTTGCCATGTTTCTCTAGGGCTTGCTCTCCAAAATGGCCACACTGTCCTCCTCCTCTTTGCTGTCCTCTGTTGCTACTGACCTGGCCTCCCCTGAGAAAGCAGGGCTCTCCGGGGCCTTTCTCACCCAGCCTGTACCCATTACAAATGCTTGCCCTCGTCTTGCCTTCTCTGCCTGCAGGGGTGCCGGTGACCCCAGCCCTTCTGTCCTCCGGGGAGCGGTTCCCCGGGGGGCGTGCACGGGCACACCCTCCGTTGCACATGCGCTCTTCGCCGCTGCCCTCACTTCTCACTCTTGCCTTCTTCTCCTTTGCTGGGACGGTCTTTCCCCTAGGCCTTGGCTCAAAGGTCCCCTCCTCTCAAAGGCCTTGCCCCACCTCCCACTTGCTGGCTGTCTCTTACCCTGTTTCTTCCCTCTCTGACACTTTCTTATCACCTCTCCTTATCCTCATTTGGTTCTTCCCTGTCCTGCACATTTGAGTCCCTTGAGAGAAAGGGCCAAATGCATCTTGCTCCAGACAGAGATAGCACACGGACAAGGCAGATGAAGAAGAGGAGCTTCTAAACCAGAGGTCCCAGAGGCGGTGTTGTTCCCAGAGGCCAAGCCCTGCCTGGGCAGCCAGTGTGGACACAAGGTATGCACCCAGCTCTTCGCCTAGCAGACCCACAACCATGCTTCTTCCTTTGACAGCACAGAATCAAGTGGACCTCCATGAGGACCCCCAGCCTCTTTGTCTGGGGTCCACAGTCCTCTAGAGACGAAACCCGAGCTCTAGCCAGGGAGAGGAGGCTGGATCATGGCAGCGTGCTCTAGTATGCTGCTTGGTACCTAGGAAGTACTCAGAGAGTATTTGTGGAGAGAGAGCACGCTGCCATGATCCAGCCTCCTCTCCCTGGCTAGAGCTCGGGTTTCGTCTCTAGAGGACTGTGGACCCCAGACAAAGAGGCTGGGGGTCCTCATGGAGGTCCACTTGATTCTGTGCTGTCAAAGGAAGAAGCATGGTTGTGGGTCTGCTAGGCGAAGAGCTGGGTGCATACCTTGTGTCCACACTGGCTGCCCAGGCAGGGCTTGGCCTCTGGGAACAACACCGCCTCTGGGACCTCTGGTTTAGAAGCTCCTCTTCTTCATCTGCCTTGTCCCTGTGCTATCTCTGTCTGGAGCCTTCTGGAGCTTTTCAGGGTAAAACCAGCTCACTGCCGCAGGCCCTCCCGACCCCCAGGGCAGTGTCCCATTGTCTGCCTTCTGACGTTTGCCTCCTTGGTAGCTCCCACCTGATCCCACCTGACCTCACCTGCACCCTGAGCCCTACCTCTGAAAGGTGACCCACGACTCTGCCCCAGACACACCCGCGTCCCCAGCCCCGGACCCCATCGAGACTAACCACAGACGACCCCCACCCCCAAATTAGTGGACTGTGTCTGTGTTGACACACCCATTCTCTCCCTAATGATATGTTTATTTAACTGATGACTGCTGTCCTCATTAGGGACTCATTGTTGAGCCTGGAATAGTGATTATTTTTGCTGATATTCCTTCTCTGCAAAGATGAATTTTTTTTTTTTAAAACATCGCTCTTTTGGTGTGCTATGAATCCTTAATGAGGAGAGTTAAATTTAAAAGAAACCCCCAAACCACCCTTCAGGTTGAAAATAGAAGTGTCTGCACAAGCAGGCTGATAATCTGCTGATTATTGATGGACATGATTGGTGACAGACCCACAACTTGCAATAAGACTAGAGCGCCGCTCGTGCATCTGAGCGTGGTAGCAACCAGAAAAAGAAGCAGCTTAGCCAATGGGAAGCGAGTGCTTGGGGTTCCAGAACATTCTCTTCCCTTTATGTAGAAAGAGTCATGGTTCTGATGATGGTTGGGGTATTGAGAATGGTATCCAAATTGGACCCGGAGCTGTGCAATTCTTTGGGAGGGGTGGAGAAAGATGTTCATAAAAGCTTATTTGCTGAGTACTCAGAAAGTCCACAAATGAACTTCTCAGCCCCTGAAACCTATCTTTCTCTTGTGGGATTCCAACCAAATTCCCATGTGGCAGGGTGAGTGTTACTTCTCTCAGATGAGGAGAGTGGGACCCTGAGAATAGGAGATGGGTTGGGGTGTGTTGGTGTGACAGCAGGTTGGGGTGTATTTCCCCAGTCACCATGGGGAGACCACATTTTTTGTCTTCTCATCTGTTTACTGGGTTTATTGGGATGATGGCAGCATTGTGGGAATATCACACAGCAACTTGACCACGGTGACCACTGTTATTCATGATGAGGACCCCGGGGTCTCTCTAAGGCGTGTAAGACTGGGGGAGTGACACAGGAAGCCACCGAGGAGCAGCTGAGGCCAGAGGGTGGACAGTTTAGCAGGGGTGGGAAGGAAGCAGCCTCAGGATCAGGTCATTGGTTCCAGTGTTTGCTGCATGACGTTGGACATGTCACTTGACCTCTTGGAGCCTTGGTTTCCTCACCTCTGTGATAGGGCTTTTGTGGATCAAAGAAAACAATGCACGTACGGAGTTTAGTTACATGGTCAATCTCAAGAGTGAGGTGCTATAATGCCTCCTGCTGCGTACATGTCTTGACCGACTGGCCTCACAAGTGCAGCACCTCTCCCTTGAGGCTGTGAGCTTCTGGAAGCCTGGCCCCACCAGCCTCTCTTTATAGGATGTCCCTGCCTGGCACCAGCAGGTGCTGGGTCAGTGTGGTGAGTGTCTGGTCACCCGGTCCCCTTCCTGGTGCCTGGTGTACCTCCTCCCTGGCCTCTGGGCCCTGGCTCTTAAGGGCATCCTTTCTTCCCTCAGTCACCATGTTCCCCGAGGCTGCGAGGACCACTGTCTCCACAGCTCCCTGTTCTACCTCAGTGCGTGGACAGAATCTTCCTCATTGGAGCTGGCCCAGATTGTGGTCTTTGAAACATTTCTGCTTGTTCACTAACCACCTGAGCTTAGGGTATGGGCTTATCTTCTGTCTTGGTGCTGAACAGGTCCCCTCCAGCTGTTGCTACCAAAGCTCAACATTGGGCCATCCAGTGGCCAATAAAACCACAGGGCTCAAAGGCTGACACTGGCCCAGCTCCAACTGTCCCTACCAAATGAATCTCTCTTAAATGCAGATCCAGGAGGAGTTCTGGAGGCAGAGCCGTGGATGGACAAGGGAGGAGGTGATCCTGCCCAGAACTCTGGGCTGGCCAGTGTAGATTGTGTCCTACACTACCATGGCAGACTGAAACTCCAGCTAGAAAAGTCTATTGCGTGTTTATTGCTATATTTCTCATCTGTTGTCTCTAGAAGGTGCCCTCCAGGAGGGCAGGGACCATGGCTGACCATTCACTGTTGCTTCTCTGGTGTCTGACACATGGCAGGTGCTCAGTAAGCATTATGAATAAATGAATGAATGAGTGAGTGAATGAATGAATGAATGGGACACCCATGTGTGGAACGCTAATGGTGCTTGAAAGGGCTAGAGAAGAGAGCACAAGGCAGGAAACAAGCAGCCTTACCAGACGGGTTGTAGAAGCAATTGCTGTAGAGTTCACAAGCTGGTGAAGGGCGCTTCAGTGTTGGCCTGTCCAAGGTTCCTCCGGAGAGACGGTGCTCAAGCTGAATTTCGAGTCCCAGCTGGTCCCCGGAGGCAGAGGAGGGAGAAGAGTGTACATAGAAGGCAGGGTGGGATGGGCAGAGGTGTGGAGGTAGGCTCGCAGCTGTGTGGGGCCGGAGTGTGTGCCTGGGAGGTGTTGGGGACCAACTCGGAGAGGTCAGCAGAGGCCAGGATTCACAGACCCAGGCCGAGGAGTTCAGCTGTGACCCCTGATGTTATTTTAAGGTGGTGGCTTTTTCATATTTAATTATGAATGAAATTGCATTTGAGGATCGCAGCTGATGATGGCGTGTGGTTATGCTGTGTGGGCTGCTTTCAAAATAGCTCACCCCAAACTTCATTAGTGATTAGTTCGAGGAAAGTGCAGCCTGACCCGCCAGCATTTTTCATGTCGTCTGTATCTAGGCTGTGGGAACTCAGGGAAGGGTAGCAAGTGGCTTTCCAGGTCCCTGGCTTCGAGGGCCCTCTCTTCTAGGTCTTGTGCATGGAGGCTCATCCCCGGGCACCTCAGCATTTCCTGAGGCAGCCAGCGTGTGACTCCTTTGTAATTCTGCTGCTTTGTCCCTCCAGTCAGTCCCCATTCCTGCTAGTGGAACTTG
The DNA here is from genome assembly GCF_046562875.1 of Panthera onca. NCBI lineage: Eukaryota > Metazoa > Chordata > Mammalia > Carnivora > Felidae > Panthera > Panthera onca. The sequence goes on along the minus strand of NC_138353.1, from coordinate 22,271,788 downwards.
GACCGCCCTGAAGGGAGACTGATGGAAACCCCTGCCTGCAGCTCTGCACAGCCAGGGAAGCCAGGGCTGGCGCTGGACACTGCCCCCCAGGCTGCTTGGCCCACTGAGCTGGGCCGTTGAGCCGAATGGCTGGCGCCCCCAGTCTCCCAACTTCTCCTAAATATGGTCAGTGTTTGTCGTAACTCCCACCACTGTCTGCACAAACTGTAGATTTAGGCTTGGCCTCCCTCCTTTCTCTAGACTTAGTGTAAACCCTCATTATAGTTGAGATTAGCCTTCGTGGGAAGTACACATGGGTTGGCAACAACAGCAAATCCCAAACAGCATCTCCAGCGCTTTGACGAGCACATCACACCGGTGCTTGTCCTGTTTCTTCTTCTGAAACCCGTTCCGGATCCTGGCCAGAGGCCAGGCTGCAGCCCAGGGCGAGTCCTCTCCGGGAGCGTGCCGGTCCCACGCCTAGCTCGCCGCCCCCTCTCGGGAGCTTGTGCCTGCTCGCGCCTCATTCGCTGGTTGATCTTTAGAAAATTGCACCACATCTCTGAGCCCCATGTTCCTGGTATCTGTGTCTTGGGGATCAAGTGAATAATGGAGATGAGATAGAGATTGCATAAAGTTGAAGGAGCTTAGCACCGTCTGGGCTCCCAGCACGAGCTGCGTGTTTGCTCTGATGACAGTGACGATGATGACAGACAGTGTGGCGTGGTGGCAGGGGAAGGGAGCCAGACAGCCTGGCTTGGACTCCTAGTCCTATCCCTTGTTGGTAACTTAGCCTCGGGCAAATTGCTTGACCTTCCTTTGCCTGTGTTTCCTCCTCCTGCGCGAGGGCAGGGCTGATAGCATTTCACAGGGTGGTTGTCAGGGTTTGAACGCGGACCTCACCAAGGGGAGCCTCTCACCAAGGGGAGCCCGCCGGTGCTGAGGACCAGCGTGTGCTGGTTGCGTGTCAGTTCTCATTGTTTCTTACTGTGGCTGCTGTATTATTTTAGTTGCTGTGTGACCTCTTTGAGCCTCAGTTTCCCTATGACGAAGCAGGGATGCAGTGCCCAATGCTGAGTTCTGTAGGAGCGTGGGGCCCCAGGGCCCTGGGGGGTGCCGCTCCGCACCTCTCTCTGCCTGGCCCTCCCCCCCGCCCCCGGGCTCTGAAGCTCGTAGCTAAGTAACCCTGGCTGATGTGTGACTTTGGATGGTGGTGCTCGCAGGAGATCCGCATGTGCCGCCTCCTTCTTTGGGTGACAGCTGTTTCCAGGCAGATGCCTCCCCCATGTTCTGGAGCGGTGAAGAAAGGGGAGAGCGTCCCAGATTTAAATTTGGAATGTGCGCAGAATCACGCCAGCCCACAGGACCCACAGGCTGGGCGATCCTCGGGCCCCCTGCTGCTCCGGACAGAGACGGTGGGCGCGTGGTGGGGTCTGGGGCCCAGGTGGGGCTCTTGAAGCCCCGAGTGCAGCGGAAGGCCCAGAACGGCTCGTGGGGCCAGCGAGCGGCCCCTGACCGCCCACCGGAGGAGCGTCTCTCTTGCTTGCTGGTCTGCTGTGTGCAGCGCAGGCGTGACACGCCGGTGGGAGGTGTGCACCTATCAAGAGGAGTGAGCAAGTGTGGGGACTCGGGTCTGCTTCCCAAGGGTCCCCTGAGCAGTGCCCCCTGGCCTCAGGGTGTGGCCCCCTCAGGGCCTGGCCCGCCCCTGGGCAGAGAGCTGCTCACTGATATGCTGGCCTTCCCAGGTCCCTGGGTGAGGGTTCCTTGCCCCCGACAGGCCTCTTGCTCTGACCCACAAAGCCGCCCGTAGAGCTGGGGCAACCCCACGTGGGGGTGAGGGTTATAAGGCCTCTGCACTGTAGGGTGAAAGGGGGGACAGCCATAGCCCTGGGGTGTGGAAGAGAGGTGGGGAGGGAGACGGTGGCAGGCATGCTCCAGGCAGGCGCCGGGAGCTGAGGGTGGGTGGCCTCTGTGGACCGGGAGACGTTCCTTTTCCCTGGATGTCTGTTTAGGACTCCCATCTAGGGGTGTCTCACAGTTGTCAGCTGGATGACTGTTGGAGGAGGTCTCACGTGCACTTGTCACCCCAGGAAGGGCAGGCCAACTCCCAGCTAAACCGGCCCCAGTCCCTGGCAGACTGCTACCCAGCCTGTCCCAGCTCTGGGAGTGTCTGCTGTCCTAGAGGGCAGCAGTGAGAATGACAGCTGGTCAGACTTGGCCTGGGGGCTGACGGGGGTTGGAGAGACACCCCCAGACACTCAGGAGGTCTGAGCCTCTCCTGGGGTGGGGGGTCAGAGACACCCCCAAGGCCCCATTGGCTCCATATCTGGAGGGACAGGAGGGGCCAGGTAGCTTGCCTAGGAAGCCCAAACCCCGTGGCCACACTGGCTGTTATTCCTCAGATGTGGCCTCAGGGGACAAGGTGGTAGGTGTTAAGAGGGTCCCCGGAATACATCTGGGGCAACAGTGCCATCCCTGATGGGAGACTGCACTAGACTCAGCTTCCCCCTCCCAACCCCCCCCTTTGCCCCGCTGCACAACAATGTCATCTGAGCAAAGGGACTGGATTCCATGCACATTCTCTTTTAGTTACTTCCCCTTCTCGCCTTCCCAGCGCATCGGAGACAAACGTCCCAAGTGAAGGATAGTTTTCCTCTTGCATCTTTGACAAGCCTCTCACCTGCCCGGGCTCTCTCACATCCCCTTGGGCCAGGGCTTGGAGCAGAGGGAAGATGGCACTCTCTCAATTATCATTGTCTCATACCTGCATATAATACACAAAAATAAGCCTGAATGCTTTTTCCTAGTATGCAGTTTGCTGTCTATTTTTAACTTGCACATGCAGGGCCCCAAAGAAAATTCTGTGAGGAAGTAAGAGCGTATTGAGGTCACAGGGATACAACCAGCGAAGAATGTAAGGTAGCCGCGGCGATGACATCCTTTATAAAACACGAGTCTCTCAGAGAGAGGGCTCTCTCTTCTGCGACAGGCATCGCGAGCGTCGGCTGCCCATCTTCTGCTGCTGTGCACTTAATTCGGTTCCAGCCATGGCAGGAAGACTTGGGGGAGAAAAAAAATCCCACCATTAAAGACGTGCTCTTTGTGTTTTCAATCTGTGACCCCAGAAATCTCTTTAGCAAGCCATGGTTCAGTGAACTGGCACACAGCAGCCGTTCAGCAGTGGAGAACTCATAAAACAGATGGGAGCTTTACATTTTTGTTTAGTTTTTAAGAGCAGTTTTTATAACATCGCTTAAAACCATTCTGATGCATCATACTGTTTACACTCAAAGCTTTGTAGCTAAGATGTTTACAGTATGGAGAATGTTTTAAGATATTTTATAGTTATGATATTTGGATAATTGGCAAGGAAAAAAATAGTTTGTTGAGATTGCAGTGATGTTGGTAATCGTGAAGTAACTTATGAGTCTCAATAAATATGTCCAGTTTGGTGGAAAGTACAAACTCAGTTAAAACAAAACAACACAAGAGGGAATATCTTTTTAGTGAAATCATTTCCTTTTCTTAATCAAAAGATGACAGGCAGGGCTTTAGAACTCCCATCTGTGTGGTACCACGCCACGGCCCTGAACACACTGCCTCTCCCCTCGAGACTGAGAGCTGCACCACGTCGGGCCGCATTGCTATTCCGCACGAGTTCATGCAAACACCGAAGTTAACAAGGTTCGGTTTCAGCGGGCCACCTTAAAGCAAACCCGGGACGGCCCCGCGCCCCCCCCATATCTCCGTGCAGTGGAACTCACAGAGATTGTTTGTAATGTCAAAGAATTTATGCAGAGCTAGGATTTAGAACTCCCTTTTTTTTTTTAACTGCCCAAAATGGCATTAATCAAAAACAATAACTCCTTTTAACTTTTCTAAGTGCTCTAAAGGAAAGTATGAAATAATCCGTGTGTGGGCCACAAATGTGGAGAATGCAAACATTTCATAATAAACATGTTTAAATGAAAGTCCCTGGCAAGATAGTCTCAAAGATAGTACATACTGGGTTAATTAATCCATCCTCATAAAAATAAACCTCACTTTTAAGATTTGACCAGTAAAAATCATTAGCATATTTGGATCAGATGACTTTATGTATACATTGAACTTCTCCGCTGCAAATTGTCCTTGGAATGCCTGGAAACAGCTTTCAGTTTAAAGTCTAAACTCCCCTTCTATCTGCTGCTTGTGTTTCCAATACAGTGATACGATGATTTATTCTGGTTTTATCTGTTATACCTGCAATTGATCTACTGGTGATGGGATTAAATTTATCATTTTCGTTGTATAAATCATGGTTAGATAGCCAGAAAAATGTTTAGTTGCATAAAAATTCCTATTGTTTGCTTACAACACACAACGTTTGATTTTTGCTGTAATCAAATTACGATAGCACATTATTTTTACTCCCAAGATGTTTCTTTTTTGCTATCTTAAATTGAATCATTTTGGTCTATCCACAAATGCTACCTTTAAAAAAAGAAAAAAAAGTATTTTCCTGAAATCATAGATCGAAACAAAGTGTTGACTTTGGGCTGTGGATCCTTCCGTGTTCTGAGGTTCTGCTAAATTAGAAATCACATAATTTTCTTTTTCTTTAAAAAAAATTTTTTTTAATGTTTATTCATTTTTGAGAGACAGAGACAGAGCATGAGCAGGGGAGGGGCAGAGAAAGAGGGAGACACGGAATCTGAAGCAGGTTCCAGGCTCTGAGCTGTCAGCACAGAGCCCGACGTGGGGCTTGAACTCATGAACCACAAGATCATGACCTGAGCTGATGTTGGACGCTCAACCAACTGAGCCACCCAGGCGCCCAGAAATCACGTAATTTTCTAAGGCTAGTTATGGTGTGGATGATTCTGGTGTAATGTTGTGCTTTTTGTACAGGAGAAGACGAACTACCACAACAGTAAAACCTTCTTGTTTTAAAAGAACTAGAATTGGAATTCATAAGCCCAGTAGGAGTTAAGTTGTGACCATCCAGACAGTGAAATTCTGAACCTGAGATAACGTTGCACTTCAAATCCTTATGAAAATAAAAACAACCCGACACAAATTATTGAAGGGAAAACTCCAGTGTGAGTTTAATTTTATCCAACTTTATTGGCAGCTTATTTTGAACTAATGTGCAATAAAATTGCCAAGCAGAACAATTCAAAGAAATGAGAAAATACATTCTTTTGTTGTTGGTTTCTTACACTGTTTGTTTTCATAAAGACTGTAGAGCAGTAAACACCTGAAGAAATGATTCGGGTTTTGTCACCATCATGCTTGGCCAGAGAGCTTCAGGGATCAGTCCTCTTGTGATGAGCCAGTTGAAGAAAGGGCGGGGGCTGGGCCATCAGCTTCAGCATGTCCCAGTCTGGATCTGCCCTCTCCCCCACCCCCATGGGGACACATGTGGCCCCTGGGTAAGCCCTTCTATGGTACCATCATTCTGGCTTGACTGGGAACAAGACAAGTGCCCACTCCGAAGAAAGTGCCTTTCACATGAATGTTTCTGGAAAAGGGCTTACAAGTCCGAGGGATCCAGCAGATTATAAACAGTGTCGGCTTTATCCCCTCGTTTTAAACCAGAGACTCAACATTGCCTATTTTAGAGAGCATGTGTTTATGCCTTCAAAATGGACCTCTGCATGTGTGGATGTCTGTCCAGAAGCCACACCTAGTGATTCCCGGGGCAGGTGAGCACCTCTCTGTAATAGTCAATCACAAGCTCCATTTACTGATGTGGACAAGCTTCTCAACACCTCCCTCTCCCAGTGCAGGGGCCTGGCCCTGGGGGAGGCTCTCACTTGGGGGACGCCTGCAAGAAGGTTCTACCCTGGGTGGGCTGGCACCCATCTAGAGATGAGGAGGGAGGGAGTGATATGCATAAGGGCTGCCGACTGGGGGTCCCAGAGGAGGCCCAGATCCTCCGGGCAATGGGATTAAGAATCCAACATGCATGTGTGAATTCACCATGGCAGAGGCCCACGGTTTCTACCAGACTTTTGATGGAGTGCCTTTCTTGTGTGTGTCTGCGAAACATAAACTTTGCTGGATGGACCCTTTGATGTAAAAACTGGGAGATGGTGATCTCCTTTTGCAGAAATCAGATGCAGACACAGACTTTTGCTCCTGAGAAAGTCTCACCCATGGATGCTAGGGGAGGTGCGTTGGGAGGAGGCAGAAGGCTGGTCACCCCCAAGTGCACCCTACAAAGCCCACTGTTGCAGGACTTCTTAAGGCAATGTGTTGAGGTGATGGTTGTGACGACCATGAACAACAATGTTAAGGAAGTGAGCCAAGGCCTTGGGTGGGAGTCAGGTAAAGCAGTCCACAGGGGAGGCCCAGCCCAGGTGCTGAGCTTTGGGAGCTGGGGGTCAGTGCTGATGTGTACCCCTGTGCCAGCTCGCTGGTCCCCCACCTTCCAGGCCTTCCTCCAGTTATGGGACTCGGACTAAGGACCCCGATGTGTGCCTCCTTTGCTTCCTCCTTTGTGCCAACACTGGGCCTTATGTCTCGGTTAGTTCTTGAATCTCTTTGCCCTCACCAGCACCTGCCATGGCCTGAGAGCTGGAGAAGAGTGGTTATTTGCCGAGGCTGGGCTTGTGTTGGCCTCGGGGATTCGATTTCCCCGTGGCCAGAGGTCCTTTGAAGACCTCTGGGTTCAATCCCTAACTTGTACACTTGAAAGAAAGGGACTCCGGAGGTTGGCTGGGCTAGTGGCAGGTTGCCGATGCCTAGCCCTGTGGCCTTGTCTCTGTGTCTCTCTGCTTGTCTAGTTCGGTGTATGTGAGCCCACGTTCTGTGGGAGACACGTGATAGGAGGCCAGGACTGTAAGAATTTCCCCTCCCTCTGGCTTAGCTTTCAGTATAACGACGATGGGAACAGGCCATAGCTAACTATGTGCCAGATACACCATCCCGATTAATTAATCATTAATTATCTCACTTAATTTAACTCTCGCAACAACCTTGTAAGATAGGTGCTACTGTCATCCCCATTTTGCAGATCAGGAAACTGGGACTCAGTCAGGATTTCAGGTGCTCAAATCAGAAATGTGGTGGAGGCCCCTACCCCCAAAGTTGGCATGCTCTACTTCCCACCCCGCACTGTTTCCCCGACGCTAGGAGATGAACTTCAGATGCATTGTGGCTGAGTGTTTTCCTCTTTGATATAGCAAGGCATCTATTTTACATATTAAATGAGGCATAAATATTGTTTTTTATTTAGGGCAGTATTATGTGAAATTTCCATTTGAAACAAATTGATTTCAGGAAACCTGTGAGTCCATTTCAAGAAAAGTCGTAACAGTTAATGGTACAGGTGGAAACAGATGTGGTGAGAAGGTGAAGGTGCTATGCAAATGACTGAAATTTGGGTCACATTGTCCCTAATTCTAGTCAAGGTGGGAGGAAAGAGGAAATACAGTCATTCCACATGTAGAAATTTCAGGTGAGTTGCTGACTTCATTCTGGGAGGTGATCTCTGGCAGTGTCTTATGACCAGTTTGCTTAAGGGTGAGTCTTCAGTGTTTATTTTTCTTAACATGTGTCTGAGGCAGTAGCTCTTTACCTACTAGCAGGAGCCAGAGATCCAAGAAGACTGGAGTCTTCCTCGAGGCTCATGCCTGGGTCTGAGCCTGCCTGCCTCAAAGGGAACTGGCCTCTAGCTTTGAATTAATGGCAGGGCTGGAAGCAGAAGGAAGGAGTTGGTGGCTAATCAAGGCTGAAGGACTGTCAGTGTCAGAAGACATCTCTCTAGTTCTTGTGCATCTGTGCAACACCAGGTTGGCAAGGTGTTGATGACTGTACTGGGGTTGGCATATGGTCCTGCTGACTACCAGCCATCCAGGACATGCCTCCCCATGCACCTGTGACTGCTGTCACAAAGAAACAGTTTACCTGGCCACCAAGAGGTTTCCAGTCCAATTGTTCTCTAACTGGCTTCCATGGTACCCCACAGGTTCCAAGGAGAGGTTGTGACAGCCAAGGGAAGAAGGGGACTCGGGGCTCTTCCCTGCAGCTTTGACTACGTTCTTTCATCAGCTCATATGTGGGAAGACCATAGGAACCTTCATGGCTGCCTTCAAGTGTATGTGTTATGTCTTCTGCCAAGTTCCACTGATCTGCCAATGTCTATATTGAGGCAGATCAGTGGAACTTGGCAGAAGACATAACACATACACTTGAAGGCAGCCATGAAGGTTCCTATGGTCTAGTCCCTTGCTTTGGACAGCCTGGCCACCAGCACATTTGGTAGAGATAGATGTCCACTTGGGAGCAAGCTTTCCATGGGCAGGGGACCCAGGACCCCCAGGGCAGAACCGCTCAGCAATCTCAGAGAATAATGGCTGGTAGTTGAGTGGTAACAGGTGCCAGACCCTGAGCTAAGCACTTTTGGATACATTATCTCCACTCAATGGATGAAGAAAGGGAGGCTTGGGTGATGATGTGACTTCTCAATATCAGTGCTGGTATTTACTGGGACCTGGTCTAGGATCTCTGCTCCTCATGGCTGTGACTCCTGCCTCCCAGGGAAGATTCTGTCAGTGTCCAGCCAGTGTAGGATTGCACTGAAGCCAGGTGTCTTCTGGTCAGAAACACCTGACCGACTCCTTTTATCCTGAAGATTCAGCCCAGAGGCGGGAATATTTGTCTCCCTCGTAAGTCTGCCAGAGTCCTACAGGCTGCCCCACACAGTTCTCTAGAGATCTGTGTTCTTTGAGTTATGGGAAGGAAGTCAAGGATGGATAACCAAATCCTGTGACAATGAACAAGACCTTACTTACTATTTCTTCTCTTACACTGTACATCAGCCCACTAGATGGGCATACAGGGGCTTATGTACACACTTGTTCATTAAAGAGATACCAGCACTATTCTTTCATCCATTTTTGAGGCACTTTGCATTTCCATATGTATTTTTGCATTTACACATTAATTCATGCATTTATTACTTTTTAAAAACTCTTTTCATCTTCACTTACCTCTCCATCCATCCAGGCACGCGTGCCTTTGTGCTTTCATTCACTCATTCACCTATTTGTTCATGTATGCATTTGTTAGTTCGTTCATTCAACAAATGAAACACTTTGAAACGAATTGAAGCCCTTGAAGAAACGTGGAATAGTTTAACCATGACCCCAGGTAGACCGTGGGCATCTTTCTCATCACTGGGAATAGAGTCACATGGAGCTGGATAAATAGTGCCGGGGCCCCAAGAAGAAATTATTGCCCTGTAAAAGGCACAACAGAACCTATCCGCTGTTACTGTGAAATCCAGATGCCACTTGTGTGCTGGGGTCTTTGAGGCTGTCCTCTCCAGGGCTTCTCCATTGCCTGAGAATTCATAGGGTCCCCCAGGACTGCCTCCATAAGTCTTGTGACCCTGAGCCATCCTTGGGCTCCTCCTGGAACGTGAGACCTGGAAGAATCCCCAACGGGGAAGCAATAGACAGTTGAGTCCAGGAACCAGGACAGTGGTGTGACAGGATGGACAGGGGGGGCTGTCTGTCCAGATGAACTCGTGAGGAGCATGAGCGGGCAGGAGGTGCAGGGAAGGGAATCGCAGGAATAAAAAAATACCAAAGGTCCTACAGAACTAACATTTCCTTTTCTTCCTCCACCAAAGAGTTTCCATCGTCTTTTTTTTTTTTTTCGAAATTCACATTATCAATGAAAGACAGGTGGGATGAATGCTAAGGTGCCTGTTTCTCTAGTTAAGATTCTATATTGGGAAGCACAGAAACCATAAAATGCAATGCAAAGATGAGGTGAGATTTCTAGCAAGAGTAGTAATGTTGACTGCAAGCCAGGCTAAGAGCGAGAGTATTTTACACTTGGACACGAAGTATTTGGGGACGGACTTGCCTCCCCCACATAAGGGAGGATTAGACATAACTTTTGTGTCTGAGTTGGTGTCATGAATATAGGTTGATTGTTCAGAGGGCTCAGATGTGGACTTCTTTTGGTTTGCTGAGATGGTTATTTGCTTCCCCACTCAACTTGCCTTACTGTGCATGGCTCCAAATACATAGAGGTGTTTTTTTTCTGCTTCACAGACTGTATTTCAAGTATCTGGCTACCCTGGCTACCAGTATCCTTTAATAAATAGATCATCAACCAATGGCTTCCATACACGCTGGCTGTATGGGACATCTGTTGGTCCCGGAAGATGTTTTCGGCCTTCCCGGCTCCATGAATACTTTCCTCACTGCACGGAAGGTGGCGTGGGTGGCCAGTTGGAAGCTCACCCTGCCTTCCTTTAGATTGTACTTAACTCCCAAGGTGCCCTTCTTCCCCCAGGTACTCCTGAAGTCTCACCCTAAGAAGCCAAGCTCAGGTAGCTTATAGTACCTATGTGTCAGAACCCCACCCACTTGAATCTCAACTCATGGCCAATCAAAAGAGTTCTTACTACCGCTGGTTTCCTAGGTAACTGAAGCAGCCAGTTGGGAAGGACAACAGGAAGAGGAAGACACACAGGCATGTGGCTCCCCCTCTGTGTTCATCCTTCATCCACCTCGGGCCCAACCCTGCCCTCACCGTCCAACCATCCCTTTGATTATTGCTCTAGTTGATTTAAAATACACAGCCATAAACACTCAGGGCAGCCGGCAGCATGGCCGGATATAATATTAATTTCTTTTCTGGTTTATTTGTGAAGGAGTCAACCATATAAATCACTTTAAGCCCCTAAGACAGAAAGTGAAATCACGTCTTGAAATGGAAAAGTATAGTATGTTACCATTAAAATCTAAGAAGAATATGCGATCAATTTGAGGTTCCTAATGTAGATATAGTTTTGTTAATCTTGCTTTAGATTATGCGAAATGCTCAGAAAGTTTTCTCCCCCCTCTCTGTTTTAGCGGGAAGCGTTGGGTACCTATCAGTGGCATATCATTAGAAAGTCTGCTGTCTGCTGGACAGTCTCCTTGTAATGCCATTTTTCATGACTTGTTTAATTAACAACCATTTTTGACCTAGACTTGTTATAAAAGTATTGCCATTCTCTCCTGCTAAATTATGTCTAATGAACATATTTGCATGTTATCAGATATAGCAATATATCATTTCAAATTTTGGCGTTTAAGCCTGCATCACTCAAAACAGCTTTTGTGGATTAGTAAGCAGGTGAAATAAAAAATCTCATTTCATATCTGACATTAATAACTTTCAGGGGGAATGAGCATTGGCATTTATGTCTGGACCAGAATCGAGCCCAATGTCCTAGAAACACAAGGGCAGCAGACAAACCTACTCACCAGATAGGAAAATAAATCATGCATAATGCAGAATTTCTACCTTACATGTTAATTAATGTGTGCAATCAATTACTGATGTTACAATATGAGAAAGAAACTGGTGGGGAATGGGGTAATAAAAAATACCTATAGATTTATCTGCTTCTTTTTTCTATTTAAACAAATAGTCTTCAAGCCTGTGAATGCTGTGTTGAGACATGCTCTGAATAATAAGCATCATAAAATCTAATCAGATTTATAAGAGGAATTGATTGTTGTGGCAGGAGGAGAGGGTGGAAAATAAGCCGAAATTTAAGTGTTAATTTTTATGCTAATCCACAGTGGCTTCATATGAAGCAATTTTGTTCTGCGCCACAAATATAAAATTGTCCCTTGCAGAGAAATGTCAGCTTGCTAGACCTGAAAGCAGTAATTTATTAGGTATGTTTCTATTAGTATGTGTCACAGTTGTTAGCAGGCTATACACACAATGGTGCTTCATACTTATCCTCCAAGTCTCAGAATGTTTCAGCTCAGTGGCTGGAACGTGGGGCATTAATACATTATCATATGCGGGGTGGTCTGTGCCCTGTGGACAAAAGGCTATTTAATACAATTTAATGTCATTCTGAGAAGAAGTGGAAAAATAAAGACGGGGAATAAAATGGCATCTGTGTGTTTCACAGTGCACTCATGCACAAACCCTCAGTTTAAGAGGTATGACATTTCTGCCAAGAAAAAGAATAAAACTGGGGCATTTTTTTTTATAACCTGTTCCCCACTGCAGTATTTTCTAAATGCTATTAAGTGATCGATTTACACGGCCCCATGATGATGTCATCCATAAGAAGGGGAATGCAGATGACAGCAAAATACTAGTGACAGTGACCTTGTTCCAGAATCCTTGGAACCCTGTCAGCTCTGCTTCCAGTATATGGTTTCAAAGAATGTACTTTTTGGACAATATCTAGTTACTGGGTAGTGAATTAATAGAGTTAAGGGTTCTGATGCAATTCACATATAGGTCAATTACATGCACCAACATCTGCTCTGTCACTATCATTTGCATATAGCATTCATATGTTAATGATGCCTCTTTTTACTCAAGTAATATATTTAAAAAACAAGATTTGCATATCAGTTTGGATCAGTATATTACAAGCAATTTATCATTTTCTCCTTCTTGTTATGATTTTAAGAACAATATCTTGAGTGATGGCTGCTATATTTGAGCACGGCTCTGATTTATACAAGAAACCCTTCAGTGGGAAAGCTTCTATTCTAAAGCTGCTTAAAGCCTTATAAATCAATAATGACACAGATGGACTGGTGATAATCTATTTAGAATGCCTGATAGCAAATATTGTTGTACAGATGATTAGAGTGGTAACTGTTTTAGCAGAAAGCCTTGCCTCTCTTTGTAAATGGTAAGTTTGAACAAAAAAGTGCTCGCACGCAGACTTGGTGTCAGGAAATCTCTGAGCTGGGGTCTGGATTGCAAAGGGGAAAACATGGGGGGAGGAACAAAGGGACTTCCCGCGCTCCTGCCAATATAATCATATCAATCCCTGTTTCTTTAACAAAACAGGACCTCTTAATGGAATTGTGTCTTCAGGTGTAAATAGCATTAAAAGCTGCTTCTCCTCTCCTCTTTGCCCTGATACAGCACAAGGAGTGAGAAAATAAAGTGGAGGTTGTCAGAAGTGGCAGCTGCTTGGAATCCTGATAAATATAAGCTTTTATTGATCTGATGAAAATGAAGGATCCCAGTGCTAGGCAGTATTTAGCTTCTTGTCTACAGCACGTCACCGGTGGCCTTGCATTGGGATAGATTTTCATTCTCCTACACGGGATTTGATTTCATCTTTAACCTTTTCAGTTGAATTTCCTTGACCTCTGCGTATTGCTGTGATTTGGTGAATTTGTTACATTTCACTTTACATCATTTCTTTCTATATTTCCTTTTGTGATAGGGAACTGGGACGCCCCTCTGGCGATCTGTCAGTGCCTGGATCAGCCACATCCTTTCTGGGGTGTTTTCTCACGAGACTGACAGTCCTTAAGACAAGTATGCCGTTAAGCTGCTAAGGTGAGTCTTAACGATATTAGAACTCTCTGCCCTGGACACACATCGTTTCCTCCTGCTTTGTGGAGTTGACCTAACACAGATCCTGACCAAACAGCCCTTCTCTCTCTCCTCCTGGCCCCAGGGGCTTCCTCCTGGCCTTCCCCCCCGACCCCCCACCCCCATCACCCCGGTAGGACTCCCCTGCCTGCCCATGAGCTCTGGCTGAGTGGTGGCCCACAAGACCTTTCCCCAGGGCCGGGAGGTTTTCCTTTGTGGTTTGGGTGTGTGTCTGGGGAACGGGTGGGGAGGGGGGGAACAAAGGACTCACAAAAAAAGGGTTATTTTCCCCTCTGTGACTTAATTCCCTTCTCAAGTTTTCTTCTGGGATAAATCTGAGGCTTCAGTTCGCAATCCTGAGGTGCCGCTAACATATTCCGGTTCCGAGAAAGGGCCGCTGTTATTTTGAGTAGTTTTGATACAAGCAAATCAAAGTGAAGATTTGAAATAGCTTTTCTGAAAGCCCAAGCTGAAGTCATAAATTATTCTGCACCATGATTCTTTCTGATAGTAAAACCATACCTCTCAGCCTGACATTGCTGAAATGTGCAAAAGTGAAAGTTAGAAATAAAATGAAACATTTAAATCTTGACTGTTGAGAACCTCAGATAGACATCAAGGCCAGTCGATAAAGGCCCCTATCAATTAGGCTTCTATAGTTATCCTCCGATTCGGTTTATTAGCAGTTGCCCAGGTACGGGGTTCCGGCATGAAGAATGGGCAGGGCCAGGTGAAACGCAGGGAGAGACCGTAAGCTGGAAAGTGAGGGTGTGGCGTGCCAAGGTACGCGTGGTGGCAGGGCACAGGGCCATGGGGCGGGGGGCGGGGGGCGGCTGCCTCACATCGTCTCGTGGGAGAAAATATTTGCCGCAAAAGGGTTGGAAGTTTTCCCTTTTTTTACCCCCTTTATTTGAGTTAGAAAGTGTTGATTTCACACCGTGGTGAGTGTTTTCCGTCAGCTTCTTGGTGGGTGTATTCCGTGTTAAGAACAAGGAGCAGTGAACGCCAGCGGCCCGGCGGGCCTCCCCCGGCAGCGGGGACTTCTGCAGGGCCCCGGCTCTTCTCTGGCGGTGGAGAAACCAAGGGCCTCCCGGCCCCGGGCTTCCAGACCGAGCTGTTTGGCTACTTCCCTCCTCAGCATATCACAGGCAGAGCAATTTTTGGTTCCATAGCTGTTTGGTTGGGAAAACAAGACTGTGATTGCCAGTAAGGTTTAGAATTTGCCTGCCAGATAAGGGAATGTCTGTGAAGACTATTTTCCCTCTTGGGAGGCAAAACACAGATGGGGGAGTTAGGAGTCTTACAATATTTAGCTGCTACATCGATGGTAGGAATTCTGCTGCGTGGATGCTCACAGTTTCCGAAAGCCCAGCTTAGCGCCACTGCTGAGGGCCTCAGGTAGAAGAGACCCGTGAGGCTGGCTTTCCCAGGGGAGCCGCTGCCCCAGCTTGTTCTGGAGCATTCCGTGCTCTGTGGCTCCTGAGCGGGAGAGGAGGCACTGCAAGGGGGCTGACTGTTTCCCTTGACCTGCATCGGACGGGGAAGAAGAGAGAAGGCTGAGCTACCACATCTGACCAGGTGGGGGGACTGAGCGGGAGGCTGCGGACTGACTTGAGCTTCTTGTGCGAATGGACATGGCCATCCTTTGGGTGGTTTCTCAGACTCTAGAATAAGACACGCGCCAGTTTCACTTCCAGCACGGAGGCCCACGTTTCAGAGAGTTAATCACCTGGGCCTCAGAGAGGATAAAGGACAATGATGTGGTGTTCTTGGGACTGGCGGTGAGAAGGTGGGGAGATTTTCCTGCCCGGAAAATGTAAATCTTGGAATGATTTTAGGGTCATGTGAACTGGAGGTAGGATTCGCAACCTTCTATCTGAGAGCGAGTTTGGGGCCCTGGAGACCAAGAGAGGGGACAGGTCTTAGGGACAGGCACCTCCTTCCAGGCCTGTCACTGACTTCCCAGCTCCAGCACACGGGATTCTCAGGCCCTGGAGTTGGACACTTTCTCCAAATAGTCTGGAATTGTGATGTTCTAGTTGGGCCACTTCTGGACTCCTAAAGGTACCTGTCAGGACCCTTGCTTCTGTCCTCTCCAAGACCGTCTTCCCGATCCTTTAAAATGGACACTTGGCTTTTCAAAGTGTTCTATAAAATGCTATACACGTGCAGCTTTGGGACAACCAGTCACCCTTGAAGCACCATTGCATAGAAACCCCAAGCAACCTAGTAGTAACCGAACCCCTCACACGTGCCAGAAAATGATTTAATAGCCCACCACAACGTGGATTTCCAGAGAATTGCCAGCAGGGACAGGAGGCAGAGCCGTGAGGTGTGGCTGTCCGGCCCCCCTGAGCTCCACCCTTCAGAAAGACCCCAGGACTTGCAGAGGCCAGTGCATCTCAGAGACCATAGGACCTCTCACCTCCGTCTGACGGACACAGTGTGGCCCCTCTGAGGCGAGTGTGGGCAGGACCTGGGACTAGGGTGCTGGCCCCGCTGTGGCTCCGGCTGTCCTGAGGTGGCCCCGTTGTCCTGGCACAGCTGCGTGAGTCAACAGCCCTCCTGCAGCAGTAATTACTTGAGTTAAATGCTGCGGTACTCTGGGAGCACAGAGGAGGGAGTGAATAATTGTAATTTCTATGTGATAATGATGATAAGCCCTGCATATGTGTGTGGGGCTTTGCGTCGTATTTGAACTTCACCGGGAGATCTCCAGGCTCATGGAGGTAAAGATCAAGATCCCCGCAAACTCCTCTGTAGCGGCCGAATGAGGTAGGAAAGTAAGGTCTCGTTATTCTCACGTGGCCCCAAAGAGAACTCAAATCAGAGATCATTCGAACTCTGGAGAACAGGTACGGTGGCACTGGTTCTGGTCCAGAAGTTTCTTGGGCTTATCTTAATCCTCACTGTGTTCCCAGCAGGTAGATACTGTCATTAGTTCCATTTTCCAGATATGGAAACTGGGGCCAGAGAAAGTAAATGGCCTCCCTCAGGTCACACGGCTGGCGGGTGGTGAGCATGCTTCTTCCTGATTTCGGAGCCTGATCCCTCGGCCCGGGAGCAGTCCTGGGTACAGTCTTAGATAACACAGGCAAGCTGCCTGCCCTTAAGTATCTTGTGTTGTGGGGCTTGGAAGCAGCAGACAAGGGAACCATGGATAAGATGATGTCAGATAGGGGTAAGTGCCACGAGGAATGTCTGGGACGGGAAAGAGGGAGGGAGGGTCCTCGAGAGGGGTGGGTGGTTAAGATGGCCCTCCTGAGGAAAGCACATTGGAAATGAGAGGGCTGAAGGACATACAGAAGCCAGCCAGGTGTGGTCTCGAGGAAGAGCATTTCTGGCAGAGGGAACAGCATGTCTGAGGGACGGGGTATAGGCCAGTGAGGCTAGAGCACAGTGCGCCCTGGCGAGAGGGTAGGTGGGTTGGAGGGCCTGGATTGGGCATGGCTTTGTAGACCATAGTGAGGAGTGTTGCCTTAGTTTTATGTCTCTGTTGCTTTTGACCGGCGGGTGTATCTTGTGAAGCTCTCGGGCCCCTGCCCTCAGAGGCAACATGGTGACTCATGATAGTGCCCAATGGCTGCCCACTGGAGCTTCCTGTGCAGCCCAGGGAGACCCGAGCCGACCCCCCCCACCCCCCGGCCAGCTGTGGGCTTGGGCACAGTTGCAGGTGGAAGGCTGTGGGGGCCCCCCTTAGTCAGGGAGCTTCGCCTGCCTGAGTCCGTGTGGGGGTCTGGGAGGCGTAGGCCCCTCCCATACCTGACTCCAAGCTGAGATGTGAGCACTGTTTTGTTGTTAATGCTGATTCAGGGGTTGTCTGGTAGCATGCGGACTCTTGGTGATGGTAGCCTGGCCTCTTTTGCCCTCAGCAGCCTGGTTGCTGGACTCTAGGAGGGTGAGCAGACACCTTGGCGATCAACGCTTCCTTTATTTTAGAAGTTTAGAGACTGAGGCCCAGAGAGGGCCCAAGGCACAGTTGTGCCCAGCCCGGCTCTCACCTGAGCACAGCAGACGGGCTCTCTGGCAGCTCCATGCAGCTTGGGGGCCACTCTGAGCTGGTGGAGGCCGCGGCAGGGGCTGGGGCTGTCCTGTTTGTCTAGCCGCTCCCAGAGCACCTCATACGGCTCCTGGCATGCCGAGTGGTCAGCAGTCATCCGGGGGCATTGATTGATAACCTCTCGCCTCTGCAATTTGTAATCATTAGAATTTGTTGCACCTTGCTTTAAGCAAACGCAATCGATATGTACCAAATCCACACTGCTTTCCATATTCCCTGGAATGCAGGGATTGCCAAGCCTAAGGCCTTCTTGGGTTTGATGTGTGTCGACATTCAGGACACGATGAGGCCGGGACTGGCTGGGAGGTCCTGATCTCTGCACAGGTGACTGAGGGTTGCCCCTCAGGTGTTCTATCTAATAGGCCCATCTTAGGGATACAGAACCCTGCAGGTTTTGAACAAACATGATCAGTGCTAAAGCCAGCTCAGCTACGGGAGGGCTAGGGCTCTGCCCCAGACTGAGTTCCTGAGGACAGGGACACCTGCATGGGCTTTGACCCAGCCTTTTACTGTGTGTCCTGGACAGGCCTCAGCTCTCTCTCTGGGCAGTTGTCCTAGACCCAAATTCAGGGTCTAGGTGGTAAATGCAGGAAGCTGGATGTGGACAGAGCAGGCTGGAGGGTCTGAGCATCCCCTCAGCCCTCATCATTGCAGCCACCACCTAGGAATGTGGGCAGATTGTTTTCTTCAGGTCGTCATAGTTTTTAGGGAAAGAGAAGTTAAAGAAATCCAGTTCTTTTTTCTTTTTTTTTTTTCATTTAACGTTAGCAACTAATTTAAATTAAAAAAAAACTTTCTGCAAATGCAAGTGTCTGTAGACTGAGCAGAGCTGTGGCCAGCGCTCAGCAGTGCGCACAGTGGGTGTCCAGTAAGCACGGGCAGCACTCGCCCCAGCCGCCCACCGGACAGCCAGGCTCTGGGAGCAGGTACAGCGCACGGGGAACCCAGCATTTGCTGGTCCTTGGTCCCATCTTTGTTCCTGTGTTCCCTCATTGCGGGGAGGCCAGGGCAGTTCCTGGCTGCACGGGGACGTTTGCTGCCCAGAGGAGGGGACACACTGAGAAAGCACCTGTCTTCTGGGGAGAGTGGGCAGGATGTCCCGGTGCCAGCCTCCACCGTCCCATCTCAAGGTGTCACCCCTGACCCCTGAGTTATAGGGTGCCACCCCATATCTAAGATGCGGACACGGTGATGGGTGAGTTCGGTTCCTGCCCCTGGGAGCACGTGATAGAACCACCCTTCCTTCCTTCTACCTGTCGAGGGTAAATGCCCCCAGCCTCCCGAGTCTTGATGGGTCCTTGTGGGTGGCTGATGTACCTACTCTGTTCTGCTTGGGAAAGGGCAATGCTGACCTTGCACCAACTTGACTGGAAGCTCTGGGCTGACGCTGGACATGGGTGGCCGCTGTTGACCCTGGAGATGAGCCAGAAGGACAAGATACATTCTGTCCTGGGAGGTCACCTGGCGTGAGAGAGAAAATGGCAAGGCTGCTCAGCCCAGCTATTTGCCCGGCCCTTCCTGGTCCCATGACTCTGCTCCTTCTACAAACGTGACCCATGCCCTCAGCTCCCTGAGAGGCCAGCAGGTCTCCCGACAGGGGGCGCAGGCCCCCATACAGCTGCCAGGCTCCTGCCAGGGTGCTGGGGGGGGGGGGGGGAAGAGCTTTCCTATAGTCCAAGTGCGTGGGATGGGGGTGGGCTGGTCTCTGGCCTCACTTCCTGTTGGCCCCTGCCTGGCTCCTTTCATCCCGTCCACATGCAACATGGAGTTTCTGTGTATGTAATATTATTTGTTTTTATTTCTGTAATCCCTTTATTGTTTGCACAACTGCTGTCAGACTGTTGCCTGAAAGTATCACAGGATAATTGCAGAACGCCTGCATAAGTAATTTCTCATGAAATCGGGCCTTGTCTGCATATAAAATTGTTTTCCGTTGCTGCATACATGGACTTCATTATATGGAGGCTGTTTACCGGGCTCGCACCTTCCCCACAGGCCACAGAGACGGGAGGGCCTGACACTGGGAAATAATGAAATATACTATCTTTATGCTTTTTCGGCCAGACGACATTTCTGGAGGGCGACCGTGGGGCCTGGCGTGGTCAGAAGGAGCCTGGCCCCGGAAGGAGTGGAGGCTTTGGTCTGGGTGGGGGAGGCTTTGGTCCAGGTGGGGCCTCGAGCCTGGCCTCCCCGGCTGCAGGGCAAGGCAGGCCAGCAGCTAATCCCGCGTGCGCCCGGCGTCGCTTCCGCCCGCATTTCTGTGATATTAATGGTGTGTGGTAGTGAAAGAAATGTGTTTTATTCTCAAGTCTAACCCTGCTGTTATCAAAGTAACTTCCAGCTTATTAGCGACAAAGGACTTTTCTCCTCTCAGCTGCCCTGTTCGCCGGGGCTTCCTGAATTAAACTGCTGCTTCCTGTCCTTGATATGCACGACCACATCTGGGCAGCCCGATCCCAGCCCCGCTGCCTAATAACAATCACCTTCCCTTTCAGTGTCTGTTGATTGTTTCTAATTCACTCTGACAGATAGTGCCTGACAACTCGCCGGCTCGTCCCTCCCTCCGTGACCTGGAGTTACTCACAGCACTTATAGAGTCTGTCATTTTTAATATTTGATTTCATTTTAAGTTATGTGTTTTACTGAGAAGATGAAACCAAAAAAAAAAGGGGACTTGTAATGGAACATAAATTTAACCCTTCTTGCCACCCGGCACCAGCCCCGGCAAAGCCTCCCCTGCATCTGGGTGCTGGTTTCTCTTTCCACTGCTGGGGCTGCTGGGGCTTCTCCTCTCCTCCTCCTCCTTTCTTTTCTCCCTCCTTCTTTCTCTCCTTTTTTTTTTTTTGTTTTCTCGTTGGCCTTCTTTCTTTCATTTCTGGAAACAAAAGCTTCATGTCACATTCTTTCCCCTTAATGGCACTTGATTCGTGTATGGAGCTAATAATGGCCCTTTCTGCTTTGCAACCAGGTTGTAATGGAAAGACCTTTCAGGGGGTTTTACTCTGGAGTGAGGGGGTCAGGGGAGAGGCCTGGAGAAGTCTCAATGACCAGCTTCAGTTAAGGTGTCAAGACGTGCCTTGGATCTTTCTTTTTGGAGGTGCTTCTCTTTGTGTGGGCTGGCGTGGCGGGGAAATGCCACTTCTCCCTGGGTTTGAGGTGAGCTCGCTCAGAGTGGGGCCTTCCCAAGAGTGGGGACCAGGCAGGCAGCGGGGTGGAGGCTGCTGGACACACGTTTCCTGCTGCCACTTCCCTCGGAATCTGCCCCAGCGAGCGGCCTTGTGAGGCAGGCGTCCTCACTGGCGGGGCGGGCGTCCCACGTCACTTCAGGGTCCACTCTGCCATGACTTTGTCTTTGTTTGCCCCTAGACAAAGGCTCCTGTGTCCCTCTTGGCCCTTCAGAGGTTGAGAGCTGTGAGGCCGTGCATTAGGTCAGCTTTGCAAATAGACACCACAACATTTAAAAAAAAAAAAAAAAAAAAAAAAGAGACACATTAACCCATGGTGCCTCACTTCTCCTGGCCTCGTGTGGATGTCTGTCTGTCCCACACAGTGCAGTATGGGCAGCTGTAGAAACGTGGTAAGAAGGATCTGGGTTGTATCTCCATTAAAAAAAGAAAAATCAACTTCCCCATTGCCCATGGCCTGGTCTCTCAATGACCAAAGCTTAGCCCAAGCATGAGCTGTGTCACTGTCAGAGCCCTGTTCTTCCAGAGCTTCAGGCCGAGTGCCCCTTTGACTCTGGTGGCGGCAGCTGTGCCTGGAGCAGAGGTGTGCCAGTCCTGGGGATCAAGCGGGCGGGTTTCCTAGCGAGCAGAGGGAGAGAGGAAGCTGCTTTCCAGCATATTCCGCGGTAAAGACCGTCTGCTGGGGGCCATGCAACCCACACAGGCTGGCTCTCTGGGAGGCCGCTCTGTAGGGAACACTGGGCTTGGCTGCCAGAGAAGCAAAGGGACTGGACTTAGGGCCAGATCCACTGCCCACAGGCAGGCATTCTAGCTGCTTCCCTGCTGTTCTACTGCCCCTGGCTCCAGGCCTGGTGGACCGAGGGCCTGGGTGGGCCAGCCCCGGCCATCCGTCTTGTCCCAGCTCCTCCCAGGATGACTCTTTTCCTGGGGATCTTCCTTCACCAAGCCTAACCCTTCTAAACCTGGGTTCTCCTTCTCTCTCTGGGTAAACCGAGGGAAGAACTGCCGTCTAGGTGGGGACACTTTTCCTCTCCCCGGTCCCAAGCGTCCCCTCCTTTGGTAAGAGGTGACAAAGGCAAGAACAACTCCCTGTCTTGATGGTTTTGCAGCGCTGCTAGTATATTTTGAAATCATCGTCTTTTGTTTCAGGCACGCTAATTAAAATGAAAAAGGAAGATAATGCACAAAAAGTAAAGTGGGCACAAGCCTTTTAGCTTTATGTAGGAAATAAAGATCTGTGTGTACGATGGTGTGGTATCTGTTGGATAAAGACAAGATGGCTTTTCTCTTTCACTGACCCAGGTGGTCTTCATGGGTATGGTAATGGGCCAGGTGGGAAAGAAAAGAGAGGGAGAAAACTATCTCAACTTTCCTTCCGTATCAGGCCTTCCCTGACACATGCGTGTGTGTGTGTCGGGGGCGGTGGGGCGGGGGGGGGGGGCTGCCAGGAGTGGTTGGCAGTGATGTGACTCTGGGACGGTCCTCACATCTGCCTCAGCTCAACAAAGTTGGGTTCAAAGGATCCAGCGCCATGAAGAAGAACACAGAGCCCTTCTGCTTTTGGGAGGACAGTTGAAATAGGATTCTAAAGGTGGTTCTGCATTTGAGGTTTAGCCTCAAGGCCAACAAGACCAATTTATACTTTCATTCCTCTCAATATGGCTTGTTGGGCTACTGTTGGATCTTGTTTTAAATCAGAGAGAAATTGAGAGCTGACATCAGCTGAACACTTTGATTTGGATCTTGTGTCTCAAGCGCCCACGTATTACCGGGTGAGTTGGGGCAAGCCCCTAGAATTCTAGGTTGAGAGGTAGAGGGACACACGGTATTTCCTGTCTGTCCCCCATAATCCAGATTTTCTGTGGAGTTTGCATGGGGAACAGTAAGTTCAGTTAGGATTGAAACCCAGAAGGCTCTGGAGTGTACTACTTTTGCAGGAGGTAGCTATAACCAGGGCTGCAAATTAGTATGACCCCAAGGACTGTCCCTAAGCATGTTTGACACTCAGCCTAAAAGGATGTGCCCAGAGGGGAGTCAGGCGTGTCAGTCTTCAGTAGAGTTTGAGCCAACAGAAATGTGCAAAGCTTTGCCACTCTGTGTGCTACCGTCTGAGCAATGAAGGGTACAGACAGGGGGGAGAAGACACACAGAAAGCCATATCACAATGAGAATGTGACCAGTGCCACCTCCTAGGTTAAACGGAGAGCCACGAATTCAAACTGGGGAGCGAGAGATTAATAAGTAAGAGCAATGTGAATACGATGTTGACTCTTCTCAGCACTGCACAGTCCTTTTAAGAATGGACAAGTCAGGGGCTCCTATGTGGCTCAGTCGAGCATCCAACTGTTGATTTTGGCTCATGTCATGATCCCATTGTTGCAAGATCGAGCTCCTTGTCGGGCTCTGTGCTGATCGTGGAACCTGCTTAAGATTCTCTCTCTCTCTTTCCCTCCGCCCCTTTCCCCCGGTCATGCTCTCACACTCTCTCTCTCCAAAAAATAAAAAATAAAATAAATAAAAAGGGAAAAGTCAGACTCATTGTGTGGCTCAGGAAGAGCTTCATGGAGAGCTGGTGTTGCAGCTGGGCCTTGGGGCCCCAAAAGATTTTCATAAATAGAGATGAGGGAAAGGCAAGAGGGAAGTTGCTTGCAGAAGGCAGGAATTTGCCAGGCGCATTTGCATCTGGGGTGTGTGGGGGGAGGGGATGCTGAGGGCCATTCTGGGCAGAGGCAGTAGAGGGGAAACTGGGGACAGGCTTGGTGTTGGGGAGTGATAAGTAGCTCTGTGGTGTTGGCACTTAGGGTACACGTTAGCATGAGTGGAAGTGTGGGGAGACATGACTGATGGTGAGAGAGGCTGCATGCCAGGTCAGGGAGTTTGTGATCAATTGGGATGTACCTGAGAAATGGGCTGACCTGGGCAGTGGATATGGGGCTGGGGAGAAAGAATATACCCATCAGCTTTTTGCAGAATTAGACGTTACTCTTCTCCTGATCGGGACTTACAGTGACCTCAGGAAGGGGTGAAGCAGAGATGGCGTGACGTTTGGGGTGTCCAGCCCGTGCCCCGCTGACCCACGGCGCTCAGTTGCAGGGAGTTTCTCTACACTCAGGCCAGGCCCATGAAGTGTCCACAGTGAGCTGGCCTTTAAAAGAAAATGAAAATAATAAAGAGGGAATTGCTTTTTTAAGAAAACCCCTACACTCACATTCATCAGAGGCATACACGTTTTTCTCGGCATATGTGTGCAAAAGATGCACTTTGGGTTGTACCAGGGGTGTGTGCCAATGTCAAGAGCAGGCACGAACAACGGGACAATTAGCAGATTCATCAGTTCTTCTGCTTATACTTTGATTCCAAGAGTAGAATGTTAGTTTGTTCAACTCTCTGCTTTATGCCTTGATCGCAGTGTGAAAGTGTTGGCTAAGCTTAGCTTCCTGGTCAGAGGGTCAAGACCCATGGCTTTTAAACATGCTTATGTGAAATCCAAACATTCATGGCCACTGGTGATCTTGGAATCACGGCACAACTTATGAAACGAACACGTAATTATCTTGTTTATTCAGGGTATAAATAGAGTTCATGCTTTAAAAAATTTTTCTTCCTGATAAGGACTTTAGCTAGCATTTGTTGTCTGTCTGTCTGTCTCTCTGTCTGTCTCTCTCTGTTTCTGTCTCTCTGTCTTTCTCTTTGTCTCTCTGTCTCTGTCTCTCTCTTGTCTCTTCCTTCTCTCCTTTCAAAGGGGAGGAATTTGCTGGGACTTCTGTGGCTGCTTCTGGAAGAGGCAGGGCCGGCCTGTGGATTTCTTCCCTGGAGCACTTTCTGCTTCCCGTCTGGCTCTGGCAGAGGGGGGATATGCGCCCAAGGAGGGCCTCGTGCACTCGGACACATCCTTGCCACTTCTACAAACCCAGGGAAGGACTGTTAAGTCACATCTGCCTCTGACAGCCCAGCTGGGGACCAGAGCCAGCAGAGCAAGGCTTCCCGTGGGTGAGGCCTTCCAGGCCTTTTGGGACAGTGTGGGGGGAGGGCAGAGTCAGAGCCGAGAACCACCCCTTGGGTCTAAGCTGCACACTGCCATCATTCACATACCTCTGTTTTTGATTTTTACCATATTGAGTACAACCTGCTTGTAGACTTCATGTGTTTTTAAAAGGTCACCCTTCTTTTAATTATTATATTTAGCTTTGCTCTAAAATAATAATATCTAGGAAATCCCTGGTTTGGTGTACAAGTTATATATTTTTCATGGTGAATATTGAAATAATTATATAAGTTGTTATTTTTTTTAAAAAAAAGGAGTTTTTCTGTGTATCATCTAAAATCATCTTGTGTGTCTGAATCGCCTGTCTGCCAGCCTTTGGGAATCACTGGGTGTCGCTCTTTGGAATGTTTGCATCCAGCCAGGTTCTTAGGATCTGGCTCAGGTTCTTCCATGGAGCCATCGCCTGCCCCACTCCTAAGGAAGCCAGTCCCTCCAGCCCCTGCAGCAAGATTTCCTCTGAGCTCCTGCCTGCCCTCAGGATCCCCAGTTGTCATTGAATCATGTGCTGCTTTGGTCACATCTGACAATGCTGTGAGCAGTTGCTAGGGCCGTGCTTTCTGACTCTTCTCTTCCAGATTGCAAGACTCTTAAGAGTAGGCACCATGCTCTTCTGGGTCAGCCAAAGTGTCTGATTGCTTGAGCTGGCTGGCTGTCAGTCTATCTGTCTATCCATTTGTCCATCTGTCCATTGTTCGTCCGTCCATCCATCCATCCATCCATCCCATCCATCCATCCCATCCATTTATCCATCCATCCATCCATCCATCCATCTCATCCATTTATCCATCCATCCATCCATCCATCCTATCCATTCGTCCATCCATCCATCATCCATCCATCCATCCATCTGTCCATCCATCCATCATCCATCCATCCATCATCCATCCATCCACCCATCCATCCATCCATCATCCATCCATCCATCCATCCATCCACCCATCCATCCATCCATCCACCCATCCATCCATCCTATCCGTTCATCCGTCCATTTGTCCATCCATCCATCTTATCCACTCATCCATCCATCCATCCACCCATCCATCCATCCCATCCATTCATCCATCCATCCCATCCATTCATCCATCCATCCTTCCATCTGTCCGTCCATCCATCCTTCCATCCATCCATCCATCCATCCATCCCATCCATTCATCCATTCTATCCATCCATCCACCCATCCATCCATCCATCCATCCATCCCATTCATTCATCCATCTGTCCATCCACCCATCCATCCATCCATCCCATCCATTCATCCATCCATCCCATTCATTCATCCATCCGTCCATCCATCTGTCTATCTATCTATCCATCCATCCATCCATCCATCCATCCCATCCATTCATCCATCTACACATCCATTCATCCGTCCATCCATCCATCCGTCCTTCCATCCGTCCATCCATCCATCCATCCATCCCTCCATCCCATGCATCCATCCTTCCATCCATCCATCCATCCATTCATCCGTCCATCCATCCATCCTTCCTTCCATCCTTCCTTCCATCCATCCATCCATCCATCCATCCATCCATTCATCCATCCATCCACCCATCCATCCCATCCATTCATCCATCCATCCTTCCATCCGTCTATCTATCTATCTATCTATCTATCTATCTATCTATTTCTTTCTTTGTATCCATCCATACATTTTCTTTCTGTTTCCTATCATCTGTCATTCATCCTTCCATCCCCCCATCCATTTTCTATTTCTCTATCATCTGTGTCTATGTAGCTCTCATTTGACTATGTATCTATGATCTAATCTCTCATTTCTTTTTCCTCCCTCCCTCCTTCCTTTTATCCTGTTTGATGAGCCAGGCGCTGTCTTAGGCCCTGGGAATATAGCAGAAAACAAAACAAAATCCGTGCTTTTGTGTAGCAGACATTCTAGTTGGAGGAGGCAGGCAATAAACAAATCAACAAATAGAAGAAACCGGAAAACGATCTGTAGGGACACATGCCATGCAGAGTATTAAAATAGGGGGATCTGAGGCAGAGAGAGCAGGCCTAGCTGAGACTGAGAGGTCAGGGAAGGTCCTCTGGGGAGGTGACATTGAGTTTGACCTCCAAAGAGCAAGTCAGCTTGCGAGGAGGGGCAGCTCCTGGACAGAGGGTTCAGTCCCTGTAAAGGCTCTGAAGCACCAGTGGGTTTGGTGGCTCTGAGGTGCAGAAAGGAAATTCAGACAAAAGGATGAAAATTTAATTCCAACATTGACAAAGATTAGTTTTTTTTGATTTCTCACTTCTTAGGGGCTACAGCCCCTTTTGCATGTAGGAAAGTCTGAACCCTCACCTCTGAGAGCCCATATGTCAAATCTCTCGTGTGTATGTATATTGCGGGGGGCGGGTGGTGGAGATTTGGAAGCAGTGCCATGTGGTTCCCCTGCAGGGTCGGAGGGCAGAAGGGGAGCTCACCACGATGAAGCTACCACTGACATGCTAATATTTCATTTTAATCTTGAGTGCCAGGTTACTTTCCAAATGAAGTGTCTCAGGCAAGGCTCTAACTTACATGAAATAAAAGAGTTTAAGGCTAATTAAATATCATCTGACTACCGAAGCCATATTTATTGATGGTCTAAAAGAACATCATTGAGGTGGATGGACTTGAAACGTGTGTCTGCTAGAAATGTGCACCCCCACCCCCCCGCCCCTGGTCAGTGGCCATCCACTTGCTGTGTTAGGTGGATAGATCTGCACCTTTAATGTGTATCTGATTCAGGAGGTCTGGGGTGTTGCCCATCCTGCTCAGTTTTAACCAGACCCCAGGAAGTGCAGGACCAGCTGCAGGGTGGGCTGCAAGAGTCTCCAGGAAGTGCAGGACCAGCTGCAGGGTGGGCTGCAAGAGTCTAGAATAGACCAGGAGTGAGTGAGCTCTGACGCTGGCTGTGACCTACACTACTGACTACAGGGAGTGACGGCCACGCGTGGTGTCTCCCACTTGTCTTGCCTCCACCTGCGCCTCCGTCCTCCACCTCCTCTTCCCTTGTCCCAGTCCTTCCTACCGCTTCCTCCCATTCCTGTGGCATCCTGGCCTCTCCCCGGGCTAAGAACAGTGGTTCCCTGGGGTTGGTAAAGTCTTTACACAGGGTTTGGTCCTTCGTCTTCCACCATTTGCCTTATCTCTGGGTGTCTGATCCTCACGTTTGGAGAAACTAAAGGGCAGAGCCTCTGCCCTAGTCTCCCTCTTTGGTGCCTCCAGGATTGATAGATCCTCTCCACAATGGAGGGAAGGAGGTGTACTTCCTAACCGTCTGCACAGAGCGCCTTGCCTTGGGGCAGAACTGGCTTCTGAGGCCACACACTGGTTGAACGCTGTAGGGTAGGGCCTGGGACGTGAAGTCCGGTCCTTCCAGTTCACCCTCCAGCTTCCGTTTGGAGAAGCTTCTCTTGACCATGTCTTCCCCTTCCTCTGATCAGCGGCCTCTGAATGGTGAAGACTAGGGCTTCAGAACTCTGGTGCCATAGGGGCAAGAACATCCTCATCAATGGACAAGCTTGTGACCACCTGCAGAATGAATGCACACTCTGCGGGTTGTCCACGGGAGTGTGGGTCTGGGGTTGCTAGACCTTTGGGTTTCTCCGGGGAGGTCAAAAATCCACATTTTCATATGGAACTTAGCCAGTGTTTGCAAGCTGATGACTCTTACTTGTTTTTCTTTAAAAAAAAATTTTTTTTAACATTTATTTATTATTGAGAAACAGACACAGAGCATGAGCAGGGGAGAGGTAGAGAGAAGGGGAGACACAGAATCCGAAGCAGGCTCCAGGCTCTGAGCTGTCAGCACAGAGCCCAGCACGGGGCTCGAACTCACGAACCGCGAGATCGTGACCTGAGCTGTAGTCGAACACGCGACCGACTGAACCACCCAGGAGCCCCTCTTACTTGTTTTTCTTGTCTCCATGTGGGCCACACTGAACACGTGGGTCGGAATTTCGCTAGTAGGCTTCGAGGTTCTCTGGTGCTCCCCCGTTCTGGCGGGTGATTCCATGGATCCTGCTGGGGAGAAGCCACTGGGGTCCGAGGAGGGACCCGGTTGAAGTGAAGGTCATCAAGTGGAGAGAGTTTGGAGGACTCAGAACCCCTTCTGGAAGTATGGGCCCTGACATGGCTCTCAGGCCTCGGGAAAACTCAGTCTTCCATACCAGCTTGTCTGCACCCACCTATAATTAGCATCTGAAATTTCTAAATGAACTGCCTGATCAAGTAAATTTAGCAAACTCCTCGTGAAGTGTTACCATATCCTCTTCCTCCAACTGTCCACACAGACATCCGTACCACCTTGCCTGCCTTCGCTTTTTGCAACTGACGCTGCTTATGTGTGCTGTCTGGCAGCCATGCAGACATCCCATTTATGTGATCTATAATGAGTTTATTAGTGTTTCACTGCCTTGTTGCTATTAAGTTTTATCAGTTTCAGCTTCAAGAGCACAAGGTTAAATTTTCAATAGAGTTTTCGCAAAGTTTAAGTGGGATTGTTAAAAATGTGTCCAAATGGTGGAGCCATGTATTTAGCTCGAAGATATTATTTCTGCCCACTAACGGATTTTGATCTCTTATTTATAAATTTAACACTTTTCTGAGGCTCACAGTGGCAGCGCAGGGCTTGTGCTTTATTTTCGCAAACTGAACACGAATGCATGGAGTGTAGACGATCTAACTGAAGCTGTATCAAATTGAGTCTGACCGGTCCGTCGTCGCGTAGCCCTCCACGTTGGCTGTCACTGTCCCAGCGTGCGGAGATGACTGGCTGTTGCTTTGACCTGGCAAATAAACATTTTAAAGGCGGAGGGGGAATTCACTCACAAATTACAAAGGGAGGGGTTTTGATATTATTTTCTCCCGGTACCATAAGATAAGCAGGTTTTCCTATGAAAACACGTGTGTACCTAATTGAATATTATTTACCTGGATTCCTTCTGTAATTCTTGAGCAGTTTTTTCTTGTTGTTGTTGTTGTTGTTGTTGTTGTTGTTGTTTTTTAGGAGGAAACCTTTTCAGGAGTTTCTCCGGTGGCTGTAATCAGAATAAAGTGCTTCCACTTTTAGGTTAAGAGAAAAAAAAAAAACAGTAATAGGCTGAGCTGCTATTACGGAAAGTTTATTATTATTGGTATATAAGCTAGCTGGGGGCTTAAGCACAGAGCAGTTGGATAATTTAGCTAGCTCCTGGATCCAATTAAAAAAAATCTATGTTGTGTCCACAGTGGGGGATGGCCATAGCTGAGAAAGCACTCTGTCGTAGATGGTGACACACCTGTGGCATTCTCTTGGTTATATGCAGTTTGGGATGCAGAATGCTCTAAATCCTCTCATTACTGCCTTATAGAAGACAGACACTTCAAGCGGTTCTCCATTTATCTGAGATTACCAGTTAAACTCGTTAAAAAGCAACCATGGTTCGTTCACTCAATTGGCTATTGGGAAGATTTCGTGTTCTTGAGCGACAGTGTGGCTTTGATTAGTGGAGTGCTATACTTTTTAGGGGAGACCTTTTCTAACTTAATTTATGACTCCGGTTGAATGGTGTCTGTGCTGGGGTATTACGTATTTCCCCAACTATTGTACCTGGTGTCAATAAAGGCGCATTTAGGGAAATCTGAAATAAAACTCCAGGGTGTTTTTGTTCTTTGGGGAAGCAATGCACCATAAACATTTTGGGTTTGAGCCAACAGCTTTCCCTGACCGTGATTGCAAATTACTGTAGTATGTATAGATTGCTGGTGGAACACTATTTGAGGAAACCTGTATTTTATAGAATGTCACTTTTATGCACCATCCAGGCAAAAGAAAAAAAAAAAACTAATTTAGCCAGCAGACGGTATTCTTTGGAATGAGGATTCTGAAAAAAAAATCACAAAAAAAACCCCACCAGGCTCTAAATATGGCTTTTTATTTAATCATTATTACATCAATCATCGGTATCAATACTTAATAGCAACCTGATAACGCAGCCAGTAGGTGAAACAGCTATTAAAAAGTGTAAAAAAATGATTAATCAGGTGCGGGGGGTATTAATGCTCTCCAATTCTTTAATGATAAGTACATATTTTTGAAAGTGTTTGTTTTTAATAATCGACTGTAATATTAGTTTGCAAAAATGTAATTGCTTCTTAATTTTGCATCCTTGCTTCTTTGTGCCGGGTACAAAGGTAGTATATTTCTGTAGTTATTGTTTGCAGCACTCCGTGTAAAAAATCACGTTCATTTCAAGAAGCTGTTATGGTATTGATTCTGGTAAAGACTTCCATTAACTGACCAATCTAAATCTCATAAGTGATGTCAGGATAGTTATGCATTTGCTTGGTTCAAGTATTCAGCCATTATGTTAGAATGCAGGCAGTGTCTGAATATGGCCGTTAAATTATTTCTAAATACCGAACCAGAACAGCTTAACAGTTCTGCAGTTTGAGACTGACACAAAAATGACAATCTGCCACCTCTTTGTTTTTTAAATATTAACGTTGTATTGGGATAGTATTTTTGGAGTAAAAACCTGTGGCACGAGAGGGTAAGTGACATAAACAAAGGCAGCTGGGCTTCATGAAATAATGGAACAATAAGGCCCTTCCAGCCGCACTCATCACTCCAGTATGTTAATTAGCATTCTGTTGTGGCCGCAACACTGAAAACATGTAATCTGTATTGGAGTACAGTACAGCTGTGAACACACATTCTTTTTTGTGAGTCCCTGGAGTTAGCCTTGCCATTGGCATATGCGTTTGGGCCAAAAGTCAAGCCATCACCACTAAAATAGCACACTATAGCAGCAAATGTCATTTGTCTTTTCTGATTTTTTTTCCTCCCCTCAATGCCTCATGCTATCCAGTGATGTAATCCAGTATCACTGCATCTGTCTCCCTGGTCTATTTTTGCAGGAGGGTATCGGGGCGGGGGGGCGGGGGGAGGGTACTGGGATGCCAGCAGGCAGGAGGATTTAAAAGGCAAGTGGCCCCAAAAGGGTCAAATTAAAAAAAAAATCGGTTCTTCCTCTTTGCATTATTCTTCTAAAAAAATATACGCTTTTTAAACGCATAGATTCTGAAGTGTCATGGGCCAGAATCTGCTCCTTGTCTCCCTGGAGGGAGGGAGGAGCAGCTAATTCATCAGAAAAAAGAATCTCAGTAAACTTTATCATTATTTATCACCTGTATCCGGAACCCGTTTCACAGCCCTTCCTGCATGTAGTACCCACTTGGGGCAGGGTTTATTCTTCCCATTTCAGAGTTGAAGACACTGAGGCTGAAGCATGATCCAAAGGTGGCCTCTAAATCGTAGGGCCTCTCTGGCGCGTCATTTGAGGGAAAGGGGTTAGCACCAGTGAGCAGAGGCGGACTTGGCCAGGAGCAGGAACTCCGGCCTTCAGAGGCAGGACTCAGAAAGGCCCCACGTCTGTGATCTCGCTGCTCACGGGTGGCCGACTGGGAGCCGCCCCTGCCACACCGGGGCACAGACAGCCCTGGGTGCTTTCTGATGCCAGCTTTGGGGACAGGTTGAGAAGATGCTTCAGCATTGCTGTCATAGGAGCTGGACTGAGGGGCCAGAACCCTCTTGGGATTTTACCTGATGGAGTTTGGCTTGAAAAGCAAGAATGGTTCCATTTTGATTCCCCTGTTCTCAAAGTGTTTCAGCTTTCTTTGTGTGTGTGTATGTGCAGCCTCCCAGCACAGAACACTCACACACAGACACACAGACACACACACACACACACGTGTGCACGCACACATACACAGGTACTCTTGTTCACACAGGACATAGCCCTTTGCAAAAATAATTTTGGAATAAAAAATTACATTCTCTAGTGCTTTAACTGTATTATACATTCAAATAAGAATCATCTAGCTGTTAAAACTTTTCCTACATTTCAGCTTGAGTCTATCCATTTTCTCCTGCATCTGATCTGACTATACCAAAAAGTGGTTTTTATAAAGCAGCAGAACAAAAATGAAATCAACCCCCCACCCTCACCCCCCACCCCCCACCCCCCATCTCCGACCTGTCTCTAAAGTAACTTTCAGATTCTTTGGGCAAAGCTTCTTGCTGTCTCTTTCTGAAAAATGACAGTGAATACTTAGCTACAGATTTTCTTTTTAATCTGCCTCAAATCTGATTGAAAAATAACCCCCAA
The DNA here is from genome assembly GCF_046562875.1 of Panthera onca. NCBI lineage: Eukaryota > Metazoa > Chordata > Mammalia > Carnivora > Felidae > Panthera > Panthera onca. Next base: position 22,239,027 of record NC_138353.1, on the reverse strand, counting down.
CTCTCCCGTCCCCTTCCCCCCCCAAAAAAAAACACAGCATCTGGGTCACCATGCTGATCCAATTTGGTTCTACTTTTGGACTGTGGAAGAATCAAATTGTCTGGCATTTGGTGACGTGAGCGAGTGTCCACCTGGGAGCTGTCGAGGTTAAAGGTTAATAGCACTTGCTTTTTTTTTTCTTTTTTCTTCTTCTTCTCCTTCTTTTTTAATTCTAGCCAAACAGAACTCTTTCCCACTTGCCTGGTCCCCATCCTGAGCCCCATGCCCAGCCTTGTGGCGTCTTTCCCCAGACTTGCCTGGTGAGGTAAAGCAGGGCTGACATTAAGATTTTGGCTCTGTTGTTTCTCTTTTCCTAGAAATTCACCACCACCCTCCCCCCCCCCCCCATTTTGGTTAATGGCTCTTTAAATATTGAAATGCCTGGAAAAACAAAACAAAATAAAATAAAATGCAGGCTGTCAAAGAGATAAGAACAACAACAACAAAAATGTTGGTATCTTTTAGAATTTGTCTTCCTAGTGGTAAAAGTATATAATTAATAGGAGAATTTTCCTCCAGATGTGGCTATACTATAATAGAGCCTTATAAATGCTACAGAAAGAAAAATTGCTTGGAACGAAGGCGTCCTCAATGAGAGCACACCTGGGTCTGACAAAGATTGCATTTAGGGACTGCTGTGCTATCACAACGCAGAGAAAGACCAAGTCTCCGGGAGCAGCTGGAGAGAAAGCCCCGGCAAATCTGCATGCAAATAGCAGCACATTGTTAACTTAATCAGATGCCGAAAGGAAAAGATGTGCCAGAACCCAGAGGATGATCTACACACACGGAGGGAGAGAGCGGCCTGAGCTGCCATGAGCACCGGGCGAGGGGTGGGCCCAGAGCAAGGTGCAGCCAGACCCGGCCCTGGCCCACCCACCACCTGCCTGTTTGCCCCCCACCTGCAGTCCACTTATCACATAATGCTTGATTTGCTCTTTGAAAAGATAGAAGTGATGGAGTATATTTCAATTGGCAGGAAGCTTTATTTATTTATTTATTTATTTATAATGGCGAAATAGGTGTGGGCATTATTTCGCCTAACTCTGTATCTCCAATTAAATAATATTTCTGCCTAAATATCTGGGGGCATGAAGATAAGAAATACTGCCCCGGAGTGTATAAAGAAAGAGATTTTTTTCATTAAAAAAAAAAAAAAGAAAAAGAGTACCTCTCTATAGATTGAAGTGCTGGGTATAAATTGTACCTTTAGAAGAAGTGGGAAGACACCTGTTATTTATATTTTATATTAATATTAATGGGATATATATATTTTCAATCTCCTCCATCTTTTAGTCTAGCACCATAAAAAATAAAAAGTAATACTATTTAATCACCCACAGCTTAATAGTGCCTTAGTTGTTTACTGCCATCACACTAATTGCTCTGTACTAATGTGTTTTTCTGTGATATCCAGTAGTGCTAAGAGAACAGAGATCCATAACCAATTAAATATAGTGTTTTTTATGTTAAAAATATATCTGGTGAGGCTAGAAAGCGAACAGAAGCCGCCCTTACGAAAGGCACGTTGGCACTGTCTCGGTGCCCAGCAGAAGGTGCCCGCATTGCCTCTTTTGCGCAAAGACAAAGGGGGTAATTTTTTTGGCAAGAAAACAAACCCAAGGAAAACACAACAAACAGTGTTTCCTAATTTTCCCCCTCCTGCAACTCCTCGGGCTGTTTCTGTCCTCTCTCTTGCATCGAGGGAGAGTTTGATTCGGGAGGGAGGAAAGGGGGTATGGCAAGGCCACCCGGCGGTGCCCAGGCGCGCAGGCTCCGGAGCCCGCAGGTCGGTGGGCGGGGAGGAGCAGGGGCGCCCGCGGCCGGCAGAACGCCCATTTGCGGGAGCAGCGCTGGCACAGGGTTCACGGGGGAGCATCACTGTAGCTTCCAGAAGGAGTGAAGCGCTGGGATCAGACATGGGGGGCGCGGCCCTGGGAGGGGGCGGGGATCAGACGTGCGGGGGCGGGGTAGGGGTTGGGGTTGGGGTGGGAGGAATCGGACACAACAACGTCTGTAGTGATCACCAGAGACGGTGGCAGTAACAGGGAAGCAGGACGAAGGCGCCGCCTAGGCCCGGGGGTGTTTCAGTGCGCATCGCTATTCAGGAAAGAGAGCCGCCTGCTCGGCCCGCCGCCTGTGTTCGTTGGCTCTGGGCCCGCCCGCCCGGGTGGCCGTGACCACAGCCTGCCAGCAGGGCCGGCCTTGTAGCGCCGCACTTCACCTGTCGGAGGAGAGATAATGGGATCAATTAGAGGCGCCGTCACCATGCGGAGACAGCTGCTGGTGTGCAGTAACCACTGGTGACCCCAGCACTTGCTCCCCCCGGGAGCCACCTTCGGGGTGCCAGCCCAGCCGTGGCCTGTCCCTCCTTGCAGCCTGTGCAGGGGAGCTCACCCCTGGACTGCAGGTGTCCTCCGGCCTGGGCTCCTGGGTGTGTGCACGTATGTGTGTAGGTGGCTGTGTGTGCACGGGCATGCTGGTGTGAGTGCACCTGTACCGTGGATAGATGGGAAAGTGGGCGGACTTGAATGTGCAAGTGAGTATGAGTGTGTGGGTGTGAGCAGATGAAAGTGTGTGTGCATTAGTGTGTGTGACCACAGGTGTTCACGAGTGTGCCTTACGTGCATGTGTGTGCACATTTAAGTGCTGTGATGATGTGGTGTATCTGTGTACGTTCGCGAGAGCCCTCTGCACATGTGTGAGCATATGTGCGTGTGTGTGTGCGAGCGTGTGTGTGGACACGCGTGTAAGTGCACAGGTGTGACCGTGTGTGGGCATATCCCCGTGTAGGCATGTGCATTTCGGGTTTGCGTGTGTAGTAACCCTGGGTGAGAGAGTGTGTATGTGTGTGTGTGAGTGGTGAGCGTGTGTAGTGAGTGAGTGCGTGTGGGTGTGCACGTTGTCTCCATGTGAGTGTGGGCCCGTGTGTCTGCCTGTGCCCTGAGGGCTGGAGAATGGGCGCCGTGGCCTTCTCGACCTTGGCCCCTCATCCTCCAGCGGCTTCTTGGATACTGAGTTTCCTCTGTGGGCCAGTTGTCCCTAAGAGAGGGCCAAGTGCCACATGTCTGTGGCACCCCCGCCATATGCACCTCTCTGTTGATGGTGATAATGGCTCTGGACCTCCTGACTGCTGTCTGTGTGTCTTCACCCCTGTGGATTTGTCTCTGTAGACCCCACCTGGTCAGCCGCTTCAGAATGGCCTGGCTACAGAGGCAGTGGGGGCCTCTGATCTGAGCCTGTGTGTGCCTCCCCATCTGACATGTCCCCCCACCACTATATGGCAGATAATAGGGCTGGGCCCACCCAGGACCACGGTGGCATGGCCCTGTTTCATGTATGGAGCATGTGTGGGGCACTGTGCTGGGCATTCAAGTTTCATTTAGCCCTTAGAGGGGGCTGGGCTGGACAAAGTCGCACTGGGAAACATAGCAGGTGAGGGCCTGCAGGGGACAGGAGGGGGTGTCATCCAAGTAACAGTTCACTGGGAGCCTTTTCATTTATTGTTTTCCTGCCTGGAACATTCTTCCTTCACGTGCCTGTCAGCTCAACTGTCCCCTCCTCAGAGAAGTCCCCCCGGATCCTTCTACCCATCCAGTGTCCCACTTCAGTCCTTTTTGTGTCCCCATAGCACTTTCTGCTGAAGCTGCCACCTTTGGCTGCTGCTGGTGTGGTGACCAGCACACTGTGGGTACCAGCCCAACGGGTCAACAGAGTTTAGTTGGCACCTGCTACCTGACTGGCTCTGGAGTCCAGGGGCAAGCTGGAGGCAGCCAGTGCCTGCCCCATGGGCTCATGTCCATGGCCACCCTGAGGTGGGGGCTCTGGAAGGGGGGAGGTTTCTTTGAGAGACCTGATGTGGCCCGGCACTGGGGCGGAGGTGTGAAGGAGAAGAGAGGCTCCAGAAGAGATGCTCCGTGCGGCAAGAGCTCAGGGACAGGGGGACAGACTTGTTTCTCTGGTGCAGCCACCGTCCCTCCGGTCTCCAGATGTGGCAAGAGTCCTGGCTGGTTCTTGTGTGCACCCTGCTTACAGAACTGGTTGGTTGGTTTTTTTTTTATTCTTTAGTCCCATGGCCACGCCCCTCCAAGACCTCTGGTGTCTAACTTCAGCCCTGTCTCCGACCTTGATGTGCCCTTGAACACAGAATTTGACCTGCCGTGACCTGATCTTCTAGTCTTTGAGACGGCCCGACAGCACCTGTGTCCTGCCATCTCTACACTGAGACGGGGCAGGCTTCTTACAAAGAAAGAAGTAGAGCTTCCTGACCCGTTACTGTCCCTACCGTGACGCCCCTTCTGACGTTCTGTGTCTGCTGACACTCCTGACATGACACTCTGGCAGGGGATTGGGGTGGTCTGGCTCCTTCGGAAGTGGTGGGAGACTCCTGGGCCACTCTTCGAGGTTCTGTGTTAGATGCTGTTCTGTCTCCCCCAGGTCGGTGCCCTATTCCTTCCTGTCGGTGTCCCTGCATTGGCCCGGCCTTGGCCCCATCTGCTGTCAGTGGGCGGCGCATAAAGGGGTGGTCGGGAGGGGGCAGCGGAGAGGAGCCCACACTGAGGAGCGCTCCTTCGGGAAAGCGCTCCCAGAGGTTCAGAGGCTTAGGAAGGCTTGCCCTTTGACCTCTCACGAGGGCACTGTTCCTGCTCTGGAGCTGCTCACTCCACCTTCCCCGACGTCCCGAGGGCCTACTCTGTGTCAAATGCTGCGCCTGGTGCCTGAGGGACGCAGGCTTGGGCCATTGCCTCATCAATCTCGAGTGACCTTGGCAGGTGTCTGGATTTCTGAGTCCCGGAAGCGAGGAGTGTGTCGGGGGTAGGTATGACTCCATCAAATGCCTGGCTTGTATGGGGGACCAGTCGGAAATTATGTATGTTTAGTTACTTTGAAACATCCTATAAATATGATTTGACATATTAAGGCTGTTGCTTTTATTTTATAATCCTAAACATGAGTTATTTTGGAGTTTGTGTCTTTTCTTGACTGGCGTTTGCACACAACTGTTGTGGGAAGAGGTAAAATGTCCCCACTGCTCCTTTGGTGGCTGGTCGTGGGTCTACCTATTGAATATCCCCTGTGTGGGGAGCTCCAGGCCAGGACTAGAGGGGCGGTGAGCCCACGCTTGTACTGTGTGGCATTGTTACAGTCATACGGGTCCTGAGTCCCCCATTGACGACCTCCGGGTCTGGCAAAATGGACTCCTGGCTCATGGCTTCTCCACGGAGCCCTCTTCAGCCTGCGTGGGTGGTGATATTTAATTAAAGAAGTTGTTCAGTACTTTCTGTTGGGATGATTCTCGTTTGAACGAAATGGAAGGTGGATGGGGCACGAACACATCCTCATTGCGGGGAGGGCCTAAGAGCTGGAAAGGGTGACGGGTGGAGGGAGGGGTTTGGGGCGAGGGCCAGAAAAGGGCGGGGTTTGAGGGGAGCTGGAGCAGAGAGGACAGCAGGTGGGAGACCTGCAGGCCCACCTGGCTGCTTGGGGCCTGGGCAGGGGGAATGAAGGGAAGAGGCGCCCTCAGGTGGGGGCGGTCGCGGCAGCAGATACCGCGAGGGGATAGGGGTAACAAAATGATCCGGGACTCGGCCTCACCAAGCTGTTGTGGTGGGCCTGGGACTAGCAGTGGCTGCTGGTGATGGAATGCTTTCCCTGTGCCAGGCACTGTGCTGAGCACATTACAGCCTTGCCGGGTTTCATTTCCACAGCAGCCCTGAGGAAGGACTTGAGGGTGCTGTTTTCTGGATGAGGGGCTCAGACCCAGAGCGGGGAATAACTCGCCCGCAGTCCTGGAGCCAGGCAGTGGTGGAACGGGACCCTCAGAGCGAGGCTCGTGCCACGGACGCCACACCGCTCCGTGCCTCCTGCACCGACCAGCTCTGCCAGGGGGACTGTGCCCAAGACCCCAAAAGTAGAAGTAAACACAAGATGTAGCCCCAGGTATGAGGGCATTCTTTGGGGAAAGCTTTTTTTCTGAAAACAGAATTTTTTTTGTTTTTTTTTTTGCCAGGAGTCAGCCTTTTGTCCCATCTTTACGTGGCCCAATTAGGCAATTGCACCCCTAATTAGCCAGCCCAAGGCACTCCTTGTTGCCTGCATAGAAATTAGCACGTGGGTTTGAACGTTGGCAGGAAACCGTGCATCACATCGAAGGCACAGAGTAAGTGTTGGAGAAGGGCCCGCCCTGTGATGTGTGGCCTGGATGGCATTGCCCCCCCCAGCCAGGCCCGTGCACCCCCCACCCCCACCCAAAGAACGTGGCGGATCAGCTCTAGGAAGCTTCGAGCCCAGTGAGCCTGAGTTATGAGCGGCCAGAAAAATGGGGAGATATTGAGGAGTCATAAATATTAATTTTTTCAGCGCTCTATAATTCACAAGTGACCCAACTGATTTGTCTCAAACGCTACAGGAAAACTCAGCTGTGGCCTCGGACGTGAGTGCTCTCAGACCAGAAGGAACCTTGTGCCCTCTGAAGTTTAGCCTTGAGGCACTGGGAGTGGGCATCTCGAACTTTGGCTTCCCTTGGAAGTACAGCTCCGTGAGGGCTGAGTGTGGGCCATTTTTCAGAATTTGTGTCTGGCTGCTTCTCAGCAGGGACCTACCCTGTGTCTATCCAGGTGTTCAACACCTGTTGCTGCATAACCAGCACAAATCATGTCCCCAAAAGCGATCCCATTTCTCTTGATTAGATTTTGCACGTCTTTGCACCTGCTATGTGCCAGGCCCTGTGCTAGGGACTGGATGCCAAGCTTTAATTTGGGGCAGGGAGAGAAGGGGGATAGAGGCTATTCGGCCTGCAAAGACACAAACAGTAGATAAGAGGATAGTGTGGCAGGAGGGGTGCCTAACATAGATGGCGTCTTCTTGGGAGGTCTCCCTGAGGAAGTGACGTTTGATTGGAGTCTTGCAGAGCAAGAGCCGGGTGTCCAGACGGTCACAGGGGAGCCCACAGGGGCACAGGTCCCAAGATGGGAACAGGACTGGCGTGCCGAAAGAGATGGGCCAGAGCATTAGGGTCGAGGAGGAGAGACCTGGTGAGGTGAGGCCACAGTGGAGGGTGACCACGGTCACTTGGGCTTTGCAGGCGGGGGCCAGGTGCTAATTCCCAGGCTGTTGGGAAGCCTTGAATGGTTGTGCCGAGGCTGTGGTGTTCTGTGATTTACATTTTGAACAGTATGATGGGGAGTGGGTGAGAAAGGATGATGGGGGCTGTCCAGGACAAGGATAGACACGGTCAACGTCCGTGGGGAGGTAGAGCTGACCTGATGGATATATACAGCCCTTTTGTCCCATCATCTCTTGGCCCCTCCGCCCCCGTCCAAACACCTTTAATGTATAAAGCACTGCTGACTAAATTCCCATGAAGTTTACTACAGGGGAAACCGGGAAATATTTCGTATTTAAATTCTTTTGTGGGAAGACAGCAGGCAGGGAGAGAAGAATGCTTTTCATTCCCTGCTTTCAGTCTCCTCAGAGTGGCCATGTGAGTCATTTTGCCTAAAAGGGACCTTCTTTTGTTCACGTTTTGGCTGATGTGTTTACTCACTTTCAACGGGTTGCTATCTGCCCCTGCCACCCGCCCCCAGAGACAGCTCCTGTCCCCTTCCCTGTTAGGGCTACCGACACAGCTCTTGAAAGAAAGTTGTTCAGTCCGAATGAAGCAGAAACATGTCAGCTTTGTGGACCGGACACCAATTCCTTACGCAGTGCGTGTGCAAAACTCTTTTTTAACGGTCTGGCAAAGTTTCCGCAGCTGCAGCGGTCCCGTGTTAGCCATTCATTTCCTCCAAGACATTTGGGTGGAAAATCCACAAAACAATAATAGATCAATACATTTAAATTAGAACTTTCAAAAATTCAATAATGGTATTTACAAATTAATAAAGCACTGTAAAGAAAATATCTGCACTTCTTTATTTAGGGATACAGTTAATTTTTTCATTGATTAAGCATTCTTTTGGTGGATGGGATGTGGGTAGGGAATTTTTTTTTTTTTCCTAAGGAGGAAGTCCTGTGTGAATTCTAGAGGTATCAGTGTATTTCTGGCGGCGCACAAACGTTGCTAATGCATCGCTCAGACAGGGATCAGCGGTGAGAGAAGGAAGTGCGGCCTGGCTTGGCAGGAACTGCATCGGAGGTGGGGACCCAGTGGGTCACATGCAATCCAAGTGGTTTTGGTGGGGATGGAGGTAATGGCAGGCTTGTAAGTCCCTGACTTCAGAACATATGGGTGCTCCCTGTGTTAAGGACGCTTGGTATAGGAAATCATCCTTTATCAAACACAAATCAGGGAGCCATTCTTCTTTGTTCAAAAAAATTCCCCGTGGAGAGCCTCAAAATTGGCCAACTCACTCTCGTGCATCTGGAATAAAATGCAGGTTTTCGCCCATAAAAGCAATGAGTGCAACTCGGGTTTTCGGGAATGTATCTATGACATCGAGCTGGGTAGATCTTTCCTTGCTCAGGCCTGGGGTTTGTCCCACTGGGACAGTGTGCAGGCAGCTGTACCCCTGCTAATGTTGATTAGTGTTCGTTGTGGACCACATACTGCGCATGGATGGGGCAAGGCGGCGAACAGGGGGCAAAGCCAGGTTCTCTCAATGACGCACCATACTAGTGGATGGCACGGGGTGGGTGCCTGGTGCTTTTTCTATCTAGTGGTCTCATGGGCAAGGCCCTGTGTTGGGCTCCCTGGGGGCCTTCAGTCATGGATGTAGATCCTGACACAGGGGAGCTGAGACACTCCACGGAGACTGCCAAATGGTGTAGAATGTGACCGTCAAAGGATCACTCACACACATTGCTGTGAGGATTGGGGGAGGAGGAATGGGGGCCCGGATGGCGTTTAGAAAAGGCACGCTCCCAGCTGGAGGTGGGAGAAGGAGGAAAGGGCGTTGAAGAGGTTGGAACAGCCAGGAGGCAAGGGAACAGCAGGAGGGAAGGGAAGGTGGTTGAGTTTGGTGACCACCCCAGTGGTGGAGGGCAGCAATGATATTGGGGGTGGTTGTGATTGTGGTTGTGGTGACTGGAGGGGGCACAGGCCACCTGCCTGGGACACCACCTGCCCTGGGAAGCCATGCCATTTCCAGGGAGCGGGGACAGTTTCCTGCTGCAGGCCTGGATGGGTGTTTCCTGTGGGCTGGGGGACCGGGCAGTACCCTGGCTGTGAAGCGAGATTCCTCCTCTGGTCAGTCTTGACTGTTCTGTTGTGCTGCCATCGTCAATCGCCCCACCTCCACCGCCAGCTGTTTGCTGTTCCTAATGCAGGGGTGACTCCTGGTTAGCTGCAAGGTGGAGTCCTATCATCTGAGCTCAGCATTTAAGGCGTCCCTGCACCGGGCCTCTCTAAGCATCCTTAGCCTTCTTATAGGCTCTAACATGGAACCTGCCTTCTCATGGGTGTGAGCACAGCACACGCCGTCCACCCCACACCTGGGCTTACACAGTTCCTTCTACTGGTGTGCCACCCACTACCCCCAGCTGTTCAGCCTCGGCTGCTCAGGCTCACCTGCACCGTAAACCTCCACTGTCATCTGCACTCAGCCTTATAGGTACCACCTTGGGATATCTTTTGTGTTGTTGCTTTGTATCCCCGGCTGGGTGGAGCCATGGACCCTGTGGAGCCTTGTGTACTTGTGGGACCTTAATGGAAATGCCCGAATGAATGAATGAATGGCAGCCCCCAGGTCACTGAACTGACAGATGTTTTTCGGAGATCGTGTGGACAACTGGCGTTGCATCTGAGGCCCCCCCACTACCTGGCTCTGTCCTACCTTCCCAGCTCCATCTCACATGACATGCTCCCAGCCCCTGCCCTGTCCCTTTTCCATGCCACCTCTTTTCTGTGTCCCGGAGCACCTTGTCATTCCTCAGATACCCGGACCCTCGGGTTCTCTATGCCCTTCGCGTATGTATGTCCTTGTCTTAGAAAGCCAGCCACTTATCCTTCTTCCCCCACTTCAGAAAATTCCTGTTCATCCTCCAGAATCCCACTGAAAAGTCATCCCACTGTGGAAGCCATTTCTCTTGGTCCTGGGTGGAATTAGCCCTCCGTTAGCTGACCACACAGTATAGTCTGCCTACACGTCTGCCCTTCCTGCCTCTTGTCTCCCCTGGCACGTAGTAGGTGCTTAGTGTTTGCTAATATGAATATCTGTGGACATCTAAGGCAGTGCCAGGCATACAGCCAGAAGCCCTGGGCATCGGGTGCTTATTTTTAGGCTCTTGGGAGCAGGTTTTGGTGGAATAAACTTGGCAATCCCTCCTACATCTCCTGGCACAGGTGTATCGTGGAGAAGCAGTGACAGAGCTCGTGTGCGGGTCGGCGGTGTGTATAGGAGGGGACTGTATCTGAGGGCTTATCCAAAGTCACAGTGTATCAGCAGTTTTTAAGATAGCATGTTGACATCTGCGTGTTAAGATTCTGATAAAAAAGATGCTGGGGGAAGCAACGTACAAGCAGGAACCGGTCTGTTTGATTTGCAATCGAAGCATCAGTGGAAACGGAAAAGGTGGTCGGTGGAAGGGAGAGCTCTGTTTTTTATGTTGTTGCTGGCCCGCGTGTGACACAGGCCCTCATCCACAGGCTCCGGGGCCCTGTGGTCAGAACCCGTCGAGGCCTCGGGATGGCGTCACAAGAAAGCCGGAGCATAACCTGAACGTGGGAGAGGGCAGGTGCTCGGCTGTGAGCCGCTGAAGGAAACGGAGCTTGGCCACCCGGGAAGGAACCGTCACTGGCCACAGCCTGACTTTGAGTCCTGCCCCACACAGTCGAGGCCGAGGCCCCATGGCCCCCGGTTGCCGCGAGCGGGGCCCAGAAGACCTCGCTTGGCAAGGCTGGTGTAGGGAGGTGCTCGAGAGCTGCCCGCTCTCTGCTCTCTCGTGGCTGATGGCGGTGAGGGACCCAATGCTTCTTTCCAAACCATTTATTGCCACTTACCACGGGCTTGGTTTACATCTGCCGCTGAGAGCAGAGCGCTCCCAATTTGGAAGCCGTGGAGGCCGTTTTTCACCCACACTGACATGAGCCATGACTCTCGAAGCTGATGACACACTCCAGATAAGGTCAAATGCTCACAGAGAGGGACATTTGTTGCCTCTGTTGCTTAATCCCTGTTTGTAGAGAAGCTGAAGACACTAGTGGCTGTTGGGATGTGCAGTCCTCGTCCCCAGGGGGCCTGGCTGGAGGGCACGGCCCCCTCCACCTTCCTCTCACACGGACACCTACTCGTCTGCCTGCCCAGGACACGGGCCAGCCTAGAGAAGGGGTGCAGGCCCAGGAGGGGGTGTGGAGGGAGGACAGGCACCGGCCTGGCACGGGTGGGCTGGTCAGTAGGCTGCACCCCTTGGGTCCCCATTCTTCCTCCCAAGTCTACCCGCCCCGCCTCCCATAGCTCTCAGATCCCAAGGCCTTCGAGGCTGTGCACGAATGTTGATCTGGCCAGGAGTCAGCAGCTATGAGAAGTGGGCTGTGGGGAGGTGGAGACAGTCAAGTAGCTACCGGACTTCTGGCGGAGGGGGGAGGTGTAAATTAGAGTCCACCCTGGTGGCCTCTGTTGCTTAAGCGTGAGCCAACACACCACCGCGCCCAGGGACCTCGGTGAAAATGCACGTGTGCATTTCCTCTCCGAGAACTGGGGTGAAAGACATCATGTGACTTTGCACGCCGAGTTAAAACTACCTGCAGTTGTGGGTGTCAGCGAGGACCGGCGGGTGTCCCGGGGCACCCACCAGATGGGGGTCCCGGCTCTTCAGGCCACCGTGGCCACCCTCGCAGTGCTTCTGCCCAAGCCCACACGGCCCGCTGGCAGCTGGGGTCCCCAGTCCACAGGGTCCGGCGTGGCCTCCAGCTGTGGCCTCTCAGGGCTTTGCCATCCAGGGTGCGGCGTTGGTGGGGGGGCAGTGCCTGACACCCTCAGGCCCCTCCCAGATCACGCCCTCCCTCGGTCACGTCGTGGGGCAGGGCTGCTCCGACCTCCTCACTTCCGGGAACGATCCAGCTACATGAGTGTGAACTTGCAGGGTGAGGTGCTGTTGTCCAGAGACCAGCTCTTTGTGCTCTTTGACTGTGCTTTTCAGGTTCTTTCAGGCTTGGGCTGCAGTGGAAGATGTATCTGTTTTTTCCCGGCTAGTGAGTGCATGGCAGCTAATGTGAAGACAGAGCTTCAATTATGGATTTCCCCTGCATCCCAAGACTGAAATCTTGTCCTCGTTAGGACAGCTGGCGATAGGACATTTATGCAGTGACTGACTGACTGTAGGGGGCCCGCTTCCTGGAAGTCACCCCTTCCGTGCAGCAGCGGCCCCTTCGGGAGGGCTGAGGGCTGGATGGGGTGGTCTTGTGGGGAGGACGGAGTCCCCCAGGCCCACTCTCGGAGCGCCAGCTTCTCCACCGTGAAGCCAGAACACGGGACTGTGCGCGAGCCCCTCCGCTTCCCTTCCCCCAGTGGTGGATTTCCTCCATGTCCCCGGAGGTCCCCGGTGTGGGACTGCCCAGTGTGGGCTCCCACCCTACACTTGCTCTCTGTGCCTTTGCAGAGGCGGGGTCTGGTCTTAGGACTCCCAAGTGAAGCACTGGGTTGTACCCCCCCCCCACGCAAAGGCATTTTTCAGAAGGTCACCGTGGGGTGGGTGATCTTCCCGTGCATGGAACCTTTAGGGAAAGGCTTCCTGGGAGGGGGAGCGTCTGCTCAGAGGGTGATCGCAGGGCCCCTGCTGGATCTGAGTAACATGGGTCAGAGTCTTGCCCTCCATCGACTCTGGACACAAGATCCTTGTAAAGAAAATTAACATTGGGCCCAAGACGTATGTTTACCACTGGAGGTCTTGTATGTCACCTACACTTCCCGGCTCGAAATCTCTTACCTGTTCGGTACAGGTAAAATGAGTAATGACTTGCCCCCAGGGAGTGTATTGTGGTGACATTTATCGTGGGCCGGATCTAGGCCTTTCTTACCAATGGGGAAATTCCAGACTGGGCTAAGCTGGGCATAGGACTGGACCCATCGAAGGTGCTGGCTTGGAAAATATCCTTTGGGTAGATACACGATAACGCCCTTGGCCGCTGAATCCTGGTGGATCCACTCCCTCATTTTTTCCCTGCCCGCAGGGGTCCTGCTGGCCCACAGAGATAGCAGATAGCTGCTGTGGGCTCCCTTGCCTCCTGTCTTCTAGAAGGACCATTTGGTTGCTGAGTGCATTGTTGTGACATTTTTCAAGTTGAGCTGTAAAGGTCTCTGGGAAAAGATGTTTCCAGCAGAAGTGGAGAGGAAAGACGGCTGGCCAGGCCCCATGGCATGCACCACTCGTCTGTTTTCCCCGAAATGTCCCAAATGGCTGCTGAGGTCTGTACCCACCTGTGCATACTGCCCCCTGTCCTGGGATGTCTCCCCAGACATCCCGCTCAGGACCTCAGGGACTTTCAAGGACATGCCTGTGTCACTGAGGTGCCTGCCCCGTAGGGGAAAGTTTACTCGTCACTTATAGTTTGCTGTCTGCTGAATCCATTTCCTATGGGCCCCTGAGCTGTGGCTGAGACTGTGGAGCAGAAAGAAGAAAATCCTGCTAATTCGCTTTTCTCTTTACTTTAATCTTCAGTTCAGCTGTCCTTAGTGTACTTTGGAACTTATAAAATGAAAACTGGTAGGGCCTTCTCTTCTCTCCCCGGTAATAAGCTCTCAGACCGAAAAGGGCTTGGGAGAGGAGAAAGGCAGAGTGAGCCAGTAAGAGTGAGGGCATGAAATGAAACTCTGAGGGCCGTGGGGCATGCGGTGGCTGCAGAGGGTCTGCGATGCCAGCTAGTGGCTCAGGCCTGAGGAACGGCCAGTCAGGACCCGGGGTGTCCCGAGGCCGCAGATTCCCCCGGCCCCTCTTGCTGTTCCCAACTCACCAGCCAGGCGCATCCAGAGAATCTGCACCAGAGCTGGAGGTCAGCCTTCTGAGGTCTGAGGAGGTGTTCACGCTTCCAAAGGCACTGGGCTTGCCGTGTCCTTCCTGGCTTTCAAAAACACCCATGCGTACGTAGCCAGAGACCGGCATGGGCAGGCCAGGTGGCAGGCAGATCTGTGCATTTTCCAGAGGATTCTAACTGAGGCACAGGGAAACTGTCTGTCCTCCCCACACCCTCTGCTTACATTCAGCTCCCTTTACCACCAGTGAGGGTTTGGGGCCACTGGGGGCATCCGTTTTCGTGTCAGAATAAACAGAAATCCTGACTTGTGAGCTTTCTAACTCTTCTCAGCAGAGCACTTTGTAAACCTCAGGCACGGCTCAGATATGTAAGATACGTAAGATTGTGTGAATGCTTGAGCACTGGCCACGTTAATATTCACTAGGAACTAAGTTTTGCTTCTAGAAGTGCATGCTGTGGGCCTGAAGTACCCCAGCTTCAGCCAGAAGCAGAGATCCCAGCCATTGCCTCTGCATGTACCTGGACAGGTCATACCTGGAATCCCTCTGCCAACAGCCCGAGGAAGTACGGACCGTCTCTGATCCCAGGTGCACAGGAGGGACCCTTGGCCCCACACCTGGCCCAGTAATCTCGATTTGGAAATGCTTGTGCCTGGGTGCTGCTTTTCCTCAGTACCTAATATAAAGATGATAAAGCCCAGGACAGACTGGATCTGAAGACGATCAAGAAAAAGAGGGTAAAAGGTAAAGGAACTCGGGGGAAAAAAAACCCAAAAAACACAACCACCCACATTTTCTAATTTGCTCAGAAACTGAATCTTCTGCCAAACTTTTCCTTGTTCTGATTTCAACTCTGGCACCCCTTTCCGAGCTGTCTTAGAATGTAATCATCTCTCAAACTGCTGGCACTGTAACCTTAAACCTTGTAATTGTGCCCCAGGACAAATCAGTATTAATTTAGCTGATGTGGCATATCTTATAAATCCTATGCTCTCCCTCTGGCCTCTCCTTGGTACAGGATTTCCCAGGAAAGTGTCTGCCAGGAGAGATGAGCAGGCATGCCTTCGTTCTGTCTGAGACTCTCAGCTGTCTGGGTGCCGGGGAGGGGGGTTTCAGGCTCCTTGCCGTTGCAGGGAAGGGGGTGTCCCTGCTTTCGTAACCCTCAGCCGCACCCACGCTCTGGGGAATTGGAGTCTTCCCTTGGGGAGCCCCAGGGCCCCAATGGGTGTCATCCAGAATTTGCAAGGAAACCAGACAGAAACCACAAATCCCCAGAGGCGGGGGAGGTGGGGGCAGAGAGAATTTGTGGTCAAATCTAAAATACAAATGGAGGGTAGATGCAGCCACCACAGGGATTTCATTAAGGAGACCACAGAATTTAGCCTTAAGAAGTTCACACCCACGTGGAGGCCGTGCACGGTCCCATCTCAAGGGCGGCACACAGGGGCTGGGAAGCTCAGGATGTAAAATTCATGCCTTATGCCGCCGCCGCCGGTAATTAGCTGCGGTTACCTGGTTACTCTGTGATGCTAACCGCCAGACCCTCCGCTTCGGCTTCCGGATGGAGCCCGCAACGGGGCATCTCCCCAGCCAAGCCTGTGCTCTCTGTGCGATCTCCCAGTTTTTTAGGGTGTCTCTGTTCTTACGAGAACATCCGACAACCGTTCTTAAGTGAGCTAAAATTAAACTCCCAAACAAAGAATTGTAAGTGCTGTTTTCTCTCTAGAGATGAAAATTGCACTAGAGTGACTTCTTCATTTAACTGCATTACGTTATGGTGGAAGGGACGGAGAGGACTGTGGTACAAAATAGTAATTAACTATTTTTCTCTGTCCTGAAAATTAGTGCATGGTTAGCTCAAAATATGACAGGGTACATGCTCATTTAATTTTTAAATGGCTTGGTAACTTCAACTCAAACCACGGCAGTAGATATGGAAGATTGTGTGGATGCTGAACACCCAAGGGCATTTGGAAACTACTTTTCTATTATCTTTTCTATTATGGCACAGTGTGACAGGTTAATTCACATGTCTGGTCTGCAGGTGCATATGCCACCTACTGTGTGAAGCTGTCCCTGGGGAGAAGTGGTGTGTATGAGGGAGTCGTGTCGGTCATAAGTGCGGAGTAAGGGGAACAATTCTGAGGGTCACACATCTCACCATTCACTCGTGCATTCATTCAACAACCACATATGGAACTTCGTCACTAGGACCAGGTTCCTGCTTACACCATGTTCCCACTTTACTAGGGAGGATGCCAGGAGATATGCAGGTGCAACATGAAAAACGCAAGCAGAGGCACCCAGGAGCAGGGTGCAGCTCATTCATTCATTCATTCATTCATATGCTCACTCAGTAATTCACTCATCGCCAAAGATTTTATTGGAGACTTACTATCCACAGGGGATATGATGATGAACAAAAATAGACTCCATCCCTGTCTTTGTGGAACCTTTAGTCTGGAGGGAGGGACAGATATTCGTTAGAAAATCGTATGAACATATACAAAATCACGACTCGGGCAGGTGCCTTAGGGAGCAGCCTCTGGAGCTCTCAGAGCCTCCCTGCCAGGGACTTGCACCTGGCAAAGTATAATCTCAGCAATCTTGGGTGGGGGGTAGACAGGCACAGCACAAGGAAGAGCATTCTGGCAGAGGGAAGAGTGACTGCAAAGGCCCTGTGGCAGAGGGAACTACTCAGTGAATCTGAGAACTGGAGGGTGGGCAGTGGGGCTGCGGGCAGAGATTAAAGGGATGTTGTGAGCTGGGTGGGAGAGAGAGGTGAGGCGAGACCACATAGGCCTTGTAGACGTGTTAAGGGTTTTAGTCTCCACAGTGACTGGTGGCTGTTATACAATGGGCAGAATTGCTTAAGGGCTCATGTGGGTAGGATGGATGCAGGGAAACCAGCAGAAGCTTGGGCGTGTGGTGGTGGTTTAGATGGGGTGGTAGTGAGGGAGATGGAGAGAAAACAGATGGGAAGCACGTGTGGGGAGAAAGCCCTTGGTTCCGAGGTGGAGGCTGAGGAGTCTGCCAGGATCGCTGGCCAGGGAAGGGAGATCCAGGCCAGGGAAGGGCACGCACCGATGACCAAAGGTCAGCCACACCATCAGATCAGCTAGCGGCACCCGGTGACTCTTGCTGACGTCAACCCACGTAGCAGGGGCCTTTTACACACCAGATACCGTGGACTTCTATCTAATTGGTGGCCCAGACCCTTCCTTAGAGGACTTCAATTTCCTCCTTTGTATCTTAGAGGATTATTTATATTTTCTGAAGCCAGTCCAACAGGTGTGCCCCCCTCTTGCCTACTTATCTATTATGAACCTGTACAAATTGGGTAATTGCGTGTGCAAATGGGTAGTTCGGTGTCTAACTACTGATAGGTGTGTGTGTGGGTGTGTAATTACTGGATTTGCATTTGTAAATGCTCATTTCCTTAAACAGCCCTCTTCCCACTCCTGGTTCCCGGCCACCTTCCTGCCTCCCAGGGCACACATACCCAGGTGTGTGACGGGGCCAGGTTGTCTCTTACGTCTGCTCCAGGGCACCCGAGGAAGCCACCTTCCGCGTCCCTCCCCGGGCCCCTGTGCGCCACCACACCCTCCCCACCAAGGGAAGGGAAACAATATCATCTTTACTCCAGTACTGGGTGGCGATTGTTTGCTCTGCCTGTAAATAGTGCAGTCTGCAAAGTACATGTGAGAAGTTGCTTCTTTACCCTCCCGAGAGACGATCCCCACTCATCAATGCCCAGGCCTTCCACGCAGTAGTGCTGGAGAGACTTGGGGGGAGAGTCACTGGCTTTGGGGTCACACACATCTGGCTCTTGGCTCGACTGCTCACGGGCCCGGCTACCCCTGCAGATAAAAGTCAAGCACGTAAAGGCTTTAGTGCCTGGTTGCAAAGTTACCCAACAGTGAGACTGTCACTTATATCGACGCCTCACTGAACCAAAGGAGGGTCTGGTCCTAGGCTTTCTGCTGTGCGAAAGGGACACACCTTAGGTGAACCTTAATTACTGCCCGTTTTCATGTCATCGGTGATACAATATTAATAAAACTGATTTTTTTTTAAAGGGAGCTAACATGGGACGGCTACTTTATGACCCTACAAACATATAGTCTAAAAAACCAACAAATCGTCACTTTGGGAAACCATAAAGGGAATATCAAGTAACTGAAACATAAAAGTGGCAATTTTTTTCCTCGGTTTTCAACATCTACAGTAAAACACCCGAGACGCACATTTGGTTTGGGATGTTGGGGATGGGCAGGTTGTGGTTTAATGTTGACAGCCAGTCCTGCCGGTGGATGGAGAACGTTGACCCTGACGTGCCACAGTCACTGGTCAGGAATTCGTCCTGTGGGAAGAGGGCCCAGGGTCACCTAGACCTCTGTTTTATTGGCCTGAGGAGAGCCGCTCCTTCCCAGGACGCTGTGCTGGGAGGAGTCTATACGTTCCCCTCAGTGCTGCTGGTGATCCGGTTTTAGCACCATGTCCTTTTCCAACATCAAACTTTGCCTCTGCTGTGATGAAATGCCTCTGCATTTTGCTGAGTCTCAGATGCTGTAAAGGATCCGTTTCCGTTTAGTAGGGACTTTTTATCATTTTAATGCAAGTTAGGGCTTGTTTGGAGTGGAAGGTTGACAGTAACTGGATCACTTACATTTCTGTTTTCAGTCTTTTTAGTTAATAAAATTTATTTTTTAGGGCAGGTTTAGGTTCACAGGAAAACTGAACGGAAAGCAAAGAGATTGCCCATAGAGCCCCGCCCCCACTTACTACCACCCCCACTTTGGACAACCCGCACCACAGTGGTACGTTTGTTACAATTGATGAACCTCCGCTGACACGTCATTATCACCCAAAGTCCATCATTACATCAGGGTTCACTCTTGGTGTACATTCTATGGGTTTGGACAAATGTATAATGACACATTTCCACCGTTGTAGTGTTTGGATGCTACAATGTACATTACAAACTACGGTACAAGAATTTCACTGCCCTAAAACGCTTCTCCGCTGTGCCTATTTCATTATGTTTTTAAAGACAACTTCTCATCACGCAAAAAATGCCAGTTACAAAAAATGCCATCCTTTTATTCAGCCAGAGGCATGCTGGAAAACTCCTCCCATTCCCACCCAAGAGGAGGATTTTGTCTGTAGGAGGGAATTTGGACTGGTGGATTTCTTCCAAGTAAGGGATCACACGTCTGTGTTCTGGGGTCCGTAAAATAAGCAGTTTGAAAGGACATGTCCAATTTGACTTCTATTTTCTGGATCAGTTCAAAGTTCTAGAAGCATGCGGTTTATTTTTGTTTTTGGCAATTTCTTTAGATTGGTCTCCCCCATCCACCTGTTGCATAGACACTCAGTGTAGACTGCCAGTAGTTTACGGAGCAACAGTTTCCAGGAGGAGAATCTGCAAAGGGTTTTAGGGGAAAGGGGGACTTCTCACGGAATGTGTCCTGCCTCCTTTCTGTGATGTGAGGGCAGTCTTTAAAGGGCTTCCTGACCTTCCTGTCAGATGGGAATCTTGGCCCTCCTGCAAACCTGCTTCTTCCTCCCCAGCCTCTTCGCAGAGCCCAGAGTTCCTGGTTGGCCTTTCGGCCTCCCAGGGCCCTAAAGTTGAAAACCCAAGCATTTATTATTTGTTGGAACTTGTGACTTGAGAGCTTGTTTAACAGAGACCAAGCTGGCAACGTGGTTTGAGACTCGGTGGTAAGAGAGATTATACTGTTCCTGACTTTGCCTGCTAAATCTCGGGACTCCCAACCACATCATACACACAGTGTCTCAACCCACACTTTGCATCGTAAATGGAAGGTTTCGTTGGAAAGAATTCTCACCGGCTTGGGGCTCTCCAGCTAGCCTCCTCTCTTGTCTGTTTTGCCAAACAAGACTACCCGTGATAAAATTACATAGGACTAAATGTGCGCGCGCACACACAATGCACACACACGCACACAAATGAATGTATGTGAAACTAGTGAAATCTACATCAGTTTTCTGCTTGTGATACTGCACTGTGGTTATGTACAAGGTTATCGTGGGTAGACAAAGAAAGTAGGCAGGGTCCCTCTATCTTATATGTTATAGGACCTGTGAATCTATAATGATCTCAAAACAAAAAGTTAAAAAATAAAGTAGCTTTAAGTTCTTCGTTTGATATTGTCATTTCCATCCTACCCCTTAGATTTTGGTTTCTGGGTATTCTTCACAGATCTGTCTCATTTATTTAAATGTTAATTGGCCTCTTTAATTTGGTTTCAATGCTGGGAGCCAAACGGGACAGGAAGACCTCTTAGTGATTACCAGGTATGAGGACGTGGAGGAGGGGGTCTGAGAAGACCCTCATTCTTACAGGAGGGTAACCTGTGCTCAGAAACACGTGGATGTGAGAGAGAGAGAGAGAATCCTTCAGCGGAGAGAGTAGATTCTTGGCTCTCAACGTGGAGTGAAGAGCTTACAAAAGAGGCCAGCTCCAGGGTGTTAGAAAGTACCAACAGAAAATGGCATGTGATTTAAACATTCATTTCTCAGTTTTCTTTTTAAGCCTTAAAACTTTGAAATAATTACAGGTTTACAGGAAGTTGCAAAGGTATTACAGGGAGGTCCTTGTGGACTGTTTACCTGGTTTCCTCCATAGTATAGCGTTGACCTTTGAACAGCATGGATGTGATCTACACAGGTCCACTTAGACACTGATGTTTTTGATAAGTACCATGCTGTAGATGTATTTTCTCTTCCTTATGATTTTCTTAAGACTTTCTTTTCTCTAGCTCACTTTATTGCAAAAATACAGCATATAATGCATATACTATCCAAAATAGGAGTTAATCGACTCTTTATGCTATTGGTAAGGCTTTCAGTCAATAGCAGGTGATCTGTAGTTGAGTTTTGGGCGAGTCAAAAGTTATATGCAGTTTTTGAACTTCACAGGGGATCGGCGTCCCTGACCCCTGCCTTGTTCCAGGGTCAACTATAATAGCAAAACCAGGAAATTGGTATTGCTACGAGGTGCACAGAGTTGTATGTTATTTGATGGCATCTGTGCATTCCGTAAGTACCACCTCAGTTAAGATACAGACCTGTTCCGTCACCACAAAGATGTTGTGCACGCTGCCCCTTTGCGCTTGTAGTACTCATCCCAGCCCCGCCATTCTAGCCCCTGGCCATCTTTATGATTTTGTCAGTTTGAAAATATTAGGTAAATGGAATCATGCGTTAAATGGACCTTTCTTACTCAGCATGTTGCCCTTGAGATCCATCCACATTGCCGCGTGTCTCAACGTGCTGAGTCGTCCTCCATTGTATGGACGGACCACAGTTTGCTTACCATTCCCCTCTTGTGGGGGCATTGTGGTTGTTTCCAGCTTTCGGCTAACACAAATGAAGCTGTGGTGAACAGTAGGTCGACAAGTTTTCGTATGGAAATAGGTTCTCATTTCTGTAAGATGAATGCTCAGAAGTGTACTTGCTGGGTTGTATGGTAAGAGTATGTTTTGTTGTTTTGTTTTTGGGAGAGAGAGAGAGAGAGAGAGAGAGAGAGTTCGAGGGGGTGGGTAGAGGGAGAGGGACAGAGAGAATCTTAAGCAGGTTCCATGCTCAGTTCAGAGCCCGACTTGGGGGCTCAATCTCACAAACTGTGAGACTGTGCCCTGAGCAGGAATCAAGAATCGGATGCTTGACTGACTGAGCCACCCAGGCGTGCCCTGTATGCTTCGTTTTGGAAGAAACTACCAAACTGTTTTCAAGAGTGGCTGTACCCATCTTGTATTCGGCTCGGCGATGGATGAGAGATCCAGTCTCTTTGCATCCTGGCCAGCATTTGGTATTCTCGCTGTTTGTTATTTTAACTGTCGTGGTAGGTGTGCCGTGGTATATACCATGGTGGTTTTAATTCGTATTTTCCCAATTGCTAGTGAATATCTCGTTCACTTGTTTTGAACATCTTTCTATGCATTTATTTGAACATCTTTTATATCCTCTTGGTGAAATGTCTGATCGTGTCTTCTGCCCATTTTCTAATGATATTTTTGTCTCTTTACTGTTGAGTTTGAGAGTTCTTTGTATATACTAGATTCAGTCCTTTGTCAGACATGTGGTTTGCAAATATTTTCTCCCAGCCTGTGGCTTGTCTTTTCATCTTCCTAGCAGGGTCTTCTGCGGAGCAAAATTTTTTTATTTTGATGAGACCCAATTCATCAATTTTACCTTTTATGGATCATGCCTTTGGTGCCATGTCTGAGAACTCTTTGCCAGGGTCTAGGTCCTGATGATGTTTTCCCATGTTATCTTCTTTAATGTTTTACCTCGAAATCTGTGATGCATTTTGAGTTAATTTTTGTGTAAGATGTGACGTTTAGGTCAAGGTCCTTTTTTTCCACCCAGCACCATTTGTGGGAAAAACTACCCATCCTCCTTTGACTTACTTGCACATCTGTGTAAAAAATGCCAAATGTGGAGGCTGCTTGTGGGTTGTCTGTTCTCTTCCATTGACATACACATCTTGGTCTTTGACGGTGAGAAAGAGGGACTCCGGGGTCCAGGTTGGGTGTCCCACCACCCAGTGCCTCTGGCCTCCAGTGAAAATGGGCGTGGCCCTGGGAGTGGGTGCAGAGTCCCCTGAGGGTTCACCCTGCACAGGAACACGTGGGAGGGATTTCCCAGCCACTGTCTCCACTGCACACCCTCCCCCCCACCCCACCCAGACACTACTGTTTTTGCCCTCCCTTTCCTTCTTTTCCTTGCTTACGCATGTTCTCAGATTAAAGTGGGATTTTCTAAAACAGATTTTTCTACCATGGGGTAAAAACCGTAAGTAAACAGAATTATCATAACAATTTAAATAGTAATAAAATATGTTTTTCTGTTTCTATTCAAAGAAGGGAAAGGTAACTAGAGAAGATGAAAGAAAGATCCGGGTTTGTGGGTGGTAGGTGTGTGTTTTTTTTTTCCCTTTTCTTCTTCAATAATAGGTACAGAGTTTTCGGAAGGGACTTCAAGGCAAAAGGAAAAAAATAGCATATACTGTTATGGGGTTATTTTTATCTTTCATTTTTATGACAACTTATTTGTACTTAAGAGAATCTTTCCAAAGAGTTAGAAGCATCATTAAATAAAGACTGTGAAATGTGCAATATGGCTTATTTATTTAAATGTTAATTGGTCCAACGAACACTTCTAATTAGCTCTATATTTGCTTAGCAAAAAGTTTTACAAATTCCAATTGTGAAAAGCAGCTATTTTGAGCTGGTTGCAGCCTCAGCTATGATTTTTCTATAGTTCTCAGCCCTTGAAGGCACAATTTAATTTTTCATGTATGCATACTAGCAACGGTAAACACTTGCGAGTGTAAAGAACCTTCTTTAATTAGCTGCACAACAATTAAAGGATTCACAAACTAAATTGAACCCTGTCTCGGTGCTTACTAGCTGAATTCCACCACCTGTCACAACAGCGCTTTGTTCAATCTGTTATGCAAAATCATTATAGCAATATAGCGGAGGGGGAAAAAAAAGAGAAAACAGCAATTATTTCTTACTTTTCTCTTGAATGGGTTATTTTGGGTTATACTGATGTCAGGTTCATTGAAGCTAACCTTTTGAAATCTGTAACAGCATAATACTTCTAAGGCTTCAGGATGGTTAGGAGAGTAGTTCGTTCTACCCTTTCAGGAGGAAGCCGTGCTCACCCGTACGGTGTGTGGGGCCTCTGATCACTTGAAACAACCTGTTCTAACTGTCCCAGCCACCTTCGATTTCCCCTTCTCACATGGAACCCTCAGCAGGCTCCTGTGTTGTAAAAGCATGCAAACCCCTGGGGATGTTAAAGATGCAGTTCTCAAAAACTGCCTTTTTCCAAAGCATGCCAGATCATATTATTTCAGCGGCTTTACTTACTATAAAAAATGTGTGTGTGTGTGTGTGTGTGTGTGTGTGTGTGTGTGAGAGAGAGAGAGAGAGAGAGAGAGAGAGAGAGAGGAGAGAGAGAGAGAGAGAGAGAGAGAGAGAGAGAGAGATTTTTAATTTTTGGATATTAGAAAAAACTTTTTTTTTAAGGTTTAACAATTCGATTTAAAGTGACCTGCCGTCCTGCAGATTGAGTTGGAGGGGAATGTTCACCCCTTTGCCGTTCGCACGGACAAAGGCTTTATTGTGAGGCCCAAACCCCAAGCCTGACACGCAGACTTCTCCTTGTCGTCGAGGAATAAATGTTTACGTTCGGTGTTGCCGTCCTCTGGCCTCTGGCAGGAACGCTCACAGCTCTGTGCGGTCGGTCTCACGTGCAGAAGGGGTGAGAAGGGGTGCTGGCGGGTGGGCCCAACTCCGCCGACGAGCTGCCCTTGGACATGCTCCCTGGCAGTTGCCTAAAATGACATCAAGAACATATTGTTAGTCCCAGCCTCTGAAGCATATGTGATCTGGGCATTTCAGACGTTGGAGTGATTATAGACAAACAGCCGGGCTCATTCAGAGGGCCCGCGCTTTCCGGCATGACACTATTTTTTTAGAAGTTGCCTCTTTACGTCATTTCACGAAAATGTGCAGAGAGGACAAGGCCGCCCTTTGAAAAGACAAACTCTTTCCCCCCAAAATGCTGGGAGACAGAAAGTGAGAGCCAAAGGTCAAAGGCTGAGCAAGAATGTGTTTCTCTATTTTTCCTGTTTCTCGAGCAGAGAGGAAACTCTTCTGGTTACGGCATTTGGGTCATTAAGACCGTTTCGAGTCAGGTCTGGGGGAGGGAGGTCGTGCAAGGTCTTGGCACTGGCGGTGAGCTCCCCTCCGCTTGCTGCTGCAGACCCAACTCCGGGGCAAGTGCACTTGAAGTGAGTTATGGCCCACTTACTTGAAGTTTGTGAAATGCATGCCTGATCTGCGGTTGCAGCCCCAGAGAGGACACTGCTCGCTGCCTCGTGCAGCCTCGGCTGCCGCTGAGCTCGGCGGCTGCCCTCCTGGTTCTGGGTCCAGCTGCTCTCTGACCGTCCCTGGCTCGTGCTGCGCTCCTGACGGCAGGGGTCTACACCAGGCCTGTGACGGGAGCCTGCTGGCGCCTCTGGGGGCCGGATGGTCACATAGTAGGCTCTCAGCGAACATCTGCCGGCCGGCGTACATGGAATCTCCACTTGGCTGAAGAATTCATGGGAATTTAAGGGTGAATTCAGGCAACTTAATCCTTTTAGCTTTCCCCACCACTGGCCCAGTGTTCGTCGTTCTTTCTTTTTCTTTCTTTCTTTCTTTCTTTCTTTCTTTCTTTCTTTCTTTCTTTCTTTTCTTGCTTTCATTTGTTTATTTTTTTTCCTGCTCTTCATCTAAAATCTCCTTACCGCAATGTACTGGTTGTTCTTTCCCACGTTCCTTGCTGCCCGTCCTAAAAACACAAATGGCACGTGAAATGGCCTTCAGGTCAGCACCGTCCCGCGGAGGGCCTGTTACCATGCACACAGACCTGGGTCTGGGCACGCAGGGGGCCGCCCTGCCCTTCTGGGGGCTTCCAGTCTGTTTGGGGGAGCCCAGTGCCCCTGAGGAAACGCACAGGCAAACTCAGGTGGAGATTCCGTATTCATGACAGGCTGGAGGGAGCCCTGGTTTTCCTCGATCCAGGGTCCCAGGAATCCCAGCTGCATTAACTGAGGGCTACTGGAGGTCATGGTGGCTTAGGGGTAGATGTATGGTACACGGAGAAGGTTCCAGCGATTCCATTTATCAGATGGGTGACTTTGGGCGAGTTATTTAATCTCTCTGTGCCTAGTTCCTCCATTATGGGTTTGATGATAGTAAAATTATTTCACAGAGTTGCTGTGAAGGGTCACGTGAAGGCACCCAGAACAGTGTTCAGCACACATGGAGTGAGGTCAGTCACCGTCGCTACGGTCCCTCAGTACCACTCCCTGAGCTTGGAGTCTTCCTAGTGTGTCAATGTCAAAGGCTGCGGGACTGAAAGCAGCTTCAGGCTGGATAGGCTCATGAGCGCACAGACAAGTGCCTTCTGGAAAGCTTCTTGAAGCACGTGGAGCCACTGACGACTGCTCTTCTGCCTTTGGCCTCTTGCCGGCCTTCCT
Source organism: Panthera onca (assembly GCF_046562875.1). Lineage (NCBI taxonomy): Eukaryota > Metazoa > Chordata > Mammalia > Carnivora > Felidae > Panthera > Panthera onca. The sequence goes on along the minus strand of NC_138353.1, from coordinate 22,213,013 downwards.
CCTGGTGTCTGTTCATGGGTCCGGTGCTCTAGTCTGGAAGGCAGGTTTTCAGAATCAGCATCATCAGAAGGTGAACCCAGCGTGTTTTCCACCTGGGCTTTCTGCGCATTGGAAATTGGCACCACCCACCGGGGGATGTGTGGATGCCCTCCCTCCAAGGCAGTTACCTGCAGAGTCTCTGTCGGAGTCAGGAGTTGTGCATTTGCTACGGGAGAAATATGTGCGCTGTGCGGGGCACGTGGGAGGGGTACAGACACCTCTGACATATGACTTGTTAACCTAGTGCAGGCATCAGTGAAAGGGGACAGCTGATCAGCTGCGGTAAGCGCCAGGAGACAAACAGCCCAAGGAAGGAGAAGGGAGGCAGGAGAGTCTCATGTGGTTATGGGATCAGGAGAGGTTCAGGCACCAGGGGCCTGGGGCACCAGTCGGGGCTGCGCTGATGGGCTGGGCTGGCCTCTGGAATGGGGTTTCGTTGGAAATCCACACCCCCTTGCTCTGGGCTGGGGGACATCAGAATGATGTAGGAGTGCTCTGCTCTTTGGGGAAGGATAATTTGTGTGGCTATAAATACCTGAGATAGGAAATGCATATTTTTTAGCTCTGAGTATTGAGGAAGCTTGGATTATCTAGTGGTGGTTGGGGCCATTTCCTAGCTGTTTCCACCCTGAGAATCCGTGCTTGCCAGTTTTCCTTTAAAGGACTGAGCAAGGTGCCAGGGCCGGCACAGCTCGGCAATTGACACAATGACCCTTGGTAAATGTCTGTTCAATGACTACATAACTGCATCTTGTGAACCAGGTTTCTGTCATGAATGTGCTCGTTTAAAACAGGGACCCACATCTTGTTGGTGTTTCCCCATAAATTGCTACCACGTAACAGCCCCTTACGGTGATAACCTTTGGAAAAAACATGTGCCTCCTGAATAATCTAGAAAGAGCTGCAAGCCAAAGGGAGCTCGATGGAGAAGATGGAGACGCTTTGCCAGCCACGTGGCCCCAGCACGTCAACCTGCCTCACCTGTAAGAGAAAGGATCTGGCTTTGGCAGAAATTGCTGCCTTTCTTGTGCCTGTCCCTTCACTCCTAGCCCAGCCCACAGCAGGTGGCTAGATGAAGAGCCACTGGAACAAGGGGGCCAGGCACTCCACTCCTTCCTGACCTCACATGTCCTGTGTGACTGACAGGTGGCTTATATGATGCCCTGAATGCTGAAAAATCGACAGGAGAGCGTTTCTTTCTTCTCATTTCTATATACTACATTTTACTAATTTCTCTATCATTACATTCAAGCTTATTTTGAAAAATCAGAAATCAGAGTTGAACAGCTAGAAGGAAATACAAATCCCTTAGTGATCACCAATGTTGACTCTTTGCTGTGCATCCTTCCAGACTATTTTGTGTATTTGCTTTCTTTCGTTGTTGTTGTTGCTGTTGTATATAAAGTGGGATTGTACTTCACTTGCCATTTTATAATCAAATGTTTAATTTAATGTATTCTTCTGCATCTTTTTTGATGAGCGCAAGAACAATTGTATAACTACTACCCTAATTTATTTATTCAGTAGAATCCTGGGGGTGGCTATTTAGATGTGCTTTTTTTTTTCTCTTTTGATGTAGGGACTAGGCTCTTTGTCTTTGGCTCAAAGAAGGTGACTGGAGCTCCCTTTCTGGGAAGGAAAGTGACAGTCATGGAATCAGTGGCATTGTTTTCTCTGACCTAGTGGGCACTATGAATGTTTGCCCTGGCAGATTCATCAGCACCCCTGAAGGGGTGCAAGTCTTCGGGTCAGAGGTAGAGATGTGACAAAGGTGGACCGTGTCCCTTCTCCTGTGCATGGGTATGTGGACATGTGCACATCCAGATGTGTGCACAGAAGTTGAGAGGAAATTCAATCTGTTCTTCACCCAGGTTTCCAGTGATTGAATCTAAAGCACACAGACCACGGGGAAAAGTGTGAAAATCTAGGCACCGCACCCTAGTGTAATTGGCCACCCCAGCTTCTTGAGTGTCCCCCATGGGTGTTAAACATTCTTCTATATCATTTTTAATGAATGCGTGGGATCGAGTTCAGAGTGCACCCATTCAAGCCAGTCTTCCCCATTTTCTGCTACCTTCCACCCTCACTCCATTAACCTTGGTCCTTTCCATTCATCTCCTCCAGTGCTCCCTCTGTATTCCTTTTCCAGGCTGTGCCCCTTTTTCCTGGAACTAAAAAGTCACCCACTGCTAATGCTGTCAAAATCTTCTTGACCTATGATGTGAGCTGGGAACTACTCCTCTGCCAATTTCAGAAGCTGAGAGGGACGCTGGTGGGGGGAAGAGGAAGGAAAAGGAGGAAGGACATCAGGTGGCCCCACTCCTGATTTGCAGTCTGCCTTTTTTCTTTGTTATTCATTATTTATCCATCCATCCATCCATCCATCCATCCATCCATCCATTCGTCTGTCTGTCCATCCATCCGTCCGTCCATCCATCCATTTGTCCATCCGTCCATCTGTCCGTCTGTCCATCCGTCTGTCCACCCATTCTTCCACCTGTAATATTCCACCTGTGCATTCATCTCTGGTATCTAGAATGATATCCAGCCTAGAGTAATTAATTGCTCAATAAATATTTGTTGAATGGATGGATGGATGAATGAATGAATGAATAAATAACAAAGATAAGAGGTCTTGAACTTGGAGAGTTTATTTCTTATCAACAACCCACAATAGGACTCCCCATGAGATTCAGATTGCTCCTACTGGCATTACCTTCTGTACCTTGTTCGGCTGAAAGGGTGTCTGAAGGCCTAATCTTGCAGAGTTCTCTTTTCTAATGTAATTTACATCCTGCCTCATTTTCTCCTTCTGGATCCCTGTCTTCCCACACCATTTTCTCCATCCCTTGGCAGCAGGCAAGGAAGAAGGGCAATCTAGTTGCACTTTTATTAACAACACTCTGATGAACATCATTTTAGTGAGATCTTAGTACACATTCTTAATTATTTCTTTAGGTTTAATTGCTAGATGTGGAATCGCGGGTTAAAGGAAATGCACATTCAAAGATTTTAATACTTGTTGCCAAAGTGCCCTGTCCTTCAAGCATGTCATGCCACATTATTACCTCCCCAACACACACATATGATAATAGTGCCCCTTCCTTATATTCTGCTAATACTGAGTATTATTTAACAAAGTGATATCAATTTGATATGGAAAGTGCCTCATTTTACTTTTCATTTCTTGAGCATAACATAGATGTATATCTATATTTTATGTAGTTATCAATCTCTGTATATTTTTTTCTCTCTCTCTCCCTCTCTCTATACACACACACACACACACACACACATACATGCACACACACACATATATATATATGTATATATATATATATATATATATATATATATATATGTACATATATCTTTAATGAAATGTTTATAGTTCTTCTTTGGTGAATTACCTATTTATGCCCTCTGTGTGATGTCTTTTGAGTACAGTATTTGAATTTTTCTTTTGACTTGTAGGGTCTCTCCATACATCAAAGATATTAACTCTTTGTCTCTTGTATATCTTGTAATTGTTTCTTCCAAGTTTTTCACTTGCCTTTTAATTTTGTACATGGCATTTTTTAATGAGATAAAGGGATTTAAGTGATCAGATCTTTTAATCTATTCCTTTGCTGTCTTTGGTGTCATGTTTTGAAAATAATTTCCTACCCCATTATTGTATTAATATACTCCTAAATTCACCTTCTTATGTATTTATGGTTTTATTTTTAAGTATAAATTTTTAATCCATCAAACATTTATTTTGAGGTATATTATTAAGGCAAAATTTTGTATACGTACATTACACACATATATACATATTCATGATTTGCTATTATGAATGAGATTTTAAAATTGTACTTTCCAACTGATATATAGGTTATATAGGAAAACTTAAAAAATTTTTTAATGTTTATTTATTTTTGAGAGAGAGAGAGAGAGAGAGAGCAGGAGAGGGTCAGAGAGAGAGGGAGACACAGAATCTGAAGCAGGCTCCAGGCTCTGAGCTGTCAGCACAGAGCCCGACATGGGGCTTGACCTCACAGACGGCTAGATCATGACCGGAGCCGAAGTCAGACATTTAACTGACTGAGCCACCCAAGCGCCCTGGTAAAGTTTTTTATATGAATAAAACAAGTTTTGAAAATCACATCAGAGAAATAGAGAATGAACAATGAAAGTCTTATTTTCCACTCCTACCTTCACCCCAGTCCCACTGCATTCCTAAGAGGTAATGATTATCAGCAGATTGGTGTATTTCTATCTATATATACAAACATACATCAGGATATAAAGGAGTGTGTGTGTGTGTGTGTGTGTGTGTGTGTGTGTGTGTTTTAACTAATGTGGGAAAATCCTGTATGTGCTGATTTGCCACTAGCATTTGTCCTCTTAATATAGAGAGCTATTTAATTCTCTTAAACCTCAATAAAATACCAGTGCATGAATATACCGAAACTTATTTCAGTATTTCCAAACTAATCAATGATTGTATCATTCCCATACTTTCTCCAGCTTTAGCTGCAGTAAATATTCTGGAACATACCTGTATGAGTATTTCTATAATATAGATATCTATAAGTAGCATTGTTAGGTTGAAAGGTATACACGTTTCTTCTTTTTTTAAGTTTATTTATTTATTTTGAGAGAGAGCCTGCACGCATACGCACACATGTGAGCGCGGGACGGGCAGAAAGAGAGGGAGAGAAAGAATCCCAAGGAGGCTCAGTGCTGTCAGCACAGAGCTGGACATGGGAATCAAACTCACAAACTATGAGATCATGACCTGAGCCGAAATCAAGAGTTGGACGATTAACTGACTGAGCCACCCAGGTGTCTCAGGTATGCATGTTTACAATGGTCATGTTTATTACTGAAATGCTTTTTTCCCCACCTTGTTCTTATTTAATTTTTAATAATTAATTTATTTGTATTATCGCAGTATAGTGGACACACAATGTTATGTTAGTTTCAGGTGTATACCATAGTGATTCAATAATTTTATACATTACTCAGGGCTCACCATGATAAGTGTAGTTGCCCAAAGACAATGAAAACACTAATTCAAAAAGATACGCACACCCCTGTGTTTACTGCAGAATTATTTACAATGCCAAGATAGGGAAGCTGGATGGCTTTTTAAAAGGGGCCACCAGTTTATATATCCGCAAATAGTGTGTGAGAGTGGTCAATCTCTCACACACTTGTCAACAGTGTGGGAATAAAGCTCTAGTTTGGGGCAGTCTGGCACACTACAAGTATTTTAACTTTAGGTGAATTTCCCTTAGTGTTTTCCTAAAGGTATACTTTCCATTTCTATGACTTCCCTTTTAAATGGCCTCTTTATATTTTTGCACATTTTATCTTATAATTTGTTCTGTGCCCTAATGACATAAAGGAGGTCTTTATATATTGATATCCATATTTTGTGTATGTGTTCTGCTTTTTGATTAATGGCATTGGATTCTTCTTCACTAAAGGTGATGAGAAAAATGTCTCCTACATTTTCATCAGTGACCTCTTTTTTAAAAATTTTTTTTTACATTTATTTATTTTTGAGAGACAGAGAGAGACAGAGCGTGAGCAGGGGAAGGACAGAGAGAGAGGGAGACACAGAATCCAAAGAAGGCTCCAGGCTCCAAGCTGTCAGCACAGAGCCTGATGTGGTGCCCGAACCCACGAACCGTGAGATCATGACCTGAGCCGAAGTCGGATGCTTAACCAACTGAGCCACCCAGGCGCCCCAGTGACCTCTCAGTTTTAACAATATTTTTGTGTGAAGTAGTTTTCTAAATGACCTATTGTCCCAATATGTTTATGGATCCATCTATTACTTCAGTATATATCTGAATCATCTTTATTAAAACCATGTGTCTCTTTTGAGGTTCTATCTGGCCCATTGACTTATTTATCTACTCTTGTATACTGCCCCACTATTTCAAGCATAGCGCTTTACTATATTTTGATTTGATAGTGTGCATGCTCTCTCTTTATTCTCCTTTCTTAAAATTTGTTTGACAATTAGCACTTTTTTTTCAAATGGGTTTTAGCTGTCACTGGCTAAATTTGATCATATTGGCAAGTTAGCTTTGACTTATAGATTGAGTTACAATAGCATCTTTACATCTATGAACATGGTATGTCTCTTCCTTTATTCAGGTTTTATTTTATGCCCTTCCATAAAGTCTTCTGTTTTACTTCATGTAGGTCTTGCCCATTTCTTATTATATTTGCGGTATTTAAAATTTCCCCTGACAATTCACAATTTTTTTAGTGTGTAAGAAAACAATCATTTTCAGTAAATTGATCTTTGACCTCTTACTACACATTAAGTAGTACTAACAGTTTTACGTTTTATTCTTTGAATTTTTAAAAAAATATTTCTTTATTTTGAGAGAGAGAGGGAGAGAGAGAGGGAGAGTGAGAGTGAGCATGAGTGGGGGAGGGGCAGAAAAAGAAGGAGAGAGGTAATCCCAAGCAGGCTTTGGACAGTGCAGAGCCCGACGCGGGGCTTGTTCTCACAACGGTGAGATCTTGACCTGAGCCGAAGTCAAGACTCAAATGTTTGACTGAGCCACCCCGGCACCCCGTATTCTTTGAATATTTTACATATAGTCATTTTCATCTGCTACTAGTGACAGTTTTGTCTGCTGCTTCTCAATAATTACATTTTATATTTTATTTTCCCTTTTTGAAACTCACATTATTTGCATTGGCTAAAACTTCCAGGACGGTGTCTTGTTGCTAGCTTTAATAGAAATGCTTTCAATATTTTGACATCAAACATAATGTCCAGTGAAGGCCACTTATCTTTCTGTAAACGAGGAAGAAATGTTGAGTTTTATCAAGTGCTTTTGGGATACCTTTGGGTGTTCTCTTGTAAGATATTATTATAATGAGTTGGCGGATTTCCTGTTGTTGAATGACCCTGAATTATTGGAGTAAACTCTAGCTGTTCTTTCATGAATCGTTACATTAATATCCTGCTAGGTTCATTTCATTCATAGTTTATTTAGGATATTTGCATTTATGTTAGTCAATGATGTTGCCCTATAGCTTCTATAGGTAGTAGCTGTAGTTTTTATTCCTCCTCCCCTCCTCCCTCGCCTCCTTCCCCTCATTTTCCCCCTCCTCCTTCAGCTCACTGAGTCCCCAAGTAAGTCGAGGGCTTACTCCTCCTGCTCCTCTTATTCTTCCTCTCCTCTGCTTTCCTCTGTACTTTTCCTACGACCACTATCCTAGTCTCAGAAAGAACTGGGGATTTTTCTGGTTTTCTGTGCTCTGGGACAGTTGATAAACATAGAGATAATCTGTTCCTTTGAAGGTCCAGTAAACTGTGAGCATGCAACTGACTGGGGCTTTTTCTTTTAATATAACTGCTCATTATCTTTTACATTTCTACTATGATTATTATTTTAGTGAACTTTTCATTGAGTTGTACCTGATCCTTTTTTCTAGGTAATCATTCATTTCAATATATATTTTCAAATTTAGTAGTATAAAGTTGTTCTGTGTTCTATTCTAATTTTTTTTTAATTTTTAAAAATGTTTTATTTATTTTTGAGAGAGAGAGAGAGAGAGAGAGAGAGAGAGAGAGAGTACAAGCAGGGGAGGGGCAGAGACGGGGGGAGACAACAGACTCCAAAGAAGGCTCCAGGCTCTGAGCTGTCAACACAGAGTCTCACGTGGGGCTCGAACTCATGAACTGTGAGATCATGACCTGAGCCAAAGTCAGACTCTTAAACAACTGAGCCACCCAGGTGCCCCTATCCTAATTTTTAAGGCTCCTTTGTGTATGACTTTGTTTCCCATGCCTCAATATTCATGTTGTTTGTATTTTCTCTATTTTTATCCATATTTCCAAATCTATCTATCTATCTATCTATCTATCTATCTATCTATCTATCTTTTGGTCTTTTCAAAGAACCAGCTTTTAGAAAAGTGTATTATTTTTTTCTTCTTGGAAGACTAGGGAGAGGGTGTTCTATATCATTAGTTTCTGCTGTTCTTTTTATTAATCCCTTCCTTCTACTTTCTTTGGGCTTATTTTTACATTTCTCCCCCAGCTTCTTGAATTGGAGGCTCGGTTAACTTGTCTTCAAACCTATTCACTTTCTATTCACTACATGTCAGGTTATTAAATTTCTTTTGAGGACTGTTTGAGGCACTTCCTGGAAATTAGGTTTTCTCTCACTTTATTTTTACTTTTAATTTGAGTATGTGGATAATAAGTCTTCTGTGTTTTAGAATGTTATTTTCCTATGCGTGGCCTACAACATATAACATTTCTGAAACGCTGCATGGTGTGTATGTGAAGGTTTCATAGTTTTGTTAAATATGGAGTTCTGTCACTATATTCCTAGTTTTAAACTTATTTTTAGATGTAGTAACAGTTCCCTGATGGATTTGTTAGTTCTGTGTTTTACATTAGCTCAGGTTTTGCATTATTCCATATATTAAAGCTTTGCTGTGAAGTTCACAGAAGTTCATGACTATGATAGTTTCTTGTAGATTTTGATAGACTGTGCCCTTTTTTTGGATATAAAAATACCCCTCACCTATTTGATATTTTTGCCTTAAATTATATTTTTTTCTGATACTGATATTGTAATACCTGCGTTTGTTTTGCTAACACTGTTTCATATATGTCTTTTCCATTCCTGTAGTCTCAACCTTCATGTGTAAACTCGTTCTCACATAAGTAGTATAAAACCGGGAGATTTTGTACATATATTGAACCTAATCCAATATCTGGTATTCTCTCTTTTTGACATGATTTTGCGCCATTAACGTGTATTAAGTTTATTGACATGTTTGGTTTTATTTCTGCTATCTTATTTTATGTTGTCTCTTTACTGTGTTATATATCAAGCTTTATTTGTTCTTTTCTCTTATTGTATGGATTACATTCTTTTCTTTCTTTCTTTCTTTCTTTCTTTCTTTCTTTCTTTCTTTTTCTTTCTTTCTTTTTTACAATTTAGAGATTATATACCTGTGATCTAGTCCTATAGTAGTGACATTTAATTTCCAACATGTATATTTGAACTTGTGTGTGTGCACGTGTGTCTGTGTGTGCAGGTGCGCGTAGACCCTCATCATCCATTTCCTCTCTTCAACAAGACAAGAATCTGAACATGCTTTCACTGTTTATCTTATCTGTAATCTCCCCCCAGGCCACCCCCTTTCCCCTTCCTTTTATGTTAAAATGATCTGTGATTTTAATTCCAGGATTTTTCCTTCACGTTATGCACTATGCGTTATTTATATTTAAATATAAATTTTAAGTGATATTTTGCTCACCCCTATTTTAATATCTTGTTTCTTCTGTTATATTCAATCTTTCAGAGAAAGTCTGAGGCCTCACATGTCTGAAAATGTGTGGCTTTTTAAAAAATTTTGTGCTTGATGCTATGTATAGAAGTCTAGGTTCAAAGTAACTTCTCCCAGCCCTGTGACACTATATACCTTGATTGTTTTGAGACATCCAGTGTTGGGAAGTCCTGTGACAAACTGATTCTGACTCTTTTGTGGGCAAGCTGTTTCTTTTTCCTTTTTTCTTTTATTCTTTCTTTTCATTCATTCATTCACTCACTTACTCATTCATTCATTCGTTTTTTTTCCTTCTCATTGCTCTGTCTCTGAGTAGTTATTCCCCTCTTAGGGGTGCAATATTCTCGTTATTCTTTCTATAGATACTAGTTAGAATTTTTAGTGAAATCATCCCTGTTCTCTAAATTATGTTTGTTTCTTTTGGTTTCACCTTGGTTCTTCCTTTTGTGTGTCTTTCTAGCTTCCCTCCCATTTCTAGTGGGGTTTTTTGGTCACTTCTAATTATAAGAAGAGGACTAGTGGCTTAGTGAGGGCAGCTGGCCGATCTTCCTCTATGGCTCTGTAGGTCTGTTATGCCACAGGCTTTACCCCAGAATGGGAGGTCGCATGTGGCTCCTTATCGAGGGGGCCTCCAGGACTGTCAGACTCCACTTTGGGGTGTGCACTGTGGGTTAGGCAGGCGGGCTGGGACTCACCTGCCTACCTCACACCACGAGGGCAAGAGGGTAAGAGAGCATGAGGGCAGGCTTTCCCTCTGGCAGTGGGAAAGTGAGGTCCCTGCCTCCTTAACAGGACTGCCCTTATTTTCTTCTCTCATCTATCAGAAAGTACTCTTAGCTCTTCTCTGCTTCTTTCCAGGGCCCTATTGTCCCTCTAGGGCACTGTTCAGGCCAGCGGTCTCTTGCCCTCATAGGATTGTATTTGGTGCCTGGCTTCGGGGAGAGGTTCTCTTCTGCCACCATATTTTTATTCTGAGTCGTGAGTTTCTCTGGATCATCTCATGCCTTCCGAATTTGTTTCTCCTGAGTATATTTGAGGCTGTGTTTTTGGTCTACTCCTATTTATCTGATCCCATCTATTTTCCATATTCTGGGAATACCTCAAACTATCTGGCATGCTGGCAACCACTTTCTTATTTTTTTTTAATGCCGTGAGAGAATTATCCTATATGAAGAAAAATCTTTTCTCCAGTTTCCCGGGTGTTGGGTGGCAGAGAGGGAGAATAGATGCACCCAGTGGGCCACCTAGATACGATCAATCCACTGCCGATTTTATTTAAATTTGACTCTTTGGGTTTTAATATTCGGTGGGGTTTATTTAGGTGGTCAGATGTATCATTGGAAGGTAATTATAATGTTTTCTTTTTTCCAATATTTGTCGTTCTTATTTGATTTTCTTTGCTAGTTGCATTGGCTGGAGCTTCCATATCAATATTTCAGAACTGTAGTGACAGAGCATCCTGACATCTTTAGTTTGTGTTTAATCAAAAAAAAATTAATGTTGATTATTTTTGAGACAGAAAGAGAGAGAGAGAGAGAGAGAGAGAGAGAGAGAGAGAATGGGGGAGGGGGAGGGGCAGAGGGAGGAGCCTGAAGCAGGCTCCAGGCTCTGAGCTGTCAGCATAAAGCCTGACTTGGGGCTCAAACTCATGACATGTGAGATCATGACCTGGGCTGAAGTTGGACACTCAACCACCTGAGCCACCCAGGTGCCCCTGTTTGTGTTTAATATTGATGAAAATGCCCCTAGTGTTTTACCACAAGCCAACGTTTTGGGTTTTTGGGTTTTTTTTAAATTAAGCTTTTTGTTTTAATTCCAGTATAGTTGACATACAGTGTTGTATTAGTTTCAGGTATATAGTATAGTGATTCAACAATCCTATAAGTGACTCAGTGCTCATCAAGATAGCATCAAGATAATCCCCTTCACCTATTTCTACCCCCCCATCCCATAACTATCAGTTTATTCTCTATAGTTAAGAATCTGTTTCTTGGTCTCTCTCTTTTCATGTTGAGCTCTGAAATAGAAATTTTGATGATCTTATGTCTGCATTACCAGGCATTTTTTAAAAATCAGAAATGAACACCCAATTGTTTAAGGCTTTTATTTTATTTTATTTTTTGGTAAGCAATCTACCAAAATTATCGTGTGGGTTTTGTTCTCTGGCCTAAGGGTGAATACTGCGTCACCCTTTCAGACATCCATGAAGCGTTCCTGGGGTGACCCTTTCTGTACCCCAGAGTACTCACCATGTGGCTTCCTCTTTTCCTCTGGAGAAGGGAGCCTTTGCCAGGTGATATGCCTTCATTATTCTCACTGAGCTGCGAGTAGAGCAGAGCGTGGATGAGAAGAAATTAACTTAATGGCCTTTACTCCATTGAATCTAAATGGTAGGCACTTAGTAAATGATTGTTGAACTTAATGGAACTATTTATTTAGTCTTCCAGGGTTTGTTGTAAAAATCTAAATATCCCAGGAGAGAAAATACCTTAAGCTTGTGTCCTCTTTTACACAAGGAAATGTCTTTGTTTGCCCACTTCAGTTGTACTTTGGAACATCTATGGTGGCCCAGGCTGGGGGTTGGCGAGGATGGGACTTAGGTGGCACCTCTGAAGGGGCGAGGTGGGGTGGGGTGGGGTGGCTTTCTGTGACATGACACCAACTCGGAAGGTCCTGTCTCCTTCATACAACCATCCCTAAAGCACCACTTTCTAGGAATCACGTGTTAATGAACATTACACAATGAAAATATTTTAATCATTATAAAGAAGCTCATTATTTTAGAATCTTGTGTATTTCACTCTTATCCCAACTATAGTTTGGATAACAGTGAAATATATATATATATATATATATATATATATATATATATATACACACATATATATATATACATATATGTATGTATATATAGCTAGTTACCCAATATTTAAGAAGAAAGTATTAAAGATTGATAGGTGGCACATGGAGGTAGGTTTTATTTCATTGTACCTTTCTTTTCAAAGATATGGTTTTTTTAATTTTTATTTTTTTCCTTACAGAAACAAGCCATGCCCATGAAATAATTTGGTAAATACAAAATCGTGTTCAGAAGACGTTTAATCCCACCCCCCTCAGAGAAAATAGTTTGTTAACATTTTGTTACATTTTCTCACATTGTCTTCTCTATTTTTTTCAGAATTGGAATTAGATTGTAGTTATAGTTTTATGTTTCACTTAAAATTATATTATGAGCGTTTTCCCATCTTCCGAACCATCATTTGAAAGTGTGGTTTTAATGCAGGGCCTCGGTAGCAACATTGACCTACCATCCCCCACGCTTGGACACGTAGGTCGACTCTGTCTTTCGTTGCTGTAAGGAACATTTCCACAGTTTTGGCTTCATTCTGGTACAATTCTAGGTTTGTTCTAGGAGTGGGGAACTGAGTCATAGGTGATAACTAGTTTTGAGACTTGATCTACAATGCCGAGCTGATTTCAGCAAAATAGTAGCCATGTACGCCCCTTTCGACACTCTGTGTAAGGATGGCCTTTACCTGTTAGGGCAGCAGATAGTGTCGTTAAGGGCACACACAGAGACATGTGTGGATACCCATGTGCACGTGTGCCTGTGTGTATGATGAACGTCATTTCTGCCGTTTTAAGTCGGATTCCATCCAAGGCAGAGAACAGAAAGTACACTTGGGTGGTGAACAAGCAGGGAGCTGGTGATGTCGATGAAGCGGCAGCGTGGGGACAGGCAGGAGGCGGGCAGGGCATCCTGGAGAAGGCACGGTTTGGACTGGGTCCGGGAAGAGGCAGTACGTTCCCCCCACCGCCCCCCGATGTGCTCACATCTGGGGAGGCTTCAGCGTGAGGCCCCGCTCACTGCAGCTTGCCCCCTCCAAGCAGGACTCCCAACGTGTCCCCTGCTCCTCCGTGTCCTTGCCAGGCACGGAGAAGCCATCAGCGACCCAGGGAGCTCAGTGAAGAGGAAAGAAAGCAGAGCAGAGGGGGGACAGAGTTCTCCCCCAGGCGCTCCTTCTGGGGGCTGGAGCAGAGGCCAGCGGTGATGCCAGCCCCGAGATGAGTCACGGCCTGGTGCTTGCAGGAGCTGGGCACCAAGGGTGCTGGGCATCCACGGGGCCCAGCCTGCATGTGACACTCCCAGGATGTCACGGGGAACTGCTTGTTAGTGGCTGAGAACAGAATCTGGCTTAATGCTTTTAACAAGTTAATGTTTGTGCTCATGGGCTCTGTGCACATTTAAGAATTAATTAAATCCTTTAAGGAAGTCATTTATGTTTGGGACCAGAGAAGACACTCAAGGGCCGAAACACCCCCCAAGAAGATGGCCCAATCACCGCTCGAATGCCTTGGCAGGCCCCGCAAGACCAACTTTCCTGCCCCCTGATCCACGGTGCGCTCAGATATCCTTAACCCGTTCCTTCCGTGAGGCTCCTGGGGAGGCATATTAAACTCGAGTTATTTCCAATTTCGTCTAAGGTGTCTCTATCCAATGCCGTGTCTTCAAAGTCTGCAGCGTGGGATTCAAAATCTCTGAGCATCATCAAAGTCTTAGGAAAATATATTACTAGGAAGTAGAGCCGCTACTTGTGTGTTAATTACAACAAGGCCGGCTGCCGCACAGATAATCTCCAGCGTCGGAAGCATCAGCTCAGGCAATATCAGGAAAAACAAAATCTTTCTTAAAAACATCCTAAATTCTCATTTGCACCCTTTGAGGAGAAAGTACAATTCATTGTGAAGCTAAATCCCATCTATTTAGTTGTTCTTAGGAAGATTTCGCTGATATTTGAAATGTTCCTCTCTTGAAAAAGAAAAACAAAGTAGATTTTCAGGAGCCAGTCTCAGAACTGCTGTGCTATTTTCAGAGGTTTTATCTTTCAGAGAGAACCCTGTGGATAACCCACCGGGGCCAGGTTCTGAATGGAGGGAGAACTTGACCATGCTCAATACAAGCGTGTCGATTATATGTGTTTGTCTTTTGGTTGGTTTCACTGTTTTTCCTTTACTTGCATTCGAAGTTGGGTGTTTTGCAACAGACAGAGTCTTCTCTCCTGTGAACTCGGAGGGGAGCAGAGGCTTCTTATCACCCACCCCTCAGGCAATGAGACCCTCGGAGAAGGACAGTGGAGGCCAGCAGCCGGCCTGGCCTCGGGGGCTCAGAGGGGTGAGAGCTCCTGGTCCTCTGGGGAAAATGAAGCAGGCCATTGACCCAAACAGCATCCTGTGGGCTTTGGAGGGGATAAAGGTCAGAGACAGGTGGGGGGAGGACCCAAGAGGCAGAGAAGGGAGGAGTCAGTGTATTTTCAAATTAAGGCTTTCCTTTAATGGGGTGGAAAGGTCAATGAATTCCTATTTATTCAGAACTTTTTTCCCCGATGTTTTATTTATTTTTGAGAGAGAGAGAAAGAGAGAGTGTGAGCAGGGCTGGGGCAGAGACAAGAGGAGGGGAAAAAGGATCCGAAGGGGGCTCTGTGCTGACGGCAAGAGAGCCCAATGAGGGGCTCAAACTCACGAGCCGTGAGATCGTGACCTGAGCCAAAGTCGGACTTAGCCGACTGAACCACCCAGAGGCCCCTGTTCAGAACTTCTTAAGGAGATCCTTACCCACCCTGATCTGAAGGTCCTCACTGATAAAGGAGGGGCTGCTTTGACCAGGGAGAGGCCGGCTACTGGGGTATCCCCTAGCCCCCCCACACGAAATAACCAGGGTCACAGGGTGAGAGACCTTCCCTGCCTCAGGCGCATGCCCCAGATCTCCGGGAGGAAGTCCCACTGGCTGGTGTGCGCAGTGCCCCGTACCTTTGCCAGCCTCCCTCTGTAAGAGAGAGCAGGCCTCAGGCGGAACCTGCTGCAGGCAGCAATATTCAGCCAGAATTTAATAGCATTGTTCTCATTTTATTTATTTTTATAATTACCTTTAATTTAGAGCAAGTGATACAAATTTCCATTTAGGGTAATGATACAGTTTCCTTTTAAATGCATTAAAGTAAAAAATAGTGAATTAATTAAAAAAATATTAGCAGGGGTACACAAACATGGCAAAAACGTGGGGGTGGTTTATTGCAGTGAAGCTCCCTGGCAAAAAAGCATCAGGCAGGTGGGGTGTGGACGCCTGCAATTGGGAACACGGGCCCGTAAGGCCCTTTTGCACTATTTTCGGTTTCCTTATGTTCTGAGACAGGTCGAGGGGACGCTGAGCTACTGGAGAGTTTAGGATTGGGGGAAGCAGAGCTCTGCGGAAAAACCCCTGAAGACAGGGCACACGGACCCTGGAGGTTTAAAATGGATCCCAGCCTCAGGAAAGGGCGCCGGAAGGATCCCCAGATAGGGTCACCTTTCTCCTCACTAGGACTGTTAGTTTTTTTAGAAAGGACGCAGGCCACCTGGCAAACCCCAGGGCCTCACTGCCCGAGCAAAAGTTTACCAGATGTGAAGCAGTGTTTTGATGGATTCTGATTTTTTTCTTCCCCCCTCACGTTTCTCTGAATTCTCCTGACACCTCCTTGCAAAAGTGTATCCTTTGGGGATGCTGTCTGTGCTCTTTCTGCTCTCAGGTTTGCTATCAGACCACGACTCTGCTCCTTTCTAGAGGAGACCAGTGCAGGGCTTATCTCCACTGTCCTCATGGCACCTAACGCGTTGGGGATGCCCGTGCGCTCCTTTCACCCACACGCCCATCCATGTAAACATCTGCCCATCCCCCCGTCCACCCATCCCTCCACCATTCATCCCTCCACCCACACATCTATCCAACTGTCCGTCCATCCGTCCCTCCCCATACCTGTCCACACGCCTACATCTATTCATCCATCCATCCATCCATCCACACGTTCATTAACCATGCGTTCTACCCACTTAACATTTATTAGCAATATTCTGTATATTTCATTACAAAAAAGTTAAACAAAAGTCTTCTGGGTTCCCTCAGCGCTCAGGTGGGCGTCAGGGATGTAGCAGTAACAGTAGGAGACATCGTCACTGCCCTTGCTGAGTTTGTGGCTAATGGGGAGGCAGAAATTGAACCAGTGGCTCTTCTGTGCCAGGTTACACGAATGAACGAGTGAATGCGTGTATCTGTCCATCCCTTTTCTCTGGCCCTGCTGGGCACGGGGGCCCCGTGGTGTCCAGGGATGCTGCGGGTGAGCAAGCCGTTTCGTAGATGAGAGGTTGCCCATGCCGATGTCTGGCCAGCCTGGCTTCTCGAGTGAGAGGGCAGGCGTGGCAGGTCTCGATCCTTCCCCTGCCACCGAGGGCCTGCCCAGCCTGTGCGAAGGGCATGCAAGGGCAGGGCTCCCGCCCTGGGGCTCCCGGGGGAGCGAGGCCGGCAGCCCCAGCAGCTGCGTCAGGCAGAACAGGGGGCAGGGGAGTGGTCACAGCACAGGCCACAGCCAGAGGGTGGGGGGGGGGCAGGTGGGTGGGCAGACAAGCAGTAACCCGACTGGGATGTAGGGGAGGCCAGGCACAGGCGGTTTCAGGCCCTCAGCCAGGGTGAGTGTAGCCTCTGCAAGACGAGACACGGGTCTGGATGGCATTCCCTGCCCCGTCTCATGTGCTTTGCGGGGGACCTGGGCTGTCTCCTTGCTTGCTGTGAGTACACATGGAAGGCAGGGGGGATGGCTCCTGGGGGTCACCAGCCCAGGGACGTGTTTCCTCTGGGCCACAGGGGTGGCTGGAGACGAGGCCTGCCACAGCTCGTTTTCATTCTCCCTATTGAATATTCCCCCTGCTCCGGGTACCCTATTTCCAGCCCCCTGGGTCAGGATGCCCTGTGACTCCCCCACTCCCCAAGGTGCACAGAGCAGGGTTAGCGCTCAGTCCCTCCGGGGCCCTCCGGACAATCAAGAGAAGGCTGGGAGTCCCTGTAGTGCCGGGCGGACAGAGCAGAGGGAATGGTGGACAGAGCAGGGAGCTACATGCTTTGTGGACCATGAAGCCCATGCAACGTTGAACACTCCGGGCCTTCACTTTCCTTCATCAGCCAGTAGACAACTGTATTGAGTGCAGCTAATAGCTGAGCACGCAGGGGCCTGAGTGTGAGTAATAGGGCCTCGGGGAGGGGGGTCTAGGGAAGCCGGGGGACATCCGCAGCAAAGTGACATTTGGCTGTAGATCTGAAGGAGAAGCTACTCGAGGCGGGGAAGGGGAGGGGAGGGTTGGTACAGAAGGAACAGCATGTGCACAGTCTCTTTGCTGAGAAGGAGCCTATTAAATCCACACAAACCTGCTGAAGACTTCTGGACTATTACGACTACACTTTCATAAAACCTCTTTTCCTTGAAGCAAACGAGAGAAGCCTTGTGGGAAAGACCCGATGGTGGAATCCCAGATCCCTTGGCAAATGGCAAGGAGACAGCTGGGCAGGGTGAGAAATGCATCCTCGCTGCCCATTATGGAGTGCTTATTCTGCGTCCAGGGCACACAGGAGAAGGCTCAGCCTTCCTTTTCCACTTCACACCAGACACTTCCGTTAAGAGCCAAGGCAGAGCGTGGCTCGGCACCCTGGGGCGTGCATGGTGTGGCTGGCCTGGATTCGGACGAGATCGGTGGAAGAGAACAAAGATGGGAAGGAGTTGGCATGATCCTCAGGCGGGCAGGAGGCTGGATGGGCAGAGGAGAAGCTGAAAGGCGCAGGGGGTGTCTGGAAGGGAGACTGTGGTCTTTTATCAGCCAAGACTCCTTTGGTTTCAAGTGACAGGGAATCCAACCCAAACCAGCTTAAAGCCCTGGGAGATGGTGTTGGCTCATGTAATTGCAAAGTATTTAAATGGTTCAGCTTCAGGTGCCATTTGATCCAGGAGCTCAGATTATGTCCCTGAGTAGCTGACTTCTCTCCTCTGTCTCCTCGGTACTGGCCTCATCCCAGCATGTGACAGCCCCACCCCCAGCAGCTTCCAAATCTCGGTAGCAAAATGGCTGCCAAAGCTCCAGACCTCACTGGAGAGTGTCTAAAGCGTCTGTAGCCCACTGGCAAGCCCTAACCCTCACTCTCATTGGCTTGAATTAAGTCCCGTGATGATCCTTGAACTTAGCACCAAGGCCAAGGGGTGGGATATTCTGATTGGCTCAAATGGACTTCGCTGTTGGGGTCTGGGGGTTGTCTACAGCCTACCCAAGCCCCAGGACTGAGGAGGAAGAGGGCGATTCCCCTGTGCATGGACCCCCTGTGGGTCTATGGTGGGCCTGGGTGGAGGGAAATTAATGTCTGCTCAAACCTCTGCAGTTGGTACAAGAGTCTGGATCTGGTAAACTTGGCTCCCCAAGGGTGTATGCAGCAAACCATACCTGTGAGTACACCGGAAATCCCAGATCCTGCTACCCGTCCTGAGCTCTGGTGGGGTGGTGTTTTTGGGGACCCCTTTCCCAGACAGCCAGCTGGCTTCAACACCAGGCTCGCTTCCAGCAGAGCAGTGGGGGGTCAGGGGCTGGCAACACACCCCAGCTGGGTGTGGCCGTGGGGGCCTCCCCAGAGGTGGTCTACCTTGACAAGATCTTTGTGAGACTCCAGGGAGCTACAAACAGGTAATGCTTGGCTTCCTCGGCCCTGTGTTATGAAAAGCTTGAGTTACAAACGCTCCGGCTATTAAAAACCTGCTACTGACCAAGGGCAATAAAATATCTGCTGTTTATGAGTAATTAGCCACTTCTGGAAAAGAGCTCTATCCCTTTAAATTTATGGGGTGCCTTGATTTATGCATTTCATGGGGGGATGTCATGTTACATCACATCAACCTGATGTAATTTGATGCAAATCAAACACATGAATGAGCGAATGAAAACATTCTTTCCTTCCTCCTGAAGTGGATTTCTTCTAATTGGGGGGCCTTTTTGGCCCCTACCCCGTCTTTCCTCTTCTTGGTTGCTTTGTTAGGAAAGAATTGGGAGAATCTTTATCTTGAATTTCTTTCATCCTGATGCCCTGGCTGCAGCCTCTGACTACCCTGCCGGTGATTCCTGGGAGGATTTCACATCCCTGAGGGTGGTGGAGACTCAGACCTCAACAGCTGGTTCACGGGCTTTACGCCCCGCACTGGGCTCTACAGGAGGCTGGGGAGGTTCCCGGCTAACAGGCGCTACCTGATTTTGAGGACCCCAAGGCTGGTTAGCACACACAGGACATGATGCAATCAAGACTCCAGGGGCGCCTGGGTGGCTCAGTCTGTTGAGCGTCTGACTTCGGCTCAGGTCCTGATCTCACGGCTCGTGAGTTCGAGCCCCACGTCCGGCTCTGTGTTGACAGCTCAGAGCCTGGAGTCTGTGTCGGATTCTGTGTCCCTCTCTCTCTCTCTGCCCCTCCCTTGCTCCTCTTGTCTCTCTTTCTCTCTAGAATAAATAAAACATTAAAAAAAAAAAACGCTAATTTTATGTTGTCTGATTGAAGAAAGAGTTATGGGGAACAAAAGAACTGGTGAGTTTGGGGTCCAGTAGAGGAAGATAGATTATTGAAGCTTTTTTGTAATGGCTGGTCCCCGTGTGGCTACTGAGTGAGTAGAGGCAAGAATTTGTTGGTTGGACCATCTGTCTTTGTATTTGTGCATTATTTCTTCTTTTATCCACTCACCCATCCATTCAGCCAGCCAGCGAGCATTTATTTAGCACCTACTAAATTTTTTTTAATTAAAAAAAATTTTTTTAATGTTTATTTATTTTTGAGAAAGAGACAGAACATGAGCCAGGGAGAGGCAGAGAGAGAGGGAGACACAGAATCCAAAGCAGGCTCCGGGCTCTGACAGAGCCCGACATGGGGCTCGAGCTCACGAACCATGAGATCATGACCTGAGCCGCAATTGGAAGCTTGACTGACTGAGCCACCCAGGCGCCCCAGTGCCTACTAAATTTTTTGAGTGCTTAAGAGGTAACCAAGGAACACAGACACATACCTACTAATTAGCTATGTAACCTTAGAAGGGTCATCATGTATCTGCTGGCTTCAGTATACCTATCTATAAAATGGGCACATCAGACTAAGCAGCCAGGAGCTAGGGGACCTCTGAGGGTGCTCCAGCTTTGCCACCCTACCATTGTCACCTGCGCCTTCCTTCCCTCAAGTAACATCCTTGTGCAAAGAGAGAAGCTGTGCACAGATCTCATTCATGGGATGGAGAAGTTCTCCCCAAGCAGCTGAGAATGTGGAGGAATGTGGGGAGAAGTGAGATTTGGTGGGGGGTGGGGGGCGGGAGTGGCCATTTGTGGAAGTCTTTGGCATGAACTCTTCTAGTTAGTTGTACCACAGGGAAATCAATGACGTTTGTTCTTTGCCTCTCGTACCTACATGGAGACAGCCTGTGGGTGCAGAAACAGGCTGGCCTTAGGCCTGGGGACATCGCCCCCCTGGCAAGCCAGGCTAGTTGGCCGGGTCTAGCTGTGTTCCATGGTGCACAACCTTCTGCCCCAGAGATTAGCTTCCTTGGTAGAACTTCAGAAGCTTTCTAAGAGAAAGCAGAAAGCATGAACCACGTCTTTGAACACCAGAGTTCTATCTGTTCCTTTAGTCTCTAGCATAGATGTGGAAAGAGCTTTCTAGAGTGTTCACCTTCCTGGCCTGGCTTCCTCAAAGCAGCAGTCAGTGGTGTTCGGGAAGCCCGCACGGTAGCTCTGGGTACCTGACTTTGGAAGGGAAGCCGTGGTTGGAACAAGGCCACGTTACCTCTCCCGTGTTCCACTTCGGGTGTGCCAGGCTTCCGGGGAGGATGTGGGGTTCTCACAAGGTCTGGGTGTAATCTTCCGTGGAATTATTTTAAAATGGGACCTCGCTATTGTTTTGAGTCTTTCTGCTGTCTCGTCGGGAGTGACATTTCTATGGTCATTAGCCAGTTCCATTTTTTTCTGTGAATTGTCTGTTCACGTGCCTTGTGTCCAGGTTTCATGTGGGGGTGTTCAGCTCTTCCTCATTAACTGCAAACACTTTTAAAAATAAAGACAGTGAGGTTATGAACCCGTTGGCTGCCACATAGGCCTTGGGAGTGTTTGACTTCCAGGAGGCTTTCGAGTGGGACTGACCAGGACTGGGCGGGCAGGCTGAAAGCCCAGCAGTGATGGCCGGCGGATGGTCACTGTGGTCGTAGAAGAGGTGCCAGGTGCAGAAACCTTTCCAGAGTAAACACCTTCCATAAATTACCTCATTATTGCTCTCCTGTCACAGATGCATAACTGAGGAGGTGCCACCTTGGAGCTCCTGGGCCATCAGTTCTTCTGGAGAAGACACAGTCCACCTCTGGCGGCAGCCGCCATTTTTCATTGGTCACACGGAGTCCCAGGAAAGAGGCTCCTCTGGGACCCCAAAGAGTGGCTGCCCTGCTGTTGGCCACTGTCACTTCTAGCTGCCGTTTGCAGCTTGTGTAGCTCAGACCTCTGCACCAAACTGTTCACGTTGAAGCATACCCCCACGGCTTCTGGAAAGCCTCTCCTTAGGAAATACCTCTTGTCCAGGTATCCTCTTGAGGCGAGGGTGGGGAAGACATCTTGTCATGCTCATGACGATAAAGTACAGCCTGTTGGGGCCAGGGTGGACCGACCACACGCTGATGGCCCCGGACCAGCCCACAAATGGCGTGTCCTCCCTTGTAAGAAGAGAAACATTAATTGCTTCATTTTTAATGTTTCCCCCGGTGTCCAGCAGCGGTGAAGTTCAACTCCAGCCGTTCTCTGTGATTGGTGAGGGTTCAGGAGCAGGGCTTGGCCGGGAAGCCCCTTCCCTGTCAGGTGGGCCACAGAAGCATAAATCAGGATGCAGGAGGAGAGACCGAGTAGCTGAGGGTAGCGATCAGCCTGGCCAGCCTGCTTGGGTTTACAGGCCGGAAACCATGACTCAGAGAGGGGCTGGGGCATCCGAGGCCATACAGCTGTCTGGTCTGGGGTGCTGGTTGGTTGGTTCCAGGGCAGGCTGTAGAGCAACCCGTGGGGGAGGATGCAGGCCCACCTGGGGTCGATGTAGGGGGGCAGCCAGTGTTCTGGGATGCCCAGCCCGGTTGCTGTTCCAGGCACCAGCAACATGGCACCATCACAGAGAGAGGGCATTCTGTGCTACATCGCTTGGTCCCCCGTTCCTGCCCGTGTGCAAGGACCTGGATCTTGGAGCGATGGGATCCGGGGTTGGGAGGGAGGTATCAGCAGAGGTTCAGAGAGGAGCAAGCCCAAGGAAGAGAATGGCAGTGTCACCCTGGCAACAGGCCCATCCCCAAAGGCCTCGTCTGTGCTGACACTCGGAGACGGATGGACAAGGTGGGGTGGTTGCCGTCAAAGCTGCCGGTCCCCTGACCCTTTGTGGGTAAATCGTGTGCAAGTGTTATCGTGATCTCTGGGCTGATGGTGCAGCCACGTCTGCCCTTTGGATGGTGAGGTCTGGCAGGGTGGGACGTTTCCGATTGTTTCCTCCAAAGAGCCTGGCACGGTACCTGGCACACAGGGGATTGTCAGGAAACGCTGAATGAATGGATGG
The DNA here is from genome assembly GCF_046562875.1 of Panthera onca. NCBI lineage: Eukaryota > Metazoa > Chordata > Mammalia > Carnivora > Felidae > Panthera > Panthera onca. The sequence goes on along the minus strand of NC_138353.1, from coordinate 22,190,203 downwards.
ATGAACGGATGTTTGCTGGGGCAAGTGTGAGCATCCTGAAGGAAGCAGAGGAGTCAAAGGAGTGAGGGGTGTGTAAAGGGCAGGTAGAAGGGCTTAGGAATCACTCAGCCAGAATTCGGAGGCTCGCGTTACGTGCAAAACATTGGGTTGGGGTTAGATATGGGTCTCTGGAGGCCCCAGACCACGGCGTAGGGTGGTGAGACAGGGACCCAGATCATCCATCATGAGATGGAGTGGAATTAGCCCTTCACGGCGACTACGAAGTGTGGGGGATTGGGAGCGGCACGGATGGGGTGACATTTGACATCAGGCTCTATGGGGCAAACTTCTCCCCTGGCTTGTGCCTTGAGGGGCAGAGAGCAGGGTCTGCCCTGGTGCCTCAGGAGTGACCTGTGGTCTGAATCTTTCTACCCCGAGTGTACCCTCTGTCCCCAAGGATAGATGCTGTGCATTGGGCCTGCACGCTTTGTTGCTTGGTCTGTTCGTTCATTTATTCATTCATTTCCACATTCAGCCATTTATCCATTTGCTTGCAGCTTTCTTCATTCATTCAGCAAATATTTATTGAACACATCCCCTGGGCCCAGCTCAGTGCCAGTGCTGGGGACACACCACTGAAGCCAATGGGCATGGCCTCCATGCACAGGGAGCTTCTGGGCAGGTATACAAACAGACCCAACCCCAGTATTGAAAGCCATCGTGAGGGGGCAAGATGGACAGACAGGAGGGTTCCTGGCCCTGGGTATCAAGGAGGGCCTCCTGGACGAGGTGGCATTTAATCTTCACCAGATGACAAGGCATAGGGAATAAGTGGGGGTGGCAGGGAGAGTGTCCCAGACAGAGGGAATGATATGCACAGAGGGCACCAAGCGCCCTCATCTGCTCCCTGAAAGTAGAGGGTCCTCTTTCCAAACACTAATAGGTTTAAACACGATGAGCCACAGGGTTCTCCCTCCTTACGCACATGTGACCTGGGAAGTCTGTCTTCGCTCGCCCTTCTTTCCTAACCGTGCTTGGAGACTCCATCTCTGTCCCTGGAGTCCATCTGCGTGAAGTAGCAACACCCACTGCTGGGACAGCAGCTCCTGGCAGCCCCATGTCTGTGAGCTTGGCCGACCTGCAGCCTGGCCCCACGTCAGACACCACAGCTGCCGTGGTCAGGAGCTGGTGGCCTAGTCTTCCCTCCCCTCCTGAGAGTCTGGCCCAGCAGAGGGCCAGGCTAGGCCAGCCTGGTGACCCGCACAGGAACGGGAGCTGCGGAACCGGGGACCCCAAGAGCCAAAAGAGACCGAAGCCCCAGCCCGGCCCTGGCCGGGCCCCGTCTGTTGGCCCGTGCCTGGCAGTTGCAGGCAACAGCGACTCCCCGGGTGTGCCTGGATTTTTTTTGCTCGGTAATGATTGTGTGTACTTAGGAGATGATGTGTATCTGAGCTTATGTCTTCGACAGGTGCCCCTGTGAACGAATCTCCGTGGGCCGACTTCTATGAATATTTCACAATCAGGCCCTCTTTGATCACTCTTGCATATGTGCATTCTACATTATATTTAGTTTTGCACCGAATCAAATCTGAGGCTTCTGTGAAATGAAAATAAAGTGTTCGACACGATATCCTAGCTCAGAAGTGCTCAGAGGTAAAATGGCTTTCATCAGGGGTGAAGGGGCGGCGAGGGGTAGCTGGGTGCCTGCCCTGCGTTTGCTGCTGCCCCTCTGGGAGCGAGGGGCTGCCGGGAATCCTGTGGGTGCTGGGTCCCCCCGTTTTGTTCTAGGGCAACGGCTGCGTGCTGAGCCTGAGCAGGGAGCCAAGGCGGGTTAATAGGGGATTAAATACCTAACTTCCTGCCATGGCGAAGTCTGTTTAAAAAGAGAAAGAAAGCCAGTGAGAGAGAAATAATCAATGCACTTCATGACAACTGCTGGTATCTTTTTCAGTTTTGCGATATTTTAAAGGTGGGTCATTCATTAAAAGCCCATATATATATATATAGTTTTTGTCGCTTCCCCTGACGGGGTGGACACAGTTCAGATAAATCAATTACAGCAAATTAGGGGGCCATTTCCTTCCCAAATCATCCCATCTGGGAACAAAGGAAGCTCCACTTGATGGCCTGCATTCTGGGGGGAGAGGCCTGGGTTGTGCATTCTTATGACGCTCTGGGCTACCTCCCTTGCCTGCACTGTGATCATCAGAAGCTTAAAGGACCAGTTTTTGGTGGCACTCGGTCCTCCAGATGCTACAGACAAGGGTCATTGGACCCCTCCGCAGAGGAGGAGAAGAAACGTGACTTCCTTATTTACGTGCATTGAGGTGCATTATGAACATGTCCTCACTGTTCCAGAGAAATTGCACGGGAACCCTGGGGACTGCATATCATCTCTAGCCTGGGGCAGATCCGGGAAGGCTTCCTGGAATAGGCAATGCCTTGATGGAGCATGAAGGATGAATTTGGGCTGCCGCATTTGGAGAGGTGGGGGTGGACTGCCAGGAGATTTGTGGGGTAGCCCTTCTTTCTTTCACTTTTTTGCTGTTACAAAGAAGAGGGGAAATTGATGTCTTCTCCAAACTCTGAGCAGCCTTTTCTCTCAGGCACAGGGAGCCCTCCCTGACCACGATGAGGACTTTAGCCCTCAGATGTTTGGTTTGTGGTTCAGGAGTTTATTTTCACCCTCTCTTTTCCCCCATCTCCTCTGACCCAAAGTACTAGAAAACTACTAATGTGGTGCAGTGGTAGTTGAGACGTCTGTGTTATACTATGACTCTGGCAGGAGCTTCCCCAGTGTTGCCCCACATGTAAGCTCCACACTCCACAGACTGGCATTCAGGTCTGCGCCTGGCCCTCCCCTTCCACCCCATCCTCCATCGTCCCCCAAGAACATTCCATGCTCACTCCCCATTTTGCACATTCTGTTCCCTCTGTCCTACGTGCCCTTTCACCTTTCTGTGCCTAGCAACCTCTTCCAGCCTCAGGCAAGGACTGACCTCTTCCCAGTTGTTATCCTCACTGGTTTCCCTTCCCTTGTCCCCACTGCCCATCCCTGCCTGCGCCCAGCCTCGCAGCATGTTGGAGATTTCCCCCTTTCAGCACTTCTGTCCAGTGGGTCTCTCTCCCCTTCCCTGAGTCAACTTTCAAAGGCAATGATCTGGTCTTGCTTGTAGCTGCCCCACTTCTCGCCCCATATAAGCAGTGAGAGATGTTGCTGAATGAGGAGTCCCACTTGACGATGCACAGTAAAGTTGGCAATGAATGGGGTTTTATTAACCATGTTTACAGGCCTTGGTTGTGCCTTGGTTGTGTTCTTTGCCTCTCAGTATTTATGCTACTCCCAGATTAAAGATCTTTCTAGATCTGAAAGCCTGGGCTAAAGCCATGGTTGGCACCTGAGAAAGGTTCCTGTACAGCCTTTTACAAGTCATGTGCCGTGTTGTCTCTCCCACAATCCCATTTGCCTTCTCAAAACCCTACGAAGTGTGCAGGTCGGTCGATATCAGCTCATTTTGGAGACGAAGAAGCTGAGACTCGGGAGGGTAACCAAGGTCCAACAACTGTGGAAGAGCTACATTTGGATGTATGTTCATAGCACTTCAGGTACCATTCTCTTTCCACTGCTCCAGTCAGGTTGGGGGAATAACCCACCTGACCCAGGGCAGGGGAACGTGGAATAATATATCCATCTTATGAATGTGAAGACAATAATATAATATAAATAAATATTTGTGTGACACCCTCCCCCACTGGTGAGTAAGAGACTTGCCACATTTCTGTATCCACAGTGCCTTTCCCCACCTTCTCCCCACCCCCACCCGCACTAGCCCCCTGTGTTGCTTTCTCTGTAATGTACTGCATGTTTCCATTTCCTGGCACACATGTTTGTGAGGACTCTGGCTCCTTAGCCTCCTTTAAGCTTTCCCTGAAATGTGGTTTCCTTTGTTTCTACACATTTTAAAAATGAAGGAGCTGGCATCTGTCAGCATTCAGCCCAGCAAGACTAACATGGTATGGGCATCAGAAGCCAGCCTTCCCACCCGCATGTCTTGCTTGAACTCTAGAGTCAGGCTCCCCAGTTGTGTGACCTTCTTGGACTTAAGTTTTCTGAGCCTCAGTTTCTTCTTTTTAGTGTGGGAATAGTTTACTACCTACCATTCTAAGGTTGTGTGAGGCTAAATGAGAGAATGATTGTGAAGTACCTAGCACAGTGTTGGCACGTGGTATTGTGTTGAGGAGGAGGACGATGATGATGAAAAGGAGGAGGGTGAGAGGAATGCTATTGCTGATGTAGATGATGATGGTGGTGATGGCTACAATGAAGATGGTGGCAGTGGTGGTGATGGTGAAGGTGATAATGGTGACTACGATAGTGATGGTGAAGTGATAGTGATGGCTATGATAAAAATGATGATGGTGTTGGTGATGGTGAAGGAGATGATAACAGTGGTGATGATGGTGATGGTGAAGATGAAAACAGTGGTGACGGTGGTGGTGAAGGTGATGATGATGTGATGACTCTGGTGACAATGGTGAACATGATGGTGACGGCCATGGTGAAGATGACAGTGGTGACGATGGTGATGATGAAGCTGATGACAGCGGTAACAGTGGTGACAACAGTGAAAGTGATGATGGTGATGGCTATAATGAGGATGATGAGAGTGGTGATGATGTTGATGAAGGTAATGACAAATGATGACAGTGGTGACGATGGTGATGGTGGAGGTGATGCTGCTGCTGATGACAGTGGTGATGTTGTTGGTGAAGGTGATGATGGTGGCGGTGAAGATGAAGACGATGGTGACAATGGTGGTGGTGGTGGTGATGACGGTGATGGTGATGATGATAACAGTGGTGACAATGGTGATGATGATGGTCATGATGATGGTGGTGACGATGATGATGGTGAAGATGATTATGGTGATGATGACAATGGTGATGATGGTGATGGTGAAGATGAAGACAGTTGTGACAATGATGAAGGGGATGGTGGTGGTGATGATGAGAGTGGTGATGTCGTCGGTGGTAAAGGTGATGATGATGGTGATGATGACAGTTGTGATGATGGTAGTGGTGAAGATGAAGACTGTGGTGACAATAGTGAAGGTGATGGTGATGATGACAGTGGTGACGGTGGTGGTGAAGGTGATGGTGGTGGTGATGATGAAAAGGAAGGTAATGACGGTAATATGATAACAGTTATTTGTTTTTTGTGTTATTTTTTGAGAGCTTGTTCTGCCTGATGCATCCATGGTCTTAACAATCTCCACACATGAGGTTGTTGGAGTTCCATCCCAGCATCTGTTTGCCTGGCTTCATGTGCCGTGGGCAGATGGAGAGCCAGGAACTCAGACCAGAAGTCTTCTCTACCCTGAAAAGATGACCAGGAGTACGCTTTGTGGGTGTTTTCCTTTCCCGTCTGACATGCTCATGACCTGTCTTCAATTCTGGGCTACAGTTTCAACCCAGATTCCAAAAGCCAAGATGTTTTTGCCCTTGAGAATTTTGAAATCATCCAAAGTCTTCAAAAAAAGGATACTTTTTATTCCAGTTTCTTCTTCTAAGTCCTCCAACCACCATCCCCCAGTACGAAACTGGCTGGGGCTCCATGGGGCTGTGTGCAAAGCTGGTCCAGTGGGGTCCTGCTCACCATCCAATGCCATGAGGGCCCTGACTTTGGCCAATGTTCCATCCACAAGGGGAGGTTGTGGCGTTCAACCATACTCTCCAGCTTGACTCTCCTGGTCACACAGTCGCCATACTCCACAGCTCTATTTGCATATCGTATTTTCATTAATAAATTAAATAAGGATTTAACTATTTCTGGCCCTGTCTCATAGCATTGTCTACACATCAGTCAGAATGGAACAGGTCACCCGAACTGCCCTCCTGTTTATCTATTAATCATCTGGCAAATAAACCACTCAGTATCCTGCCCACCTCAGTAATGTTTGTGATGTAATTTGTTTGGATGCCCAAATGTCACCAGCGTTGATTGTAAGAGATGAAAAAATGTACTTGCTCAGCATAGCAAGCTCTAGGCCAAAATGTAAGCATGAAATCTCTGGTTTATTTTTGTAATAATGTTTACAGCTGTTTAATGACCCTGAAAAGGTTCAGTAGTCTGGTGTTCTGTGTTTTCAGAACAGGAGTGTATTATGCTTATAACAACCTTGGTTAAGCAGTTTGAGCTACAACAATTGGAAAATAGTATTTAATAAGAAGCCATTGCATTCTAGGTGAAGTCGTCTTAATTACTGCTTACCCTAGGTGTAAGAAAGCAAGGTGGGTTGTTGGGGAAGGGGCAGAAGGTCATCTGAGCCCCCCCAGAAAGGGGGTCCACCTAATACCAGAACTGCACGCTGTGAGGCCCACAGTGGTGTTTGGGGCCCTTGCTGGGAACTCACATCCCTCCCCTGCCCAGCAGTTGGGAGCGGTAGGACTCCTGTACGTTTTCCGAGGCAGCACTTTTACCCACATTGATAAAAAAGGGAATATTTAGTTGTGCTTGGCTAGACAACAATATTTGATTTTTAAAAACCCAGTTGAAATGGTTATTTTGAAAGTCATTTCATTTCTCAACTATTCTTTTTCATGGTATAAGGATAAAACTCGTTCATGCAACTTACTGGCAAGATCTATATTTTTTGGACTATTCATAAGATTACTTTCTTTTTTCTGTGCTAGCAAAATGAAACTGTGTTTTTGTGTAAAATTTATTTAGACTCGTAGCAGCTGGCATTTCTGGTGTCCTGATAGTTTTAAATTTCATTTTGAGTGAAAGATACAATTAGGTTCTCTATTGGAAGAGTTAAGTGAAAACTTTTGTCATTGATATCACAGGAAATAGTTTTGAAGGCAGAAATACAAAATCAAAATAACCATTAGCACCATCAAAGGCAGCTGAATGGCTCACTGTACCTGCAATGATGGGAATGATGAGACAGAATTATTTTGATAATCTGTGCACCCAATGGCAGGTTTCCTGTGCTGCGAATACCCTTGTACGAAATATAAAATTGCACAGCTCAAGAAGAAAACCTCTAGCCTTCAGAAGCTTTCAACTGGGGCCTTGCCTGTGCTCAGATGTGAGGCCCAGACATTTCCACACTGTGGTGAGGAATGCCATGGTGGCTGGGGCTCACGTGCATGCCTGCGTCTTCGTCAATATTGACAGTTGTCTTGAGGACCAGCAGTGCCCCACCATGACCCTGGGGATCAGGAAAGATCAGGACTCAGTGGAATGTTGGAGTGTTTCCATGTTGGAGGGGTGGCGTACCAGATTCAGCAGTTTACAGTGGCCTCTAACTGTCCAGCCTTGACTGCCTTTCCACAGTTAGGTAAATTACGTATGCATTGGTTCCTTCCATCAGTCAACTAGGGTTTATTGATCTTCTTCCTGATATGCCTTGGGCTGGGCCCTGAGCTGAAGGCCAGGGGCAAGCTATTCTCAGTGTTCAGTAGTTTGTTTACTTGTTTTTAATTGTGCTGAGTGTTTTCCCACATTGGTAGGAGGGGCAGGCAAGTTACTGTGTAGGTTCCTTAGAAGGTCCCAGCTCCCCACTTGCCTTAAGCCCAGGATCGTGGCCAACCCTGCACTGGCTACTGGCTTCTTCAGTGGGTTCCTCAGCTGCTGGATTGTGGGATAATGAGTCCAGAGCTGGGGCCAGGGTGAGAAGGATGGGTTGGGCACATGGGATAAAACACTCCCTGGAATTCGTGACCATGCAGGGGCAGTGCTGTGTGTGGATGTTCATGTGCCCGAGTTATCAGGACAGAGGGAGTATCCTGTGGCAGGAGGCCCTGCCAGGGACACTGACAGCCATTCACTGCAGGGCCTGTGAGGGAGCAGTGTGGTTCCAAAGGGAAGGCACTCTCCCTATGCTTGCTCCCTGAGGGCTGGGGAAAAGGAGTAATGACTGCCTCCTTCCACCTGAATGGTGAGACCCTCCAGGCAACCTCACCTCCCTGGGCCCTGTGAGCTCTTAGGGCTGCAGTAGGATCCAATCCCTTAACAGTAGGATAAATGATCCCTGAGTTTCCCAAGATATGCATCTGTATAAGTTTCTAGAGTGATACTACTAGGGAATCCCTGCCTCTCCCCCAACGTAGACTTACTCGTGCACGTACATGTATCCGTGCGTGCGCGCACACACACACCCCTCTATGCCAAAGCAGCAGTGGTTACCCCTTTCCTTAAACCTTCAGTACAGTCTCTCTGGGGCATTTTCATTGCTTCCCATCAATTGGTAACCTTGCTGATGCTGACCCCCTGGGTCCCAGAGACCCTTGAGGGCAGGTACTAGAAGGCCCCTGGCAAGTATTGACTGAATGACTGACATAAGGGGTAAATGAATTCTGGAAGGGTGAAGTGTCAAGGCTGGAGAAATTGGGGCCGACCCAGGTTTTGTGCGTCCCAGGCCGGGCCTGAGGCCAGCTCATCCTGCCTCGGCTGCTTTGGCCCAGGACAGCACACCAATTACCCCGTGCTCTTTCCAAGAACTCACGCTCCCCTTTCTTGCTCTGAGTCTGGCGGCTGGCATGGGTTTACGACTGACCCATCGCAGTGCCTACACCTGCTCACAGAATCATGGGGTGCTGGGTCTCACCGAACATTCTGGGATAATTGTCTGGCGACGTCCTACCTCACAGTGGGGCTCCGCGCATGCTTTGCCTGGGCTCATTCGAGGGCCTGTGCGCGAGCTGTAATCCTCAGAGTGTCTCCTTGGGTTCTGGCCAGCTCTTCTCAAATTCTGAGTTCTCCCATGGGTCCCATGATGGGTAGTCCAGTTCTGAAGGGGATTAGCTGCTCAGTGGTGGCCCAGGCCTGGGATGGTCACCATGGGCATATATAATGAAAGATCTAGTGGTGGGGGTGGCTCTCCCTTGGTGGCTTCTGGACCCCCAGGTTCTGGGTTAGCCAGAGACCCTTCCAACTCTGACAAAGTCTGATAGTAGATAGATGTTGGTGGACTTGTGTAAGCTGAGTTGGGGTCACACAAGGCTGGGAGGAGAGTGGTTCTACAGGGCTAGCCTTCTTTTATGAGCTATGTTCATAAGGTCTCTTCATTCATTCATCCATTTGAGTCAGAAAATGATGAACATACAATGTTCAGCTGTGACCTGGGCCTTGAAGCTTCATGTGAGCAAGGCAGACATGATCGTGCCCTCATGGAAAAGAAGCACACTTATAAAAGGGTCAACAACAAAATGTCGCCCTAGTGGTAAGTGCTGTAAAGAAGGAAATAAGGTGATGGGTAGAGAGAGGCTGAAGACGAGCGCCTATGACAAGAGGGGCCTGGGAGTCTTTGTGAGAAGGGGCTATGTGAGTTGAGACCTGCCAACTGTACCTTTGCACATTCTAGACCATTGTTCCCACCGCCCCCCCCCGCCCCCCGCCAGCTGAGGCTTCAGCAAAGACACCTGAAGTCCAGTTCCTTAAAAAAGATTTGTTGACTGAAAAAAAAGTTCTTTAACATAATTAAAGCATTCCATATCCAAACCTAAGTTGAAAACTCCCTATATTCATTATTTGACAAATTGAGCTCTTACTTACCCAGCGTGAATGAGGGTGGGGGATGGTCTTCAACCTGCTGCCCCTCACCCAACCTGATTTGCAGTCTCGCTGTATTGCACATTCAGCCTCCCCTCCCTCCTGCTGAATTGGCGTCAGCTCATCAACAGCAACCTGAAAATAGCCTGTCTTTCTGGATTCATGTCTTCTGAGAAGGCCAACTGGGCAGCTTTGGAAGTGGGCCAGCCATGTTGGCTTTGGACTTTCCAAACTTCCCCAGAGCTGTTGGGTGGAATTCTGAGCACTCCCAAGTGGCCTCAGGGTCATGATCTGTGTTTGCTTAGGAGAGGAGCCAGCACAGCTGGATGGAGCTTGAAGGTAGAGAAGGGGCTTCAGACAAGGCCCTGGGGGCTGTTAGAGTCCCTGCCTGGGATCTTCCAGGCACCAGTCCTGCTCTAGCAACTTCTGCACACTGGACCTACTCCTCCCCGCTGGTCAGTGGTTGCCATGAGCACTGGGGTTGGCCATTCTTGTCTACCAGGGCGTCTTACGTGCCAAGGACAGGGACTGGGGTACAGTGGGAACTCGGCAGGGTTGGTGAATGAAAGCAAAGCTCTCCAGGAGATATTAGTCCTTTCTGACCCATCTCCAAAATGGACTTTTTTATTTGTTGGTTGGTTTTTTAATTTGAGTGTAGACAGCCCACCAGAGGCAAAAAGGAAAGATGGCGAGTTGGTAGCCTTCTTTTCCTACAAGTGATCAGGTTCCTGTATGTGTGTGTAAATGTGTGCAGGTGTTCATGTCATGGACACAGTCAGCCCTGTACCATGGCTGCTGTGTTTCTCCCTCCTGCAAATAAACATTCATGTCTTTTCTTCCCTTCCCTTGCAAGATGGACTCACAGCCCCTGTCCTCTTGCCAAGGAAGCCAGGTCTCCCGTTGGAGACCCTCCATGCCACGCATAGTCTGCCTGGCGGGAGGCCCAGGAGGCAGCAGACCCCCCCCCTCCCCGCCCCAGGGCTGAATGCGCTTCCTCCACAGTTGAACTCTGTCCCCACCAGTCCCCCTAGGGAATTGCTTGGCCCAGGAATCCATCCTGGCTGGGGTTAAGCGCTGCCCCTGGACCACCTGGCTGGCCAACACATGTAAACATTGGGATACAAAGAGGAGAGATGTGCAAAAACTGTTCCAATGGCAGGAAGCGAATTTGGACTCCTTCAGGTGGAAGGCAGATCTGGAAATAGAAGGACCCAGGCGTAGGTTCACTGCCTTTCAAAGCTGAGCTCCTCACCTGCTGTGATGTGGAGGGAGCCGTTCCTTCTACCCCAGCCCCAAGCAGAGTGGCCTTAGCGGTTCTGCACAGTCTGGGAAGGGGGCAGAGAGGAGCGTTAAAGGCAATTATGGAGACCAGCTTTGAGTGTTAGTGTTTAACAAACAGCTTTGAGTTCTAATTTTCTGCAAAACACATACTGCAGGTACAATTTGTACTCATTACTGTATACTGGGAAAGTTATTAAAAACACTCAAACTTGGTTGAGACTTCCTATGGTATCATCCCTGGATTTTAATTGGTTTTTATCTAGTTCTATAAAGGATCTCTTTAAACCCAATCACAGTCCCTGCCTGGGATATCATGCCAGTGGAAGGACAGAGAGAGCCCAGTAAATGGTGTAAGTCTTCACCCCTATCCAAAAATGAACAGTCTGGACGATCCACTACGATTCCGTCACCAGATAATTTATACTTCTTTTGATGGGCACAGTTACCAAATGACAAAATAACAGTGTTTCGTAACATAAGGGTTAAATCTTAATCTCTGAGGTTTGCAAAGCCGCTACTCGCAGTCTCCTTAAAATTTAATATACCTCGTTAATGCTTCCTTGCAAACACTGAAGGATTTTTATGATTATAATCATGTGTTACAGCACCTAGTACTGTTTCTAAGCAGCATACTAATCAGCTTAATGAGATATTACTGCACTTTTTGTTGACTAAAGCAAAATCCCTTTTATTGTTCTAAAGCCTGTCCTTTACTTTATTTTTTCCCAAAACATTATCTTGTTTTATTATGTACCAGTAAATATCATGCCATTGGGTTTTTCTGTTGTTTTTTTTTTTTTTTTTTTTTTTTTTTTTTGGTGGTGGGGGGTGGCAAATCATAAAATAATCTCTTTCATCACAGACCGGCGAATGTATTGAATATAGTAACCGGAAACAAAAGTTCCAAGGGAGTCTACATGGTTTTGTGGTGAAAGCCATCCTGCTCCAAGGCAAACTTTGAACAGAACCAACAGGTGCAGGTGCCACAAGGGGCACAGGAGGGAAAGTTTAACACGTAGACCTGCGATTTGTTATTAGGTGTTGGAAGTGGTAAAACATTAATAATTTAAATGCGAATGAATAATTGCGGTCGGTAAATAGAAAATACAAGGAAGACGATCTATCGCCAAAACAAATTGGAGGAGCAATGCCATGTTGCGTAATTGGCATTTAATAATTCATCTTTTTATTATTGTTTTTGACTCTAATTCCTTAGCATTATTATGTGTAGGTAAGGCATGAATTGCAAATTCCTCGCCAGCTGATGCCGTTGATTCGCTGCGCCACGGTGCCTGGCACAGACCTCAACTCTCTCTTTATTTTCAGGGATGGAAGAAGCCAGTCTGTGCCTTGGAGTGTCCTCGGCGGCACCGGAAGCTGAGCCCCACCTGAGCGGCCCTGTCCTCAACGGCCAGTATGCCATGAGTCAGAAGTTGCACCAGATCACCTCCCAGCTCAGCCATGCCTTCCCCGAGCTGCATCCGCGGCCCAACCCGGAGGAGAAGGCCCCCGCGCCCCTCGACGAGAAGGCCCACGTGCCCATGACCGGCCAGCCCATGGGCAGCCAGATGGCGCTCCTGGCCAGCCAGCTGGGCCGGGACGTCGACACCAGCCTCAACGGGCGGGTGGACCTGCAGCAGTTCCTCAACGGGCAGAACCTGGGCATCATGTCCCAGATGAGCGACATCGAGGACGACGCCCGCAAAAACCGCAAGTACCCGTGCCCCCTGTGCGGCAAGCGTTTCCGCTTCAACAGCATCCTCTCCCTGCACATGCGCACTCACACCGGCGAGAAGCCCTTCAAGTGCCCCTACTGCGACCACCGGGCGGCGCAGAAGGGCAACCTCAAGATTCACCTGCGGACCCACAAGCTGGGCAACCTGGGTAAGGGGCGCGGGCGGGTGCGCGAGGAGAACCGCCTGCTGCACGAGCTGGAGGAGAGGGCCATCCTGCGGGACAAGCAGATGAAGAGCAGCCTGCTGCAGCCGCGGCCCGACCTGAAGCCCCTGCCGCACGCCCAGCAGGCCCCGCCGGCCCCCTGCAACCTGGCCCTGCCCGCCAACCACAGCGTGCCCGACGTGGCCCACCCGGTGCCCTCGCCCAAGCCCGCCAGCGTGCAGGAGGACGCGGTGGTCCCGGCCGCCGGCTTCCGCTGCACCTTCTGCAAGGGCAAGTTCAAGAAGCGCGAGGAGCTGGACCGCCACATCCGCATCCTGCACAAGCCCTACAAGTGCACGCTGTGCGACTTCGCGGCCTCGCAGGAGGAGGAGCTCATCAGCCACGTGGAGAAGGCCCACATCACCGCCGAGTCGGCCCAGGGCCAGGGCCCCAACGGCGGCGGCGAGCAGTCCGCCAACGAGTTCCGCTGCGAGGTGTGCGGGCAGGTGTTCAGCCAGGCGTGGTTCCTGAAGGGCCACATGCGGAAACACAAAGACTCCTTCGAGCACTGCTGCCAGATCTGCGGCCGGCGCTTCAAGGAGCCCTGGTTCCTTAAGAACCACATGAAGGTCCACCTCAACAAGCTGTCGGTGAAGAACAAGTCCCCCAGTGACCCCGAGGTGCCCGTGCCCATGGGCGGCATGTCCCAGGAGGCCCACGCCAACCTGTATTCCCGGTACCTCTCCTGTCTGCAGGGCGGCTTCGTGGCCCCGGACAAAGCCAGCCTCAGCGAGCCCAGCCAGCTCTACGGCAAAGGGGAGCTGCCCGTGAAGGAGAGGGAGGTCCTGGGGAAGCTGCTGTCCCCCATCTCCAGCGTGGCCCACGGGGTCCCCGAGGGCGACAAGCACTCCCTCCTGGGATGCCTCAACCTCGTGCCGCCGCTGAAATCCAGCTGTATCGAGCGGTTGCAGGCGGCTGCCAAGGCTGCCGAGATGGACCCCGTGAACAGCTACCAGGCTTGGCAGCTCATGGCCAGGGGCATGGCCATGGAACACGGCTTCTTGTCTAAAGAGCATCAGCTACAGCGCAACCACGAAGACGCTTTGGCAAGCGCCGGAGTTATGTTTGATAAGGAGAAGCGGGAGTACGTGTTAGTGGGAGCAGATGGCTCCAAGCAGAAAATGCCTGCTGATTTGGTTCACGGCACTAAAGTGGGCAATCAGAGGGACCTGCCAAGTAAGCTCGACCCTTCAGAAGGCAGTCGGGATTTTTTGTCACACGGGCTGAACCCGGCGCTCGACTATAACCTGCAGGGTCCCGGGAGCATGAAGGAGAAGCCCACCGAGTGCCCCGACTGCGGCCGGGTGTTCCGCACCTACCACCAGGTGGTCGTGCACTCCCGCGTCCACAAGCGGGACCGCAAGGGCGACGAGGACGGGCTGCACGTGGGCCTGGACGAGCGGCGCGGCTCGGGCAGTGACCAGGAGTCCCAGTCGGTGAGCCGCTCTACCACGCCGGGCTCCTCCAACGTCACCGAGGAGAGTGGGGCCGGCGGGGGGCTCTCCCAGACCGGGAGTGCCCAGGAGGACAGCCCGCACCCCTCCTCGCCGTCCTCCTCAGGTAGGCCGCCAGGGAACATGGGGGACCAGCAGCTGGGACGAGGGCCCTCCCCGTCCAGGGGGCCTGGCTCCGCGCCGGCCTCTGGGGGACGGGCCCCGGCTTCTCTTCCAGGTCAGTCCTGAGCTCATCACTCTGACCTGATGGCGTTAGGTGAACCGTGCCTTTCTGCCCCGCCTCCAGGGAAGGCTAGCTCTTCGAGTCTTTGGCCTTCCCTTGAACACTGGCTGCCGGGAAAGAAAGTTGATCCCACTGGGTGGTAGAGACGGTCAGTTGGCATGTTTGCCGACAGGCATAGCCTGTCCTCCCCTCCCCCGGCAGTTCCCTGCCCTGCCCCATTTTACGCCCCGGCCCTCATCCGCCATCACCTCGTCTCTGGAACCCGGGAGCTGGCGTTTTGGCTTCATCCACGCGTGTGAAGGTGTGAGCTCAGACGCTCACCATCATCCCCCCCCCCCCCCCCCGCCCGAGGATATTTCCACAGTTGTCTCATTTGGGCACCCCTCCCTCCCTCCCCAGGCCAAACCTGCCTCCTGTCCCCTTCCGAAATTACAGCGTGGCTCACCTGTCGGGGCCCTGTAACCTGACGAAATACATCACTCTCGTCTGATGGTTTAGAAAAGCACAGAGGTTTGAAACACAGATGCATGACTGCGTGTCTTAAATTGTACTGTTACACGGGCGATACAGCTTTGGGGTCTAAAATAGCAAAGCAGAAAATCTGTCATCAAAATGTCTGTGAAACGCTGAAGCTTCCTGGCCCGCGTTGGGGGGAAAAAAAAAACCAACCAAAAACAACAACAACAAAAAAAAACCCCGCACTAGCCTAAGATAGCTAAATTAAAATCGCTACCTAACAGCAGGTAAGCTTGTTGCCTCCATCCGTATTTTCAAAGTCCCTTTCTAATGGATGGTAAATTGAAAGTTATATCTCTAGCCCTTTATAAAGAAAGCATCTCGCTAATACTGTAATCATTCTGCAGCCTAACAACAGAGGAAATCATGCCATAACAAATACCCTGTTACTAATGGCAACATTGATTTCTGCAATCAGCCATTAAGTCTAGAAAATGAAAGACAGTTTGAGGCACCTCAAGGCACTGCATTGCTCACTGTTCAAGGCGTGGCGGCACACTGTTGAGGGTCATTTTGGTAAAGTTTTTTCCCCTCCCTTTCGCTTTTTTCCCTTCTGGGTTTTGGTAAATAGTTCCGTTTCGGAAGCCGTGCCCTGCTATAGTTATTAAGTAGATGCCGGTTTAGTTTTTAGTTTTTGTCTGTTACTGTCATGCTTTGGTATACCCTTCTTCTAGGACAAAATTAGTATTAAAATAAAGTGTGAGTCTGCTGGCTTATTACAAACCGGTAAAGAATTGTTAACACACATAAATCTGAACTGCACATTCCAGAGATTCCGATAGCACTTAATGCTGTTGCTTAAATACCCATGAAACACACTGTCTACTCCTGGAGTCCTGGACTCGTTTGCGATTTATTTCTGGTGAGGCAGTCTGGAAGAGTCCGACCAGGAACGTGAGCCACCACGGAGGGGTGAGGCCACGCCGCAAGGAGTGACCGCTGCGCGGAACGTTCGAGATGCAAGGGAAGGGTGTTCAGGTTTCGCTGCCTGACAGCGGGGACTCCATAAAAACGGATCTCCCGTGCAGAGGCAGCAAAGTGCCAGGCGGCCCAGTGTCAGGAGGGACAATTTCCGCCCTCCCGCGAAGAGGTCCCCTGTTCTGGGGAGTGTCATCTCACTGTTTTTGGATCGGGGGCCTTGAAGGGGGCAGAAGGCAGAGGGCAGACTGGCTCCCCTAAGTTTTTGGAGTGACGTGGAGTTAACATTGACAGATTTCCATCCCTCTCCCAGACCTGCTGAAATGAAGAGGTCTCAGCAGAATATTCCGGCACCAAATGTTCGGCTTTATTAATGACGTGTTTACCATGTTTTTCCCACCTTCTGGCCAAGTGATAGCCTCATGCTATTCTATCTCTGTAGTTTCCATATCTGTAAATACTCTGTTGAAAAAACCCATTTTGCTTAAAAGAACCAACCGGGCTTACAACTCAAAGGAGAATTATTCTTGAGTTGTGGTTATCTTCTAGCTTTTATTTCCCTCATTGAAGTATTTTACAATTGTGAATACCGATTCTTTCATTTCTGGTTGACTTCTTTGTTTTCTTCATATTCAAATTAGACCCTTTCATAATTTTCTGACTAAGTGGGAAAATTGATGGCATACCAATACGCAGCCCAAATCAGCCGCACGCCTTAGGGCATTCAGGTTTTGCTGGGATTAGGACCCTTAACCCGATCTGGTTAGTCTTGCCTCTGATTTCTAACAAGTAGGACTTGTGCAAAGTGCGATTAAAATAAGCATTTAAATAAAAATCTTTACACAATAGGCATTTTATTATTACCTGTTAGAGAGAAACCTGCAAGGTGAAGGGGAAAGAAAATCTTTAAGCTCTTAAGTAAAGAAAGAAGTACTTATTAAGGCTTCTATTAAGCAATAACCACAAAACACGGTTTTACAAATTTCTCAGACTGCATAACAATGTCGCAAAACTCAATTTGCATCACTTGATTCTTGTTTTGTTGAAAACTGGGTCAGTAGGGCCTGAGAAACTATTTTTTCAGATCTTAACCAGTGAATTCTTCTTTATAAATCGCTGCTCTTAACATGATAGTAGTTCTGAATTCATCATAAAAAACCTTTTTACAGAGAGCCTCTTAGAACAGATCTCCAGAAGAAGGCTTACAATGAGTGGCAGGGACGTCCTTTGTTATCTGATGTAATTCTTTGCAAAGGAGGATTGGGAACGGAGTGGCTGTTTAAAAATGTCTTGCCCAGACCGAGACGAAGAAGGGGTCAAGTTTGCAATCAAACAGTTATTGCCGAGATGGGCGACTGTCACTGGCTAGGCTAATGTGGGATGCAGCTGTTTGTTATGTGAGCAAAAGAATGTTTGATTCAGTGAACATGTGAAAATGATTCCAGTGAACCAGAAAATGTGTTTGTTCTTGGGCTCTCCAAACTGCTGAGAACCAAGCTGAGGATCAACCGCGAAAACTAGGACCTTTGACAAATTGAGAGGTCATATTTTCTAACAGAAAATGGACAAAGCTAGTCACATGGATCACTTCCCCATCTTTCCCCTTTGTTTTATTTTTGTTGTTGTTGTCGTTGTTGATTTGACTTACCAATAATTTCACACCATCGTAGATGTCATTTCTGCCTCCGTGTACCACGCAAAAGGAAACTATTTGGAAAGCAGCAGCTTATAAATTTTACTCTTTTATGACATTTAGAAAGCGGGGCGGCTGTTTTGACGCTCCCTCATTTTTTGGCTCGCGTGCAAACGCTCCCATGGCATTAATCTCTGCATCTCTCCCCAAAACCTCGTCTAAGACTGCGCTCAGATTGGAGCTCTGCTCTGAGCCGGAAGACGACCAAAGTTCTGTTTCTTTGGATTTTGCCTTGGAAATCACGCTCAGAATAATTAAAACTTAATGTACTAAGAAACGATACTGTTCATTATATCCAACAGGGCAGTTACCTTCTGCATTCCCCATAATTTTGGAGAGGGGCTAATTGCAGTGTTGATGGTGGGAAAGGGGTAATTGAATGCGTTGACCCTCTGTTCATTAAATAAAGTCGGCTAACTTACGTGATCAATGGAAAGCCAGGGAGAGACGCAAGGATGAAAATATCGTTAACCCCTACTACTTCTGGTATAATATTTTGAGATGGTCAGGGATTATTTGATCAGCTGGGCTGGAAGCCTTGTGGGGTCCTCTTTTGTTGCCTGAGCCGCATTCCTGAAATGCTGGGTCTCCATCCTGTGTAGGCCCATTGACCACAGCCTCAAAGGCCTTTATCCGGGGCTCGCTTGCATTTAGTGATATGATAGATTTTCTTTCTTTTCCACCTCTTTTTCTGATGTGGCTCCTCCTTCCTGCCCCCATCCGTGATAACCACTGCCTGCTGCACACAAACAAATCGAGGCACCCCAAAGAAAGGGTGGGGGGGGGAATAAAAAAGAAAAAGAGAAAAAAAAATTTAAGTCTGAGGATTAAGATCTTCATTTTTTTTTTTTTTGCTTGTGCATTCCAATTGTTCTTAAAATATTTGGCAATGTCAATTAGTAACTGAGCAGAGTTAGCTGATGAACACAATTTTCCAGTAGACTGAGCACCCTATTGTTGCCGAGCGAACAGCAGATTTCTGAGGTCATTATCATTCGCTGGTTGCTTGGCCCAGCTGCTTCCTGCTGCAAAAGCCAAACTTTATACTGGAGCTCAGGGATGGCGTACAGCAACAGGGGGCTGGGAGGGGGAAGAGGGAAGCTGGCTGCAGAGCCGAAGACACTCATTATCAGCAGAGGAAACAGAAAGTAAAAGTTTCCAGGCAGTTCCAGGAAAACTGCCCTATCAGCCTTCTTCCTCCAGTTCCTCTCCCAACACCTTCAGCCTCCAGGCAGGGAATTCAAAGGACCCGGGACGCCCCGTGGGGCATCGTGGCAACTAATCTCTCTGCTGAGCCGAACTTTGGAAAACAATAATCCCATTTACAAATTTACTTAAAAATTGTTAACCCGATCCGAGGCCTGTGAGTGGTTCCTCATAGATAGGCTCCCTCGGTTTTATTATTATTATTATTATTATTATTACTAAAAACAGAAAAAGAAAAAAAAAGAAAAGCACGTCCTTTTTAAAAGATGAAATTACTTTGTTGAAATTCGCAAACTTGAAGATGACAAACAGGGAACATTATGTCATTTTCCAGAGGGACCTTTGGAGCAAATAATAGCCTGAAATTCCTTGTAGAATCAACTTTGGTGTGCAAGGCGCCCCCTGCCCCTTTGCAGCTTCCCTTCCCCCCGCCACCGCCCCCTTCTCCCCCTCCCCTCCCCCCCCCCCCCCAGTTTGGGAGCTGGTTCAGTGAGATGAAAAGCTGCACTTTTTTAAAGCTCAGCTGTTAAAACCGAGCGCCATATGCAGTCCTTCCATCCCCGACGTGGAAGCGTGTACAGGCGGCCACCGTGTTTGTGGAGATTTACGGAGGCCCGGCTGCATGTGCTGAAGCTGTCCTCGGGCAGACGCCAGGGGCCCTACCCCACCAGGGTGATGCCCCCCCCCCCCCACCCTGCCTAATGTGCTGGCCAGACTTGGGCTCACTCACGAGTCAGGTGTCGGTGGGGGTGAAGGTCGGAGGGCCAGGTGGCCTCCCTCTGGTCTGTCACCTTTCTGCTGGGTCTGGGGACCGCGTGCTGGAGTGGTGATAAAGTAGACCCCAGGTGTCGATCAGATCATTTTCCTCCTGATCTAGGAGCCGGACGCCTACCAGCAGCTCCTTTTTATAAACTTCCCATTCGCTGCGTGCACTTTGATTATCTTATGTCCAGAAGCAATTATTTGGGAACACTCAGTACCACTCTGGGGCTTTTCCTGTCTGTCTCACCCCCTTGTTTGTAGCTCTAAATCCCACTTCCACGGGGCTGCCCGATGGCGCTGTCACTTAGCATTTCAGAAAGAGAGAAATTGTCCTGGCTCTAAAAGTCTTCCAGTTGGGAGTGTGATATAAAAGACGTGTGACATAAAACCCCAGAAGCAAAGCCTCCTGGACGTTCCTGTAAATTCTCAGGACGGACACCGTTTTGTGGGGGAGGGATTCGATCGCTGGCCGCAGGGTCACTCGAGGCCTGCCCTCTTTGGCCCACTGCCTCACCTTGCCCACCCTCAAGACTGCCACCATGCTGCCAGCGTCCCCTCGAGTGCTCTAGGAGGGGTGCTGTGTTCCTGTCCAGAGCCCTGAGAAGCCTGAAATGCTCACGGCGCGCCCCTTCTGTGTGCATGTTAACTCGAGGAACGGACACGTGTATGTAAATCTAAATTTAATGGTAATAAGAAAAACACAGATTAGCTAAGGACAGGTTACAATGAGGCAAAGAATTAAGCAGTCAGTGTTCAAAACAGAGCATGAAGCATTAGCTGCGTGATCCCCATTAATTGGAATGGAAGGTTCCGGGCTTGGGTTCTGGCCACCGCCTTGAGTGTGTTGGGGCTGGAACTAGCAGTTTGCTTTAGACGGTCACGTGTGGCCAAAGGCAGGCAGGTATCATGAGATTCTAGGAGCCACCTTTCCCCACTCTCTCGCTGTGCCTTTAGGCACCTGGGAACGTATGCCCGTGATATCTGTTTGGGGGAAGCTCGAGGACCTCCTGTTCACCCAAACCCCTTCCCCCGTAGGTCCCTCATGCTTTGACTCCCTTCTCTGGCCTGAAGCCCGCTTATAAGAAGCATACTCCTGAGAGGCTAAGGCATAAAAGTCTCCTTGCCCTACCCCTCGGCCGCTTCCCAGGTCCGCCCTTCATGGAGAGAAGATTCCGGAAGGTGGCCCTGGTGTCTTAGGAGGGTGGAGTCAAGGGCAAGCTTCAAGAAGTCCCCCACCAGGCTGATGGGGGCTCTTAAGGTGGAGAGCAGAGGGAATCCTGGGGAGTGATCTGCATGGGGAGCCCTTTGCAGCATTCTGAGCCTGTGAGGTCAGAGGAGGAGGAAGCAGTTAGCTCCTTTAACTGCCGAGCTGTTTGGGAGCATTGATGGTAGGGGTGGAGAAACGCCTGCAGAGATCAGGAGATTGGATTTGTGCAGATAGCCCAAATTCATGATGACTGGGCTAGGACCTTTGCCATCTGTGCCCCTCGGGCCTGCTTGCTGTCTTTCTGCGTGCCTCACCTCCCTTTGCCCCCCTGTCCTCTGTCGGCATCTGGAAGGCTCCTCCCTCCACTCGTGCACACTGGGCTGACCCACTGAGGAAGGAGGAGGGGGTGCAGAGAGGAAAGGGGGCTCACCAGCAGGGTGCGGGGCAGGTGCTTGGGGGCTCTCTGTTCTCCCCAGGAAATGAGCCTCGCAGCAGCTTGAAAGGAGCCGCGGGTCCCCCTTGCCTCTTCCTGGCAGGACGGGACTGCGGCAACATTTACTTAAGCTGTGGAGTTTGGCAACGCTGCCTCCGGGCGCCATCTGGAAAGCCCTTCTCAGAAAGCCGTGGACCCTCCCAAAAGAGCTCAGGGGAGCAGGACTTGGGCAGAGCTTTGGGGCTTTTTTTTTTTTTTTTTTTTTCCTCAGGCAGAACCTGAGCCTGGAGGTACCTGAACAGGGCATGGGGGGCGGGGATCCTCTGGAAGCCACGTATGTAGGTAGCTAACATAGGTCCCTCTTTGGCTGGCTCGTGGCTCGTGGCTCTTCGCTCTGCCGGGCCTCTCCACCTAAGTCCGAGCCAGGTCTGGTTTAACTGTTCTTTGTCGGGAGTGCACTCGATTTCCTGGGGTTGCGTTTCCATTTATTTATTTTGTATCGTGTTCTGCTTACTGTTTCACCTAAGTCCTGGTATGTCGTGGGTACGAGGTGTGGAGGCAGCCAAGGCTGTTCTGGTTAGTTACTGATCCAGCCCTGTAATAACAGGGCTTTGTCAACATCATGCGAGAAAGGAGCGTGCTGCCTCCATACAGTACTGGGGAGACCGGCCTGAGAACTCGGAGGCTTGGCTTGTGACAAATAGGGCCAAGCTCAGCACAGAGATTGGCCACCACCCTTTCCCTGACCCACATCTTCAAAACAGGCTGCGGAGCCTCAGAACAATGCACGTCTGAACACTCCCTCCGGCCACCTGATGGGCGGGCCGAGGCACAAAGGCTGCCGTGCCGAACTCCAGGGACACAGTCCCGGTGGGATTCGTGCGCTCGCATTCGGTTCTTTCTCCCACCAAGGGAAAGCTGCCCAGGGCCTGGCTTCTGGTGGGCCCCGTCTCCTTGTTGCCTTGGGGGTGAGCCTTGGGGTTTGGGATGACATGTGGCATGTGTATGAGAGACGTGTGAGGCACAGCACAAGCTGACTCCTTGGCTGGGCTGCCCACTGCACCACGTGGGGGTCCGGCCAAGCCTTCTCTGGGGTGCCTGGCCAGGTGCTGGCAGGAGGAAGTGGGTGGCGGGTGGGCCGGGCTTTCGACACCCGGTCACTTGCTCCCAAAGGCTGGGGTCAGTTTTCCGCTTTTCCTGGGAGGCATGGTACACCTTTGGGAACCTTTCATATGTTTCCTTCTGTGCCTTGGGCCCAGAACGTTCCACAGAGGAGCTCATTCTTTCTCTGGAGGGGGCAGCTTGTTGGACTGGAATTTCGGTGGCCCCAGTTTTGTCTTTTTGTCTGACCTTGGCTCCCAGGCCACTTGATGTATGACAAAAACAGGACCCCACCACCGAAGCTCTCTTCTCTTCATTAAAGTAATGCTCCGAAACTCTTAACTCAGTGGTTGTCATCCGTGGTTTCTGGACACCCTCAGTTGTCTTCAATCATCTTGAGAGGCATTTTGGAGTATTTCCAACTTGCTCATGTTTGGTTCGACATCAAACGTACGCGGCGCTCGTCTCCCTGAAGAACAAGACAGAGACGTGTTTCTCTTCGTTGCTACATACATTCTGTTGGATTTGTTGCTAAAATAGGGGTCTTAATTTTTTTTAAAAGTAATTTGCCCTGAAAAAGTGAAGAGATCCTTCTCAAAGCCGCGGCGGGACAAACTACTTGGTGCTGTGGGAGACACCTTGGTGGGGCTGTGTCCCTTCTCATCTGGGGCCTGACCCTTCCGAAGAATCCCTTATGGGTGACCTTCAAACCCTTTCCACCTGGCGTCCGCCAAGAGGGACGCTCCTTGACTTCTCTGTTGCCTTTGTGGTTGTCCAATGACGGTTTTATCATTGGACACATCTTAGGCATTTAGAAAATACGAATAAATAAAAGTAAAAATAACTTTTACATATGTATGCTCAACACCACTCGGAGATAATTAGCACATCCTTTTCCAGTCCCTTTTCTGGGCCTAGAGATGTATTTAGCAAAAAAGGATTATACTGCACATAATTCTATATGCCATAGTTGTTACTTAAATATATGCCATGTATTTGTTGTGATGGAAGATTCTACACAAGGATCAGCGGACTTTTTCTGCACAGGGCCAGATAATACCTATTATAGGTGTGGCAAGCCATGTGGTCTCTATTTTAACTACTCAGTTCTGCCATCAGTGGAAGTGTGTGATGCTCTTCCAGTAAAACTTTATTTACAAAAACAAGTGACAGGTGGACTTGGTCCCTGGGCTAGCCTTTGCAGACTCCTGTTCTACAGTAATAGCTAGGCTTTTTTTTTTTTTTTTAAGCTTCACACAAGTAATATATTCTCTTTTTAATGTTTATTTATTTGTTTTGAGAGAACAAGACAGGTGAGTGCGAGCGGAGGAGGGACAGAGAGAGAGGGAGAGAGAGAGAGAGAGAGAGAATCCCAAATAGGCTCTGCACTGTCAGCACAGAGCTTGATGTGGGGCTTAAACTCACGAACCTTGACAGCACGACCTGAGCCAGAGTGAAAAGTCGGACGCCTAACTGACTGAGCCACCCAGGTGCCCCTCACCCGAGTAATATCTTCTTTGAGAAAAAGATAGCAATACAGAGAAGCAAAGGAAAAAACATCTACATCTGTAGAATGGTTTAGCCAGTCCTGTAACTGCAGAGCATCATAGGACTTGCTTCCGTTTCTTTTTTTTTTTTTTCCCTGCACCTAAATCTTTCTGACCATCTGCACAATTATTTTCTCAGTGAGACTTCCAGAAGTGGACTCTCTGGTCACAGGCAGGCAACCCTGAGGCCGCAGACGTATATTACAGGGTGCTGCATCTTGAGTCTCCTTCTTCCAGTGCTGAGCAAGCTTGTCCTAAGGGTGTATTGAAATCTGTCTCCCTGGGGCTAGGTAGTTCACTACACCATGCTGCTCTGCGACTCATTTAGGTCATAAAATACTCATTTGTCCTTTCATTAATGTATTTATTCACTCAAAGGCAAGATGCTTATTAAGTAGGTTCTGAGCCAAACGACGTGCCAGGTACTGGGGATGCAAAGATGCGGAGAGATACTTCTGGGCACGCAGGGGCCCAGGGCCCGGGAGGCCTGTCCTTAAACGGAGTGAGAGAGAAGCACGGGAGGACCCATCCCACGGCCTGGAGGAGCGCCGACTCACCGTGGCGCCCCCATTTGCTCCCGAGGGACCTGGAAAGGTAAAGGTAGCTTCTCTGTCACCTGAGTGACTCCTTTGGCAGGCCACTTTGTCCTTCCGCACGATCTGGCCAATCCGGCGACTTCTGGGGGAAGCAGACACCCTGGCTCAGCCCCTGGGTCTGGCTGTGACCTAGAGTTGGAATCACTCTCTTGCTGCAGAAGAGACCCTGTGGGGAAGTCCAGCTGGCGCTTTTGAGTTAGCCCCCCTGCCTCCCCTCCCCTACCCCCCTGGGGAGGGGAACCTGGGGAGGGGGGATCGGCAGCTTTGCAGTGGTGTTTGGTAGCCCGCCACACTCCCCTGGTGGCCCGGAGCAGGGAAGGTGGCACCGGGGAGGGGCAGGATGGTAAAGGGGAGCAGGGAGTAAGGGGCAGGCTCCTGGCTGTGCCTCACGGGCTCTGATGTGCCCTGGGTGGGTGAAGGGCACGAGTCAGGCGTCAGTGTGTGCGGCCTCCCACGGGTCCCTGCACATAGAGCACGTGAGAACACGTAAGACCCCTGCCGGAAAGAGTTTTACCCAAACTCCCCTGACTTCAGAACTGTCCATACCTGCCCCACAGGGGGATCAGGTGAGTCATGGGGGGGGGCCCTCCCCACTCGTATGCCCAAACATCCTTCTTCAGTAGCAGGAGAACAGGATCGTGGGCACTGTAGAGAGCGCTGTTTTTCTTTCATGGGTAATGGGGCATGAGCACAGACCCACTATGAGAATGGGGGGGAGAAATTTCTTCCAGGGACACGTCAAGCCTCAGTTGCCCTTTATTTTCTGTGAAATGAAACATGATAAGCGTAGCTACTAACCCGGAGACAGATGCGTCTTCTAATGTTTAAGGAACAGCTCGGAGCAGAGCACACACACTTTCAGCGTGGAGCTGTCCCCCCTTGCCCCCCAAGTCTCCAGCTGAATCTCATCCACCCGCTGGGCTGTTTGTGCAGCTTGCTCCTCTTCCCTGGGCCTGGACTTTTTCATCCATGTGATCGGAGTGGGGTGGGGAAGTCTACGAGGCTCCGAGACACCCCCCTTCCCAAAACTTCCCAAGGCCCAAGAACTCAAGGAGTTCGTAGGGCCTGAGGATTTCATGAATTTCTTGTTGATATTTGTGTCTGAGCCTCGAGCAGGTGGCAAGGCCACATCATCCCTATGGGGCTGGACGGCCTGGTGAGACCGTCTTTTATTTCCTTTCCCATGGGGCACCTTCCCATTTGTTGTCTCTGTCTGAGGCCTGCACGCCATGGAGACAGAGTTTGGCTGCTGGGGTAGGAGGGCAGGGACCCTTACCCAATGCGACTGAAGGCTTGTTCCTCCATTGTTGCAGGCTGACCTCTCAATGGTCACAGGGAAGGGCTGGTGTGCTGGCCTTTAGGGGCTGTGTGGCCCAGCTAGGGCTGCTTAGCCTCTCTGTGCCTCAGTGTCCATAGTGCACTTGTCGTTCTATAAAAGGCCTAGCACAGTCCCTGGCATGAGAAGGTGCCCAATAAATGTGGCCTGTGATTAGAGTTATTTCTGTACTCCACAATACAAAAACAAGTGGGTAAAAAATGAGAAACCTGGCCAGGGGATTGGTTGTTGGAAGCCACACAGCACCAAAGGGCTGGCCTAGATGAATTAGTCTCACAGAGTCGGGCTGGCATTTGCCTGTGTCTCGAGTGAAACAGTGGGATCGGTTGGATTTGTCCCACTGTCATCACTGGAGGATGATTTGAGGGCCTTATGAAGCAGGAGCTGACATTATCTTGGGAAGGCAGCTCCCCCCCTTCATGTGGACCACTACCAAGTGGTCCATTCTCTACCCGCTTTCCTCTTGTATTTTGTAGCCACAAGTGAATCCCAGTTCACAATGACTCCACAGCTATAACTACAAAGATTCAGTGGTCAAGTCACTGAAAGGTCTGGGGAATCATCTGACTCTAAGTGATACAGATTTCGTAAATGGTATCCCCAAGATTTCTTCTCCTCACGGTAGCAAAAAGGCTGCCACGGCTGAGACCTCACATCCCCACACCATCGATTAAAGGAGCACGCTCTTCTGGAGCCCCAGCAGCCATCCCCTTGCGTTTTGTTATATCTTCCTGTATTATTATGCCCATTTCCGAATCAGTCACCATGGCCAGGGGCATGCACCTGGCTTATGTCAAGCAGAGCTCACCTTTGGGTGGGGAGTAGGGGAAAGATGAATTTTTCCCAAAAAGATTTGGATGCAGGAGTCATGGAGCCACAAAACTGTCCAAAATGTCACAGCTCCAAGGTCCTGCCAGCAGTGGGAAGATTTGCCCTTTGTTCAGGACATCTAAAGAGATGTCTCAGCCTCCTGAGCAAGGTGGCTAAGGGTCTGTCCAGGTCTGCCCCACCCCTTCCCCCGGGCCTTTCAGGGATGAGACCGTGCTTAGTTATTTTCTCCACGTGTCCATTTCTGTTTCTCCTCTCTTTCTGTGCTGTGGAGCTTCACGTTAGCCTGGAAATGACAGCAGCCGCCCCCAAAGTCAACCGTCCCTTATGTCCGCTGTGTTGCCCGGGGCTGTTTCCTGGGCACATCCCTGGAGGGAGGTGACCCGCCAGGAGGAGAGGGTGTGATTTCCTGCTCCCGAGGAGAACACGGTGTGACTTTGGGGAACGGCACACCCGGCAGAGAGCTAGAAGAGCACAGGGCACCAGCGGTTACCTGCACAGATGGTGGCACAGGGTGGCAGGGCCTTGGTCTGCCTTCCCGGGCGAAGGCGAGCAGCCTGGTTGTCGGCTCCCACCCCCTCCACCTCTGCTGCCTCCTCCCCTGGCAGAAACATGGTGACCAGCGGAAAACGTGCACTTGTCTTAGGTCTGAAAGGACACTGTGAAGAAGGAAACTGCAGGTGCATGGTGACTGGGGCCATCCCAGGGGCCGGGAGCAGTTAGCCACGCTCCTGGGCTGAGCAGAGGGAGCCTTCACACCAGCACAAGGCCCTGCTTTCCGGGTTGTACGGGTGGACAGCGGAAGGTTCTGCACCAGAGCCTCCAGTCCGGCCGTGGAGACGGTGTCATCAGATGAGTAAACAGAGGCACGGGGAGGCTGTATCGAGGTAGAGAGGTAGGAGGTGGCGGAGAAGGGATTGAAACCCACATCTGTCTAAACCCTTGCCGTTTAATCCCACCGTTGGGTTGTACTGGGAACGGGGTGAATGCAGCTGAAGGCAGAGACCCTGCCCACCAGCCATAACCCCAGCTCCACGCGGGCAGAGGCCAGTTCTGCTACATAAGCCTCTGGGCAACTCGGACTTTCGTCCTTCTCTCTGCCCAGCGCTTGCTCAGCCCTGCCAAGGGCTGACGGGGACCCATCATGAGCTCCAAACGTACACTTGAAGTGATCTCCCAAGCCCGCGGTTGCCGATACCCCTGCCCACCCCTACTCAAGGTCACATACTCAACAGCTCACGGGGGTCTTGAGAACGGGCCCCCGGGTTGCCCTTAGTGGCCCAAGATGGGGTGAATGAGGCCACAGGACCATGTCCTGTTGGCTGGGGACCTGGTTTGGACTCAGCAGGTCCAGCTCTCAGCCTTGTAGGAGCTGGCCTGGGTGTGAGTTGCCCCAGTCCTCCCAACGCTAAGTCTGCCAGCAGCACTTACAGGCTCTCCTTTGCAGGCTGGTGTCGGAAGGCAGTCTTGTCTGGGTGGTGGGACAGAGAACGCAGGCAGCGGCTCAGCCCTGGCCAGTGAATGTGCCCGGAGATCTCCACCCACAAGCGGGCTCTCTCCCACCCCGCTCCGCTCCTTTTTGTGAGAAGAGGGGGAAGGCCCCCACTGGCAGATGAAGAGAAAAGAAGGGGAGGTCTCTAATCCTCCTCCCTCTGAGGTGTAAATTAGGAGGACAGAATTCTCATCTGGGAAGCTTTTCAGGGGAGGGGCCGAGTAGTCCTTTGTTGTCGTGCCTCACGGTACCAAAGGCTGAACCAAGTGGCCCCTTCGCACTGGCCGTGCCACGCGGAGTGCTGTGAGCTCTCACTCCACCCTGCGCCCATGACGATGCTTTTGGGAAAGGGCCCGGGCTCAGCTGGGGACTGAGTCGGCTGTCACGGGTGGGGAGGGGAAGGGTGAGCGGGACCACATTGCCCACGGCTGCTGGGAATAGAGCATTCGTTGTGACTGTGTGCCTTTGTGTTGAGGGGCTTGTGTATTTGAATGTCTGTTGGGTGTGCTGGTGCGAGAGTGGTCACGCTGTCCTGGGCTGGTGTTACTGGGTGGATGGCTGCAAGGTGCCTTACTTGTTGGATGTAGGTTGCTGAGGGCGTGTGCATTGCCATGAGCTTGCTTGGTGATGCTTAAGTGTATGTTGGGCGTCTTGGGCTATGCACGTATTGGTACGCAAGTGGACGTGCGTGCATTGGGCGTGTCGACGTGTGTGGGGGTGACGTTGGGTTGGGATGTGAATATCAGCATGTGTGTGTGGATATTGGGGTGCACGCTAAGATGTCATTTGGGGGTCTGCAAATATGTTGGTGTGGCTGTGTGGTTTTGGGGAGTGCCTATATGTGTGTTGACACCTGTCAGTAAAGGATGTGTGTTGAAGTATATAATGGTGTGCGTTGTATGTGCAGTGTGGCCATGTGTGTTGGGATGCGGGTATCCGCGTGAGTTTGCCTGTGTCGGTATGGGTGCTGGGTTGTGTGTTGTGTGGGTAAGGATGTGTATGGTGGGTAGCGGGATGGGGCCTGCTGTGATGCTATTACCAACTATTATGTGGGGTTGGCTGGCCTCCCCAGAGCATTGCGACCCTTCAGTTTCCTTTCAAGGAAGAGATGCTGGGTTCTGAGCCTGGCTCCACCCCCTTTCCCAGACCTCAGAACATTGCTGACGGGGTCTCCCTGCCTTTGCTGGCTCAGCCTCAGGAAGCTCTGGCTCCTGAAGGACAACCTGGCAAACACAGAGGGGTCTTGTCTTCCAGCATCTCCCAACCAGGCCCTCATAGCCTCGAGCTCCTCGTGGAAGGTGCTGGGGATTGAGGAACTGGGGTCCCATCCAGGGAACCTCTTTCCTGGAGCTCAGCCAGCTGTGTATCTGGAGTAGGAGCAAAAGCCCCACAAGGGCCGCTGCATTCCTATCACGGTCCCCAGCATAGAGCGTCGAATACAGCAGGTGGTCAGGGAATGCTGGTTTTATTACACAGAACAAAATGAAAAGCTCTTTCCCAGAACAAAGGGCACTTTGCCCAGGAGCCAACCGCGGCTCAGTCCTTTCCCATCACTCTTCCTCTAGGTTCCAAAAAACCTAAGATCCCAGTGCAGAGCCTGGCAACATAGACCCGCAATGGGGTCACTATGAGCTGATCAGGCCAGGAAAGGGAGGACCCGAGTGCACAGGGGAGTGTGGAGGTCTGAGATGGGACACATCATATGGGAAGGTAGCTCTGGGAACAAGCCCTCACGGTGATGTGTTCGGTTTGCCATCGGTATCCATGACACCCCCTCTCTGGGACACTGGCAACCTTGGTTCCATGCACAATCCCTCCTTCCTTGATGACCGTCCTCCATGAACTTCAGAGCTTCCTCTCCTTCCTCCCCCTCCTTGGATGCAGTAGCAGCCTTACCAACAATGTGCCCTGTTGGAGGCCAGGACAGTGAAGTCGAAGTCATGGGCACCACGTCGTTGGTCTGCAGAGTGCTGAAAGACTTCGGCTCTGGGGCAGCAGTTTGTGAATTGATCTTGCAGCCACTTTTGGGTTTAATTGGCCAAGTTCTATGGTCACCATGGGTAACCTAGGAGGGCATCCCTGGGGATGGGGAATGGTTGCAGGTGAGCCTTGTTGAGCTCACCACAAGGTAGAGTCTTCAGAATGGTGCCCCAAACGAGCAGCAGGCATTGAGGGGGTATCAGTCTGGTCAAAGTCTGGGGACCACATGGACCCTGAGCCTTAGAGGAACCCAGGATCAAGGGCTTTTCACTGACCTCTGTATGGATGTGGCATAAGCATCCCCTTTTCCTGAAATGTCAAGCCGTCTTCTAGCCCTTTCATAAATCCAGAAAGAAAGAAAGAAAGTATCAGAAATATGCATGTGGTGGGTCAAGGCAGTCGTAAGTTTGGTGAGAGTTTTCCTAGAAGTCACATGGAGCCATGAGACCACAGGTCACCTCTGCCCAGCTCCTGCCACAAATGTGTGAAACTGAGTGACAACTGAGTCAGTTGTCCTTCCTTGGTTGACAGTCGAGGAAGACCTCTGAGGTCTGAGCCCTGGTGAGAGAAGCGTGCCAGGCTCCAGGAGATGGCGGGGCGAGGAAGCCATGAACGGTAGAGAAGGAGGGTGCCCATGAGGGAAAGAGCCCTCTTCCTATCTGAGCTCCTTAACAGGGGAAAGCAAGGCTGCGGGGAATTTGGATGGAACATACCAGAACCCCTGAGCGGTAAGGACCCTAGAGGATGGGAACTCCTGATAAAAACTGGGGCTGTCAGGGATGACGGGGTGAGGGGTGATGTCAGCCCAGGTGTTGGGGTGGTCATTTGAATGATTCACCCGCATCCCACCCATGTTTACAACTTTTCAGGGACTTCCCACTGAGTGTGGAATAAAACCTGTGGCCAGTCAGTCCTCACAATCGCCCACCGCATCCTTGCTCACTCCCTGAGGCCCTATTACCTTCTCTCAGCTCTCAGCCCCATAGAGCCAGCCTCCCGGTGGCCTTTGCATGGCCCGTCCTCTCTCAGGCATGCTCTGGACACGGAGTGTCGCGGCTGGTTCCATGTTATCATCCGGACCTCACCTCGAGTCACTTCCTCCGGTGGCCTTTCTGTGCCACGTGGTAGGAACTATCCTTTTGCCGCAGCCTCTCTCTGAAAGCGTTATTCTGTATTTTCATCGTCAAGGCCCTTGGGAAGCGCTGTGTTCACTGTTTACGGATTCGCGTACTCCCTGCTTCTGTTCGGTCATGCTCTTGCTTGTGGTCTCGTTCACCCCCCTGAAGCCCACTCTGTGCGAGCAGGGTCTCTGCGTGGTTTGCTACTGCGTGGCCGGTGCCCACAACAGTGCCTGCACGTGGTGGAAGTTTTTGCTTTGCAAGAAACACTGGTGAAATACACATAACATTAAAGTTACCGTTGTAACCATTTTATTTTACATTTTTTTGAAAATGTTTTTATTTAGTTTTGAGACAGAGACGGAGCGTGAACCGGGGAGGGGCAGAGAGTGAGGGAGACACAGAATGGGAAGCAGGCTCCAGACTCTGAGCTGTCAGCACGGAGCCCCACACTGGGCTCGAACTCATGAGCTGTGAGATCATGGCCTGAGCTGAAGTCGGACGCTTAACTGACTGAGCCACCCAGGCGCCCCCATTTTTTTTAAGTTGAGACAGAGAGTGTGAGTGGGGAGAGGGCAGAGGGAGGGGGAGAGAGAGAGAGAGAGAGAGAGAGAGAGAGAGAGAGAGAGAGAATCCCAAGCAGGCTCCACACTCAACACGGGGCCCGAAGCAGAACTCGATCCCACAACCCTTGGATCATGACCTGAGCCGAAGTCAGAAGTGGGATGCTCAACCAGCAGAGCCATCCAGGCGCCCCCTTAACCGTTTTTAAGTGAGTGGTCCAGTGTGTTAACTACTTTCACACTGTTGTGCAGCCATCGCCACCGTCCGTCCGCAGAACTGTTTTCATCATGCAGAACTGGAACGCTGTGCCCATTCATCAATAATTCCTTATCCCCACCCCACCCCCCACCCAGCCGGGCAAACACCCTTTTACCTTCTGTGTCTGTGACTGGCTTGTTTTCACTTCCCCTAACGTCAAGACTTACCCATGCTGTAGCATGGGATGGGATGTCCTTCTTTCTTAAGGCTGCGAATATTCCAATGTGTGGCTAGAATACATTTTGTTTCTCCCAGCCTCTGTCCCTGGGCACTAGCGACACTTTGGCTAGTCCAATAACCAGTTTTGAATAAATGAATGAAGGCTTGTAGCTTTGAATTCCGTAAGGTAACCCATTGTATCCTGTGCTACCCCCTCTCCAGAAGCCGCCTGGGCCTCAGCAAAGCACGTGTGTTGGGGTCTGGGGCTTGGCCATCAAGACACTGAGCATTCTTGCCGGAGAGTTTCTGGAGGGGGGGGTGGGAGTTGGCTGATGGTCAGACCTCAGGCCACTGGGAGGGCCGCCATATGCCTTGAGGGGCCACAGTTCTTTCCACAGGGGCAGGAGCATGGCGGCCCTGTCAGAACTGCTTTTCCTAATCCTGTGAAGGGCGCTGTGTCCACAACTTGCTGGTGTGGTGTGTGTGTGTACGTGTGTGTGTGCCAGAGCTGTGCCCTGGGCCAGGGCAGGGCAGAGGAGGGGTGGGGCCCGGCCCCCTGGGGCTGATGCCAGGAGGAAGTGGGCACAGCAGGGCAACGGCACTCCAAGGCAGATGCTAAACTGTCCACAGCCGGCGTGCCTCGTACTTTCTGTCGGAGCAGGGAATTCCAGAAAAACAATCGCTGGTGTCCTGGATGTTTCACTGGGAGTTATGTTCTCCTCACAGCTTGCCCCGTGCCTTTTAGGAATAGAATCCCTTTCCCGAACACAGCCTGGGTTAGTGCTGAGGTCAGGGCAAAGACGAGGACTCGGCAGTTCAGGGTGGGCGGGGGGGATGCGGTGGCTGGCGGTGGAGGGGGCATGCCGTGCGGCTGGAGGGATGAAGGGGAAGGGCGCAGGTGCCCCGCGTGCATGCTGGTCTCCTGGCTGTCAGCGGGCTTGGCTGGGTCGTCGGGAGAACGTCTGAAGCGGCTGCTTGTGTGTGCGTCACGCCTCGCATGCTGCCCAGGCCCAGGGCAGGGTGCCGACAAACACACATCCCCCTTCTCTACTCAGGAAGCCATCGCCTGGGGTGAGGCATCCACCCTGAGCGGGATAAGCCTCAAGGCCCATCTTATCTCGGGGTCAGCTTCAGTAATGTGGTTCCAACAGGGTTTGTGAGGGCTTCTTGGTGGTGGTGCCGGTGGTGGAGAAGCCATGGCGGGCAAAGCTGGTCTTGAGGGGGGAGCTGGTGCAGTGGAGGGAGGCAGCGGAGTAAAGTGTAGCTCTGGAGGTCCCGGGCACCAGTGCCGGCCTACAGCCAGGGCGGGGGCAGGTGTCATATGCTCAGATCAGCAGAGAAGGAGGCAGTGGAGGACGGCTTGGCTGGGCGGGAAGGTTCAAGGGAATCCCAGGCAGAATTTCATTCTTTCTGCTCTCGATGAGAAGGGTGAGAGACCAGAGGAGTGTCTTTACCATCGTTCCATGCAGGTGAGTTTTCTGCAGGCCTTCTGGGGACTTCTCCCTACCTTGGGGCCTGGAAGGCCCAGATGCCCTGACTCAGGGCCGTGGGAGGGTTGCTGCAGACCTCCTCCCTGCAGTGGGGCGTTGCCTCCTGTCTTGTCTGTTTGGGCTACTATAACAAATGCCATAGGCTAGCATAGAAACAACAGAAATTTCTTTCTCTTGGTTCAGGAGGCTGGGAAGTCCGTGATCAAGGCAGATTCACTGTGTTGTGAGGGCCGGCTTTCCGGTTAATGGAGGACTGTCTTGTCACTGTGACCCCCCGTGAGGGAAAGTGGAGGGAACTCTCTGGGTCCGTTTTGTAATTCCATTCATGAGGGCTCCACCCCATGACCTATACACCTCCCAGAGACCCCACCCCTCCAAATACCAATGCATTGGGGGTTAGGACTTCAACGTAGGAATTTTATGGAGACACAGACATTCGGTCTATCACACCTCTTCACTGTTCCCCCCCAAAAGCAGTGATGTTGATCAAGTTCTCTGAGCAGAAGCAGACCAGAAACGAAAATAACAGGAAACTTCAGCATGCTGTGAGCTATTTCGGACCTCTCTTTGTCCGGGGGCCCACAGGTAAAATTAAAATCCTTCTCTTCAGAGGGGAGCGAAGCATTTGAACATTACAAGCCAGTGCACCTAGACCCTTCCCCATTTCCAGGGTCACCGACAACCCAAGGATGACGGAGGCAGGTCTGAAAGGGGGATGTCTGACAAGTTTTAGATAGTGAAATGCAGCCGCGGACAGATGTCCGCATTCCATACTCAGTGCCATGTGCCTCCGGGGACGCCCGGCTTGGCTCACAGCTTCCATGGTCTGCTCCGGGCCTCCAAGGACACCAGAGACCAGCAGCGGCTGCCTTGGACTGTCAGTGCAGGCTACAAGTGGCACTGCATGGGTTCTGCTTTCTCAGGCTGTCCCCGACCTGCCCACATCTCCCCCCGCACGCTGTTTATGGCTAGAAGCACAATATTTAGCCGACGGGGAAGAAGCCAGATGATTCAACAGCACCCAGTGGTCTCCAGGGTGAGAAATGTAACTAAAAAAAAAAAAAAGTATTGTATGAGTTAAAGTTATTTTTTAAGTTCATTTACTTTGAGAGGGACAGAGAGAGAGTGAGCATCAGCAGGGGAGGGGCAGAGAAAGGGGGGGCACAGTGGATCCGAAGCAGGCTCTGCACTGACAGCAGAGACCCTGATGGGGGGCTTGAACTCACAAACTGTGAGATCATGACCTCAGCCAAAGTCGGACCCTTAACTGACGGAGCCACCCAGGCGCGCTGAGTTCAATTTATTTTTTAAAGTCTGTTTTTCTTGGGGCGCCTGGGTGGCTCAGTCGGTTAAGCAACCTACTTCAGCTCAGGTCATGATCTTGTGGTCCATGAGTTCGAGCCCCGCGTCGGGATCTGTGCTGACAGCTCAGAGCCCGGAGCCTGTTTCGGATTCTGTGTCTCCCTCTCTGTGACCCTCCCCCGTTCATGCTCTGTCTCTCTCTGTCTCAAAAATAAATAAACGTTGAAAAAAATAAAAATAAAAAAAAATAAAGTCTGTTTTTCTTTCATGCTGACCCCACAACCTCTTCCAGGGTGAGCAGTGGATGGGGCATCTAGGAGGCAGTAGGAGTCATAGGGAGGAAGGAGGGGCTTCCTGTCTGCCCCCCGCCCCCCCAACCTTCACCCCTTCCTGGCCCGTTGGAACTACATTCCCTTCAGCTGCACTCTTTCTTGGCGGGGGGGAGGGGGGGCGGGTAGGAAACTTTTAATTTTAGAATAGCGTTAGATTTATAGAAAAGAGTCGAGGGTAATACGGAGTGTTGAGTCCCCTGTTGTTAACATTACTAGGGCGCATTTGTCACAAGGAATGAGTCGATACCGATTGATACATTATCATTAAAGTCCCTATTTTATTCACATTTCCTCGGTTTTGACCTGATGTCCTTATCTGTTCCAGGATCTCATTCAAGATACCACGTTGCATTTGGTTTCTTTTTAATCATTAAACTTGATTTTTTAGAGCCATTTTTGGTTCACAGCAACATTGAGGGAGAAGCACAGAGTCCCCACCTACCCCTGCGCCCCTACCCCTCCCCTACTGTTGACATCCTAGTTGTCCATCTCCTTAGGATCTCTCGACTGTGACCTGTTCCCAGACTTCCCTTGTTTGTGGTGACCGTGACAGTTTTGAGGAGTCTCGATCAAGTGTCGTATAGACCAGCTTTCAGTTTGGGTTTACCTGAGGTTTCCCTCGGGGCTAGACTGCGGTTACGGGTCCTTGGGAGGAAGACCACAAAGGTAACGTGCTACCTGTGTCACATCATCTCAGGGGTCTGTGCCGTCAACCTGATTTATCGCTGTTGATGTTGACCTTGGCCACCTGACTGAGGTTGTGTGTCTGGCCGTTTTCTCCACCGTAAAGCCACACCCCTTTCAGTGAAACTTAGTTGGTGGGACCAGCTGCGTAATTTGGGGTTCAGTACAAAATGAGAAGTTAGGAGCCAGGGTTCAAAATTACTAAGAATTTCAAGAGGATGATCACAGACCATGAAACTAAAGTCGGGGTCCTGTGTGCTGGTGCTGATTGCATTCCCGCAAGGCCAGCCCTGACTGTGGCACTCTTGTCACATCCCCCGGACTCCCCCAGAGCCCTGTGTGCACAGGGACAGGAGCCCTGTGCTGGCGGTCATTGCTTCCCGGGCAGTTGAAGGGGGCAGCTGGCTAGGGAGGGTCAGAGGTACCCATGGCCACGTGGGCAAGACCGGTGTAGCTGAGCATGTTGGCACATCACAGGTGTCCACGGAGGTCCTGCTGAGCCACCTGCCTGGGAACATGAAGCAGTCGACCTGAGCCCCCTGCGACAGAGAGAGACAGAGAATGGTCAAGGGTATGCGTGAGGCCGCAGTTAGTAGCAACCACAGCAACTCCATCATTTAAAAAAAAACTGCGCGGTCTTCATTTCTGGGGCGGGGGGAGCGGGGGCGGGTTGTGTCCATTTTCTCGCCCAGAGCAGTGTTTTCTCTCTGGAAGATCTCAGAATATCTCACTTACCCAGTGCAAAACGAGGCTGTTTATGCGGGGCAACCCGGGGAGCCCGGCTGGAGGGGGGACACCTGGCGAAGGCAGCCCCTCTCCTCGCGGCTCCCTCGTTTGGAGCGCGGGGCGTCTCGCTCCCTGGTCTCAGGTGCGTACCTGTGGAAGCACAGACCCCTCACAGCAGCATCAGTGCGGCGGGAAGAGCGTGCAGCTGCCAACCGCCTTCTCCTTGCTGTTACTCACCCAGCTGTTTCGAGAAGGAGAGAGTATTTCTAATCAGCCATATGGCATGGAGTTTTATTTGCCGTGGTAAGTTAAAATGTACATTATTGGTCAGCATCTTGCATGCAAATTTTGACACCGCATTCCAGGAGTACCTGCAGAAGAGAGTGGCGGCGAGTCGGGGCTGTGTGATTACCCTGCATCGCAGGCTCGTAACATCGCCGTCCCTAACTACGCCCGGTATCTCGCTGCGACGGCTGCCCGGGGATGTTGCTGTGTGCCTCCTGTAGCCAGAGAAAGATTATGTAAACATGGTGTGCGATCTCGAAAGTGAGTAATGAAGTTGAGTACTTGTTGCAAAAATTAATAAATGGCTGGTTTACACATGATGGAGGAGTCTCCCGCGTGAAAACGGAGTCGCCGGGCGTAGTGATGGATACGTGCACCTCCAGGCACAGGCGACTTGAAGAAATGCATCCTTTTCCCTATCGATATGATCAAAGGGACAATTCTGGTCTGTGGCCTTAACTCCCTACTTGCCTAACGTGAAATTGTCACCAATCTGTCTTTCTCCGCTCGGTTGCCTGTCAGAATCTTAACACTTGCCTCGAAGGAGAGTGCGTCGGAGGCGGGAGACTGCAGTTTCTGGAATGGCCCGTGCTGGCCCGTGCCTCTCCACCTTTTCAGACGCTCTTCCTTCACTCATGTCCATCCAGGACCTGACGGTGTTTCCCGGCTTCTTGATGGGACTGTCGCTCGCCTCGTGAGTTTATTTTGAGCCTCAGTTCAAGTGCCACTGTCTCTGAGGAGCCGTTGTGTCCATTCCTGTTTGCATTGCTTCCTCCTGTGGATAGTTATCCCCTTGCCCTTTGTGCCCATACTTCCTTGGTGGTGCTTATGCTGCTGTCACTGTGTGTCTCCTCCCACGACGGGCACCCGTGGAGTCAGACACACCGGGTGCAAATCTCAGTGCCACCAAGGACCAGCGTGTGTGGCCTTGAACAAGAGACCTTCGGAGCCTCACATGCCCCATCTGTAAAATGGGAGGCACTAGCTTGCCGTCTGTAAGGTGGATTACAGACTGGTTAGGTATGAGATGAGGTAAGAGATCATGCGTCTGGCACATAGTAGGTGCTCACTAAATATGTGTTAATGCATGGATGGAGGACGTGGGGCTTCTGCGGAGTCTGTCCGTCTGTAGCCTGGAGAGGAGGAGGAGGGCACGTGGGAAAGAAGGCAGAGGCGGGACAAAGGTGACGTGTGGAAGCGGGCGAGGCGTGACGGGGACAGCAACCCCATCTGGCTGGAGGTGTGTCGGCGACCGGAAGTAGGTGACTCTGGAAGGGGAGGCTAGGGCCAAATGTGGAGGGCCTTGACTCCAGGACAGGACTTAACGTGGCAGGCACTGGGCTCCTGGGCCACGCGGGTGCGAAACAACCGAGGTTTGCAGCCTGGCTGTGCTGACAGCGTGCGGGGGGTTCCCTGTTGTCACACGCGTCCTGGGTCCTCACCGTCTTCCCTCCCTCTGATATCTGCCGCCTTCCCACACCTTTCTGGAGCTCCTGGCTCCCTGGCAGCGGCCTGGCCTGGGCCTGGAGAACTGCTGTCCACTCCCCCTCTCCCTCCATCAGGGGGTCAGAGTGCCCACGTGCTGCTGAGAGAGGATACCACCCGAAGCCCCTGAAGTGGTGCGTTATGGCAGTTTGGATTTTCTCTTACTGCTAACATTGATTACTATTAATTAAGGTTGATATTTACAATCAGAAGGAGTACAGGAGCAGATCATTTTTTATTAATCACTATTCTAGAGTCATCATTAGTCATCATTATCAAAATATTGAGACAGTGGCCAGTGGCTGGGTTTTTAAAACCAAGTGAGTGAGTGAATTATATAGAGTCAGTGTTTTCTGTCACCTCCCTCTTTCCTGGTTCTCCCTTTTGCCCCCCAACCCCCCAAACTGAACTCTACCTCCTGCCATTTACCCTCCCCCTCTCCCACCCCTCCCTCTTCCAGCCTCCCTCCCTCCCTCCCTTCCTCCCTTTCTCCCTTCCTTTCTTTTCACCTTAAATGATACCATCTTGAGATGCTGAAGCTTGCTTTTTTCTTTCAATGGTATGGCTTAAGGTGATCTTTCACGATGACTTGAGCTCTGGGTCACGTCTTTGCATGTCTGCGCAGTATGACCATGGGTCGGGCTGGTTTATTTTTATAGCCATTCCCCAACTGGTGGACATTGAAGTTGTTCCCCTCCCCCCTTCTTCCTCTCGTCACCATAGCCAGTGATGTGGGGGGGGGGGGATCCTCTGTGCGTCTCTGGGAGCACATGTGAAAGCCGCTGCTGGGGCAGGTGTGGAGAGGGGGAATTGCGGTAGCGCCCCAGGTTCCCAGCCCTCCTCCCCTTATCCCTGAACCCCACCTGGGTCTCTGGAATGGCCCAGCACTTGGCTGTGCTTACGAGGGAGTTACCCCCCACCCGGAATGCCTTCTTCCTGTCTGGCCGTGTTCAAATCCTGCCCACATCTTAATGCTGGAGCTGTCTCTGCTCCTCCAGAGCCTTGAACTGCCTGCTTCCTCTTCAAAACTTCCTAAGAACTTGTGACTTTGTAATCAAGTGCTTTTTGTAGTTTTATGCCGAATTTTCAGTCCGTGAGGACACAGAGGAATCTTCCTGGGTCATTATAGACAGCCAGTAAGGGTTTCATGAGCGGGGGGGCCTTCTCCATGTGCTAGGGAAGAGCTTGGGCCCTGGTGTTCTCAGATTCTCACTCCCCGGGGGCAGAGGTGGGAACCAAGGCGTCTTTTGCCTTCTACCTTCTGAGGTAGCCGGTCCTCCTCCTCCTCCCCCCTTTCCAGATGAGCCCCTGCATGTACTCTGTGTGAGCCGTCCAAAGCTGTGTCCTCCATAGCGGTGCTGGTCCTATGTACTCTGGTCATTAGCATCCTGGCATTTGGGATGAGGAAAATAGAATTTAGGGGGTCCTGAGAATAAAGTACCTTTTGGGGGCTATTCTATTGGTTTGACTTTAAATATAAAAAGAAATAGGGATACTGATTCCCTCTATGGCTCCCTACACCCCGTGGCTGGAGACAGGGGACCTGGTGGGAATGGGGAACAGACCTCTTGGACCTCTGTTCTCTTGATGGCTCCTTCCACCCCCAGAGAGAAGGGGAGAGTGTCTAAGAGCCTCTAGTGGCTTCCTACGATACTGCCAACTTCTTCATTTGCCTCGTCTGCCTCTTGGGCCTTGGTCCTGTGGTTCTTCTCTCATCCGTTTTTCTCCAGCTATACGGGTCTGCTTGTTCCTCAAAACGCTCCGGTGTGGACCTGCCCCAGGGTCTTTGCACTTCTGTTCTCTTTGCATAAAATGCCACCCTTCTTTGCTCTTCCCTGATCACCCATCCAAAGTCAGAGCTTCACGGCGGCCCACCTATCCCATCTCACTTCTATAGATGATGATCTGGAACAGTCTGTCTTACTTATGTTTTACCAGCATCTTGCGTGCCTCCCCATCAGAAGGTGGGGGTCTCTCTCATCCATGTGGGTAATCCAGTGCCTAGAGCAGTTCGTGATACGAGCATAGCATAGATTCTTTCATGATGTTCGTGATCCAACAACAAGTATTCACAGAACAAGTGTGTTGAGCGACTCTCCCCAAAGCGATAGGACATACATGCATTTTATAAAACAGCAGCCTCCCAAGGCATGAGAAAAAGATGCTTTGGCTGCCTTTCAAATGCATCTCCCTTTAGTAGAATTTTTCTCCTTTACGACTTGAAGGAAGCAGGGTTTTCCAGCAGTGGTTGGTTCCTGATACTTTTTCGACAACCAGGTACTTTGTTTGGAGTGCCGGGTCCTGGGGCTCTCCGAGCTAGCGGCCAGGCCTTTCGTCCCCGGAAATGGGGATCTGCTTTCTTGCTTTGCCCAGCACAAGGACGGCCAGGCTGGGACACTAGCTGCAAACTCTTGAGTTTAGCTGATGAATCTAAGGACTTAAGTGAAGCAAACTCTTGAGTTTAGCTGATGAATCTAAGGACTTAAGTGAAGTGGAAATCTCTCCCTCCTCCTCCATGGTAGTTATCACCGTCTGGAATAAAAGGAAAAGATGATTCTTTCCCTTCGTCTCAGGGGATCCTCTGTTGTTATAAAACACTTAGGTCAGGGGATAGAGTTTCCTTACTCCGTAGAAATAAAAATCTGTGTACTTCTTCTAGCACTGAAGAAAACCAGCGACCCTTTATTATTATTTTCTACAGCACCGTGCAGCTTCCCAGTGTGCGTCTTCTTTGCGCCCCTCATCCAGACCTTGGCACCCTCAGAGGGGCTAAAGGGCAGAGGTCAGCATGTGGGGGTCAGGGTGCTGATTGATTGTGTCCAAAAACTCTGTGTGGGTAATCCTTGGGTGGTTTTTTTTTCCCCCAAGAGAAAGTATTATGCTTGACCCTGAGAATCAAATGTTAAGAAATATATGCTATGAAGTCATTTTGGCTGCTTTCATCTAAACTTCCTGTGTTCTCTCGGGCAGAGGTTTCAAGGGTGGAAGGGTCTTACAGTCCACCGGGGCCCCGCCTCTGCTCGCATACCCCTGGGCTGGCCACCCCCCGCCCCTCCAGGGGGCTGCCCTGTCTGGTGAGCTCCCATTTAGAAAGTGCTTTGAATACAGAAGCCCGACTGCTGTCCTCAGGGCTCAGAGTGGGCAGGCTTGTTCTGGATCCGCAATGGGCACAGACTCGGCAGGGGCCTGGAGTCTCGGTTTCCTCACATGGACACTGGGGAGCAAAGCACCTACCTCCCATGACTATTGTGAGAAACGGCTGTTCTCCTATAAAGCAGAGAATGTGGCACAGAATAGCGCTCGGTAAACGTTCTCTTTCCCTCACCCCCCTGCCCCCCACTCTCCCTCCCACCCCCGCCCAGCCCCCTTTTATCGCCCTGAACTCTGCTCTCAAAGTAGGGGCACATGGTCCTGGCTTCCCTGAGACCCTCACTAGCCCAGGGCCAGGGAACAAAAGTCGTGTCGCTTTGAGGCTTGTCTCATTGCCTTCTGATCCCACGTGGGTAATCACATGGCCTGTGGGCGTGGCCTGCTCCAAGATGGCTCCTCTTCTGTCTGGTCCTGGGTGTCAAGAGTATTTGCTTGTCTGGGGGCCACTGCTTCTTTGCTTCCCTCTGGGGGAGCTTACCACTGACTGACCCCAAAGTTCTTTCTCAGGGGCCAGGGCGCAACCCTGCCCTTTCCACCGCCCTTTATTTCTGCTCTGGGCTTTCGGGCCCTATTATTATTTAGGATAATAGTGGTTGCTGTTACAGATGTACCCTGAAATTGTAGTGTCACCACTCGGAAGCATGCTTCTTTTCCTCTGTCACAGAAAATTCAGGGTAGGACATGAGGCGCTTTTAGTTAGGGACCAGGCCAGTGGACTCTCCATCAGTTTCAAAATGTAGTTCCCAAGGTCAGGGAGGGCATTGGAATCAGATGTCAGGAAAGGGAGAATGAGGAGGACAGCAGGGAACTTATGGGTAGACCTGCAAATGGGGTGCTTCGCTTTGTGCAAGTCTCGTTGGCCAGGACTAGTCATGTGGCCCCAGTTAGATAGAGGTGAGCCTGGGACTCTGCTTCTGGCAACCACTCCATGCCACAGAAGGAAATGCGGGTCATTGGTTGGCAGCTGTCTGCTCTATAGACTGGCTGTGGAAAAGACCAACAACTTCCTGATTCTCTGATGTGGTGTCATTGCCCCTCACAACAGACCTCGACTTCCTTCGTCTGTGTCTTTTTTGCACTGAATTGAACTCTTTAAGAGGGCAGGGTTTTTTGTTGTTGTTGTTGTTTTTGTTTTTGTTTTGTTTGCTGTCTTTAATAATATTTTGATTCCCTTAGCCTTTGCTAAAGATAAGATCATTGCAAGTCCTAGCCACTTATGTCTGACTCTCTAGTGACATAGGGCACTATGTTCCTTTCTTTTCTCCTATTTTCATCTAGATCATCGATCAATTCCTTGGCTTACTTGACAAATAGATATGCGTATGTGCATGTGTAAATATATGTGTATGTTTACATGCATGTGTATGCATGTGTGTAAATGCATGCATATGTGTGTGAATGCTCTTGCATGTGTGTGTGTACATGTACACGCGCGCACACACACACACACATACACACACATATATATATATGTGCATGTATTTGTTGGAGACACCCTATGTTCTTTTCAAATCTATCTTTAGCAATCACACTGGCTTCTCGGGATACTGTCTTCTCCCTCACTGGGATCTTCTGGCTTCACAGACAGCATAGCATCTTTAAGAGCATCTTCACTTTGCTTGGCTAGCCTCTCATGCCCAGGAATCCTGTCTCTCTTTACTTCAAGCGTTTTGAACCTTGGCATCCAAAAATTTCGGATGCACATCAATTAATGATGAATTACAAACATTTATTGACTTTTTGACGAATGCCAGGCAGTACTTGCTAAATGGATTTAAACTTCCTAAAAACTTTAGGAGAGAGGTACGGATTTTATCCTCTAAGGATAAATGGGGATCTGAGATTCAGAGATGTTAAGTAACTTTCCTGGTGTCACACAGTAAGTTCTGGGGCCTGATTGCAAATCCCTGTCTGTCTTACTCCACCTATGTGCTCTTGACCCCATCTCCTTGCCTCTGTCCTGTCCAGCCTATCCCACCCAGGGAATTCTAAGACCTGTCCAGCCTATCCCACCCAGGGAACTCTAAGACCACACAGTTGTAGTTGTCTAAGATTCTAGTGTTTTCTGTCTTGACTAGCT
The DNA here is from genome assembly GCF_046562875.1 of Panthera onca. NCBI lineage: Eukaryota > Metazoa > Chordata > Mammalia > Carnivora > Felidae > Panthera > Panthera onca. Next base: position 22,146,521 of record NC_138353.1, on the reverse strand, counting down.
TGTCATTAGTTAGAATTAAATCTAGAGTTAAAAAAAAAAAATCCCTTCTTGTCTCTGGTCTGGAAAGTGAAGTTATCATCAAGAGAGGTCAAGACCTCGTCACATGAATGAAGACAGCAGTAGTAATCATAAGGGCCGATGGCTGGCTTTTTAGTTAGCTGATAGGCCTAATGGATGGTCAGACAGTGAAAGGCTCTAGCAGTCTGGTACCCAGACTCTTGACTGGTGGAACTGGGCTTTTGTCTCCAGAGCACGCCATTGATCTCTCCCATCTGTCTGGGTGGCCTTTAGCAAGCCCACAATAACATTTCTGTGCCTCCCTCCTTGCGCTCATCGTTGCCCAATTCTGTATGCTTTGCCCTTGGGCATACAGGAGCTCATGATGTGAGGGTCTTATCTACAGACTACTCCTTCGCCTTCTGTACTGGTCCATTCCTTTAGGATAGAGAAGTCCTGGCCATTGGGGTGGCCCACCTTCTACTTCCTGTCTCTCCAGATTTTAGCCCTGCCCTAACCATGGGGTTTTAGTTTGTGTTCTGTGCTCTGCCCAGCTCTTGTAAACCAGTGACCTCGTTGACAGTCCCCTCCCTTGCATGCATCTCCAGGTGCCCCCATACTCCCTTCTCTGTGTTGTCTCTTCTGTGCTCTGGGGTCACCAGGATGCCAGGTCATGGAGCAGGCTGGCTTCCCTGGGTGAGGTCAGCTGGCCTCTGGAATGACATGGGCCTGCACACGCCCACTCTGTAAATGTGTCAGAAGCCCACTTGGGACCTGCTCCAGCATCTCCAGGCAGGGCCATATTTCCCCATACTTCCCACGGCAACTTTCACTCAGTGGGTCCCAACCCCCTGACCCGTAGATGGGTCCCTCCTCCCGTGTTCCCTGGCTATGCCCAAGAACAGATCACCACACCACCTGATAGCTGACCAGAAGCCCAGGAGGCAGCCCGTGGCTCCCTCCCAAACTCCCATGGGGACCTTTCTTTCTGCCTCTTAATGAACTCTTGGACGAATCCCATGGTTCCCACAGCAAGCGCCTATGTCACAGTCCCGTAGGACTCCCTCTTAAACACAGCCTGCGTCCCTGGAGCCTCCTCTTATTCAAACCAGCGTTCTGCAAACCCCCAGAAATCTGAGCATGCCACTTTCCAGCCAGTGGTTTCCCATGGCCCTCCACAAAAAAGACCACAGTCTGACTAGACCCCTTTGGGATCCCGTACTTGTCTGTCGCTACCACTGCTTCCCTTTGTCCCCACACTCGAGGTTACGATGGGGCTGACTTCTGCCATCTCCCAGCACCGTATTCATTCATGCCTCGGGGTCTTGGCACGTTCCACTCCCTCTACTTGGAATCTGATTGCCCTATGTCTGCCTGGCTAACCCTGCCTCCCTTTGAAGACTCCTCAGGAAGCCACCATCACTGGGGTCAGGGGGGATGCCCGGGGCACTCTCTGTGGTGCCCAACCTGTCCATCCACCAGTGCAGAGGCCAGATCACAGTTGTTTTTCACTCCCCCCAACCTCCTGTCACCCCCAGGAAACACTCCATACACTCCATACTCTCATTCTGCTGAATGAATGAATGTTCCAGAAATCCAAATCCGGCCGTATAGTTCTCTATTCACTTCTTTAATATATCTAGTAACTGTTTTTCCTTGTTCTTTTTCTTTCCCTGGGATAACAGTGATTTGCTCCTGCACTTCTCTCTCATTACATGGATTCCTGCAAGCTTCTAGCTATTTTCTTTTTTTGTAGCAGCTTTATTGAGATATAACTCACAAACCATACAATTCACCCATGCAAAGTGTGTAAGTCAGTGATTTTCATTATGTTCACAGAATTGTGAACCCTCCCCACAATCAATTTTAGAACATTTTCATCGCCTCAGAAAGAAGCCCTATACCCTTTGACGATTAGCTCAAATCCCCTGGTCACTCCCAGCCCTAGGAAACCACTAATCTCTTTTCTGTCCCTATAGATTTGTCTATTCCAGATGTCCTCTAGCCTTCTAAAAGCTCACCTCTGTGCAAGACACATGCACTCCTTGCTTGGTTCTCTTGAGCTAATAGTGGACTTTTATTTCCCCTTCCTTCCCTCCCTCCCTCCCTCCCTTCTTTCTTTCCTTCCTTCCTTCCTTCCTTGCTCCCTCCCTCCTTCATTCCTTCCTTCCCTCTCTCTCTCCCTCCCTCATTCCTTCCTTCCCTCTCTCCCTCCCCCCTCCTTTCCTCCTTTCCTTCTCCTTCCTTCCTTCCTTCCTTCCTTCCTTCCTTCCACCTGTCTTCTCTTGATCCCTTTAGCAAAGACTCAAACTCAGTGTAATGGCTCTTAATTTTTCTGGGACTCAGGAAAGGGGGGGCATATCTCTTCTTTGTTATAAGGATTAATTACTTTGTTTGTAAAGTGCTATAAGGTTTGTAGAGTGGAAAATCAAACTATTGTTGGTTTTTGTTTGGTTGTTCCAAATTAATGTCACTTTCTCAGGTTTTTTTCTTAATTTGGTCTACCTCATTAGCAAAATCAAATTTCAGAGGAAGATGTTACAAGCCTGCTTTTATCATACTGCCAGCCTGGAGAACCCATAGCAGGAGAGAAGATGGGCTCAGAGGCAGAGACTGGCGAGGATGCAGCCCGAGCCCAGGGCCCAGTAAAGGAGTGCTCTCGTTTTGTAGTGGCTTGCATCACGCTTACCGGGAAGGGGAGAGGGGCCCTCAGTCTACATGTGGCGTATGTGTTTTCTGTAATCACTTATCTGGTTTTGGTCTACTTGGTCCTGTTGCTCCACAAATATTTCCTTGGCTCAGCTAAAGGGCAAGTGCCAATAATTCGCCTCAGAGGCACTGAAACTGCTAAATACAAGGAACACAGATGAGCCGCTCTAGTATTAAAAAATTGCAACCTTGAATCAAGAATCCAGTGACCATTTGTGGTCTCTTGAATTTTCACAAATATTAAAAACTAAATCTGCCGACTGCCGAGGAGACAGAGAACCAGGACTCGCAATAATGCTGGTGGCATTCTAAATGGCTGACGTCCCCACAGAAGACAATTTGTCAATACCTATCAAGAGTAATAACACGTTAGACTCGTTGACCCAGTAATTCTACTTCTGAGGATCTATTTTAAGGAATTTATCCAAAGTGTGAAAAAAGCTATATGCGCAAAATGTTCATTATAGCATCATTTAAGATGTCAAAAATTAAGACGGGAATTGAGCTAAATGTATGGCATTGGGTTTTCCATGGAACCAGGTCTCCTTGATGGACAGTTGCGCAGTCAATTAAAATGATGGTTTTTCAGGACTGTGCACAAGAACAAAAGAAAGAAACACAACTGAAAGTGGACCGTGAGCACGGCCACGGGAAAAGACGGGTACAGAAGAGCAGGGAAGGAGGCACGCTAAAATAATTACGGCACGCGTGACGTTCTGGGCCATTCTTCCTTTGTCTTTCCTGTATTTTCTATCGTGTAGCATTGCTTCCATAATGATAAAAAATGAATTAGAAAAATCAACCCCCTGGCGCATCTTAGGAAGGTCAAACTTACTGTTTTGTTCTTACGAAACCTGAAGTAAGAAGCAAGGACACAGTAGTAGTAAACCAGCCTACTGATCATATTCCCTGGATTTCCAGAGAAAATGACAATTTTCCCCATTCCCTGAAACAAATCTTGACTAACTCCGATAGTTGAGCAATTAGAACTTTGGCATACAATCTTTCTTCTTCAACTCCTATAATTAGTGGTCTCCAATTATATGAATCAATTTCAATTTCTATAAATCAGATGATTTAGAGAGAAGGCTGTTCAATTTCCTTTTCAACTGTATGGTTTCAGCAGCAATAAAACTCTCAGCTTAAAATATCAGGATGCAACTTGCTCCAGAAATATTACGCAGAGCAGTTAGGGCTTCTGCCGGGAGCCAGGGTGTCTCACAGGTAGCCGTTTCTCGTGGCTTCGCTTCTCGGTCTGCCACTGAATCTGATCCGAGACTGACATCTGCTTATAGATTCCTTCCCAGCCTGGGTGACTGTCAGAGTACCTGCCTGGTCTTCTAACACACAGGCCCGGCTTGGACCCAGATGGATCTATCTATGTAATGCTAGTCAGCGTGTCTCCTTTGTCCTTTAATCCCGCACTCGACAACCTTACTGGCCTGTGAAGGTGGCCCGCTATCCCGGCGTGTATTGGAGGGGCGGCGGGACTCCCCTAAGCCTGGCTTCGAGAAGTGCTCAATACATCCAGCTGTTTCTGTAGGGCTCTTCCTGAATTAATTCCTGATGTTGTCACTGGCATTTGGAGATGTGTTTTCTTCTTCTCCCTGCGTCCATTACTGATGAGATGTGATCTCTTTCATTCCACCAGGAGCAGGTCTTCGTATTCATTTTAAAAATTTTGAAAAGGAAAAACTGATAGCTACTTTTTAAAAATCTGAGCGTCTCGACAGATTCTTCCCAGGGTTGAATCACACAGACACGTTCCTGTGGCATTCACTCTGCCCCCCTCTCTGAAAGCAAGAAGGCAGGGTGGGGTAGAGGGCAGCTCGAGGGGTGTGATGCTGGAACCAGAGCTGAGGGCCACTCTGGGCTGTACATAGACGAACAGCCGCCCCCACTCGCTGCTCCCCTTGGAAGAGATAAGTGGCCAGGGCTGGTGTTGGCTGCTAATGCGGTTTTTAGCAAGATGTCTCCTTTTTGTCGGAGATTGGCTTATGCTTTTATAGTACTCTTAAATTCAGCTTATGTTGAATTATTGTTGTTCTTCGTTTTATACATTACTTCCAGTTCCCACAGCATTAGAGCCTCATTAAGTGCTGGGGCTGCTAACTGAGGTTTCTTGACAGATAGATAGGGAAAATCAGGACGTGGCCCAGGGGCCACAGCGGCCGTCTCAGAATGCTGGTGCAGAGAACCTCAAACCCACACTTCAAGTTCTTGTTCGGGACCTCGGGCTCTTGAGAGCTGGGGCAGCAAGACCGTCTTCTAAACCTTAAAGAGGACGAGGCCCTCGTCTCTTGGAATAATGCTCAATTAGACAGGGATGTTAAAGCAAAACACAGAAAGATGATGGAATGAAGTCATGGAATATGATGCTCAAGAACAATAACTTCAAACCATTCTTGGAATATTATTATTTTTTAATGTTTATTTATTTATTTTTGAGAGGGAGAGAGAAAGAGAGAGAGTGAGCGAGCGAGCATGGGCAGGGAAGGGGCAGAGAGAGACACACACACAGAATCCCAAGCAGGCTCTGTGCTGTCAGTGCCTATCCCAACGCGGGGCTCAAACTCATGAACCCTGAGATCATAACCTGAGCCCAAACCAAGACTCGGACGCTTAACTGACTGAGCCACCCAGGCGCCCCTCAGAATATTATTTTTAAGTGACAGAATGGGATGAGAAACTAAACACAATCACCATTTTGTTTCTGCTTGAATACGGACGTGTTAATCACAGTTAAGTGCATACGCCTGACTTGAAGAGTCATAGTGAGGGGGTAGAATTAAAAATGGCTTTCAGTTTCTTTTGTTTATACCTTTCTCCATTTTCCAAATCTCCTACAAGTATGGAACGCTTTTATAAATAAAACGTGGAAGGTTATTTAAGAGGCTAAAGAAGGAAAAGTAAAATCCAAATGGCCCGAGGGTACTTGATGACATATATTTGCTGCCTCCTGTTCCGCAGGCTTTGCGACAAAGCCAACAGGCGCTGAAAACCAGCCGCCTATACGGAGAGCTTCTTATGCACCTCACGTGTATTTGAAGTGAGTTTGAAGGTTTACAAGGCTCTCCATTGGCTCTAGTGTGTGGGAACCAGCAAGGACAATGCTGGGTTTTGGAGGATAAAAGCCATTGCTGACTTTTTCCTTTTTTTTAACCAAGTTGACCACTCCTTAGACTAGCACATAGTTTTGCTGCTGAGTAAACACAATCTTCCTTCCCATCCTTTTTTGATAACCTTTAGAATGTGGGGACCACTCCTGTGACTAGGGAGACAATCCAATTGGGGCAGAAGACTCGTAAGTATTCAAAATTAGCATTTTACTATTTGTAGACCCTTTCCCTCTCTGGGAGGGAGTTCTCGATGTATCATGTTTAGATCTCCATTTTACAGATGAGCAAATGGTGGTCACATCCTTTTGTTGGTCATGGCAGAAACAGAAACCCGACTTCTGGTTTCAAATTGCTCTTCCGTGGGCTCTTTATGGGGTCACCATGGATTTCCCCTTTCCGTGTAGATAACGTTACTCACTTAAAGAAACTTCTGCACTGGCCAGTGACGGGCATTTTCTCCCTTCTCCCACGTACTCTTCCTGGAAGCAAAAATAAGGCACCATTGTTATCCAAAGGCCACTTTCTCCTAAGTATGTCTTTAGGCTCCCCAGGTTGATGGTGTCTTTTGCTGGAGTATAGTACTGGGAAATGTCAAGTATTCCAGATTGCCCACTGAAGAGTTTTTTATTTTGGTATAAGAAAAAAAAAATAAAGCTTTTACATTTTAAAGTGAAAAATTTGGATTTGGAAGAAAAAAATGTAGAAGTTGGTAATAATGAAGACTTTGTTTGCTAGGCGCCCCAGCGTGGTGACTAATAGGCCAGCTGCTTATCGGGCAGAGCCCTGGCTGGGGGTGTCAGCAGGGAGCAGGAGTGAGGGGGCACTGGAGACACGGGGGTCTGGGTGGGAGGCTGGGGTGTGGGGGGGCAGGGTAAATATGGAAAGTCCAGTCAGAAGAGCACTGAACTATTTAAGCGTCTACCAGGGCATTCCAGAGAGCCTCAGTTGATGTGGGGGATGGCCATGATGCCTGCCTTCTTGAGAATAAATGGTCAGTTGTGTCCTGACTCAAGGGGCAGGGTGTTTTGTATAATTACCACTCCATGATAATTTTCCTCCCCATAAACCCCTTTAAAATGGCATCCAAGAGAAGCACCATTCCGAAAGAACAGCACTCTGGGGGTATTGTTCCTTCAGTGGTAACCAGGTAAGCAAAATAAGCCGGAGACTTTCCATCTCCTGGTTAGGGAATTTTTCCGGGTTAAGATTGTTCTTCCAAGTTTGCCTTCCTGGGGCCTCTGAGCTTTGCTGCAAATGACACCACAGTGTTTGTTGGGGGCGGGGGCTCCAGAGTCCCTCTCTTTATCAGGTCGATACACGTACCTGGTAATACAATGCCAATCCATAGCTAAAAATAGCTCCCTTTTGTTGTGAGCTCCCCAAACAAAGGGAAGGGACGCACAGATCAAACCCACTTCATCCCTGTCTTCTGCCCTGTGCTTCCCCGATCAAACCCTATGGTTTCCCTCTCAAATGGCTTTTTCATCTAAAAAGGGGGCTGGGGAGGGGTGGGACTGAAACAGAGTAATGTTGAGGCCCATGCACTAAGAAAAATTCTTTGGAAATAAGAGGTGCTAGAAAGCACAAGGTCACCATCCCGTGTCCCCAGATCGCCTGGAATAGGCATGCACGACTTAGGTCAAAGGGCGTGGACTCCTCTCCCGGGGTCTGTTGGGGGAGCCCAGCATTTTTTTTTTTTTTCCAAATGAGTGCTCTTCAAAAATATACAAGACGTTATTCTTTACCAAATCCCATTAGCCATAGCTCAACTTTATATTCCTTGATCAGTCTTGTGTTTTCCTTCTGACTTTTGCTACAGTTTATTGCCCTGGATTAAGCACCAGAACACAAGATTTTATTTCCCTTTGTCTAAGGGTACCTTCCCTTGCCTTCTTGCTAACTGGCTATATGTACACAGGGGGTGGGCACAGAGTCTTGGTTGTATTTTGGGCGAGGATGGGGGTGGGAAGGTTGGATCATGGAGGGGCACAGAATATTAATTAGACAGAAAGTGCTCTCTGTGCCTTATCTGCATAAAGAAAGATAAAGCCCATGTAAATAATATGTGTGTTCCCCATAATGAATGTCCCCTTTCTCTCCATTTCTGCATAGTATTAGAAATTGCGTTTTTATTATATGAGACATTGGATGCATGCCAACAAGTTTTTCTTTTAACTTGATATTTTGGGCTCTGATCTTTGTTAGAACTACAATGGCATGTATCTCGTACAGTCAGAGGTCATTTCTATAGCTCCTTCCCCTTCCCATCATTTCTGGGGAATGTTTGTTTTCAAAACAAAGAATTGGGTTAAAGCTTAGGTATCATATATCAGAACATATTTCAAGCCGAAATTAAGAACACTCAAACCTTCCTTTTAAAGGTCAGATATTATTTATTATTATTATAAAAATGATCTGTGATTTATGAATTTAACTTCTCGTAAACCTTCTTTGTAACAGAATATGCAGTCAGAGGCTTAACATTACATTGTTTTCTTTTGACAACGTATCCACGAGACCACTGCAGCTGTTCCTTTACTCACAATAGCAGATTAATTAACACAATCATATGCTGTTGGCTCTTACTCAATGAGTGGGTCTGCAGCGGGATAGATAGGTAAATCCTTTAAATGCGGTGCAGATAAAGCATATACTATGGTAGTTTCATAACTAGCCAGTTTTGCTTCTGACTAGCCAGCCCTATCGGGACGGGTTCATGGACCACAGACGCCATGAGCTTGAATTTCAAAGTCAGCCACACCTATTTCAGCGCCATAACGCCCAACATTTGCAAGACGTAAATATGTAAAAGCAGAAGACCTCTCAGAAATCAGCGGCTTTGGTTAAAATAGCAGTCAGCCTGCCGCCAGCATTTTGAGTCTGCAGTATTTTTTTAAAGTTCAATCATTGCTTTCCTTAAATATCTTCCTTGCTATTACTCACTTTTCTTCCTTTTCTTTCTTTCTTTCTTTCTTTCTTTCTTTCTTTCTTTCTTTCTCTCTTTCTTTTTGTTTGCCCATCCCTCAGCACAAATAGTTCTGGGCAGCTGTCATGACTTTGGTTTTTAAGTACTAAAAGATTTTTTTTTCGTCAGCATGTGTACTAATGAAAACGTGGGTAACTAAACCTTCCCTCCCTGCCCAGTCACCAGCCGTGAGTATTTATTGGCAACTTTAGCTGACATTTTAGTGAACGTCAAACCTTTGTTAGAGAAAATGTAAGGCTTTGCTTTAGAAACAGGCATACCCATGTTAAGAACGAGGTAACCAGGCAGTGGGCTTAATAGAATTTCCTTCAGACTTTTTTTTCTAATGTCCATTACATATGCAACACTAATTTACTTTTTGTTGTTTTACTTAGCACAGAAATTGAAAATGTGACAAGCTTTGCTGGATTAAAAGGCTCATTTTATAGACACATAGACCAAGAGAAAGAAGAAAAACAAATCCATAATTTGGAACCTTTTAGAGCATCCAGGTGGTAGAAATTCAAACTCTCACATCACTCACTGTGTTTGTGGTAGGACTGAGAGTTCTTTGAAGCCATCCCCGTCCTTCAGAGACACACCAGAGGTTGGCCGTGTTTGGAAGTCTCGAGAAGGCAACATGTGATCATGCTGAGGTCTCTTAAATTCTGCGCTGTGGATGTTCCCCCGCACCAGGTCCTGGCTCAGACGTCCCTCTAGGCTCCATGAAATTCTGAATGCCGCGCATCAGGCAGAAATGATGTGTTAAGCATCTCAAGTTTAGGAGGGGCTCAGGTTTTCTATGATTCTCCTCATACCTGGGGAGCTTGCAACTCTTCCCAGAGCCCTGGAGGGAATGGTCACCGCACAAGAGGATCAGGCATCTGAGCTGCTCTGCCTTTCTCCTCATTATTCTTTCCTCTACTTAGCCTCTTTTTCCCCCCTAAAATCAAAAACTCTTCTTCAACAAAGGTCCAGAACACGTGAATAGTTAGTTGTACCTAGAAACATTATTTAGAAAAATCGGGATATTTGATTCTGAATTGAGAACAGAATTGGCCTGGGAATCCACACAGAGGGCCGGCAGGGACGCAGGGGTGACTGGTAGACCCCTGGGAGGAGCGGTTACGACTGGACCACTCAAGCTAAAGGCTGGAGTCCCAGCACATGCACAGTCTGCGCCAGGGACAGCTGTCGTCCCCAGGAGCACTGGACACCTTGCAGAGTCACAGTCGTCTTTCTCAGCCTTGGAAATTCACGTAGCCCTTTCTCTCTTTCTGCTTGGATTTCGAAGCCTCTTGGGTAAGGCGGAGGTGAATCTGCTGTCTGGGGAGTGTGACAGTTGACCTTGTGACTTTAAGGTACAAGTAGTGATGATGCTTCTGACCAGTCCCACATACCCTTGGAGCTCAGCGTCTAGGAATGCAGAGGCTCCATCTGTCTCTCGGTCTAACGCATGGCATAAAAGTGGGATACGTGGCACAGCCCAAAGTAACTTCCAGAGCCTCTCTTTCTCACCTTTATTTTTCATTTTTTCTAGTTTTTTAAAATGTTTATTTATTTTTGAGAGAGAGAGAACACAAGTGGGGAAGGGGCAGAGAGAGAGGGAGTGAGACAGTCCCAAGCAGGCTTCAGGCTGTCAGCGCAGAGCCCAACGCGGGGCTTGATCTCACAAACTGTGACATCTTGACCCGAGCCAAAATTAAGAGTCGGATGCTTAACCAGCTAAGCCAACAGGTACCCCTCAGTTTTTTTCTATTTTATTGAAAAATAGTTGACATACATCACCATAAGTTGAAGATGTGCAGCATTTACACATATTGTGAAGTGATCCCAATAGGCTCAGCTAACGTCCATCTTCTCATGTAGAGGCAATAAAAAGAAAAGAAAGAAAAAAGGAAAAATAAATTCACCTGGTGAGGGGCACTCTTAGGATGTACTCGCTTACTAACCTTCCTTTACATCACACGGCAGTGCTAAGTGCATCCCAAGTACTCACCTGTCTCCTAACTGGAAGCTTGTACCTTTTGACCACTTTCCTTCAATTCCCCCCTTCCGCCACCCTTCACCTGTGGTAACTACAAGTCTAATCTCCTTTTCTGGGAGTCTCTTTTTGTTTTTGTTTTAGATTCCACATGTAAGTGAGATCGTATAGTGTTTGCCTTTCTCTGTCTGACTTATCTCACTTAGCCTATATAATGCCCTCAAGGTCTATCCGTGTTTTCACAGATGGCGGGACTTCCTCTTTTTTATGACTGAATAATATTCCATTATGTATATATATTGTATCTTTTTTATCCATCCTTTTATCCATCCACTGATGGACAAGTTAGGTTGTTTCCATGTATTAGCTGTTTGTAAATAGTGCTGCTATGCACGTGGGGGATACAGATATCTTTTTGAGTCAGTATTTTCATTTCATTTGTATATATCCCCAGAAGTGGGATTGCTGGATGATATGATAGTTTTATTTGTATTCTTTGAGGATCCTCCATACTGTTTTCCACAGTGACTGTGACAGTGTCCATTCCCAACAGCGCACAGGGTCCCTTTTCTCCACATCTTTGCCAGTATTTGTTATCTCTTGTCTTCATGATAATGGCCATCCTCACAGGTGTGGTGATACCGGGGTTTTCGGCATTTCCCTGATGATTAGGGATTTGAGCACCTTTTCGTGTACCTATAGGCCTTTTGTATGTCTTCTTTGGAAAAATGTGTATTCAGGTTTTTTGCTCACTTTTAAATTAGGTGATTTGGTGTTTTGCTATTGGATTGTAGGAGTTCTTTATATATTTTAGATACTAACCCCTTATCAGATATATAGGTTTGTAAATATTTTTTCCCGTAAATAGGAAGTAGGTTGTCCTTTTACTTTGTTGATGGTTCCTTGTGCTGTGCAGAAGCTTTATAGTTTACATAGCCCCACTGGTTTATTTGTGATTTTGTTGTTTATGCTTTAGGTGTCCTCTACAGAAAATCATCACCAAGACCATTGGCAAGCAGCTTTATTGCTGTGTTTTCTTCTAGGACTTTCCTGGTTTCAGGTCTCACATTTAAGTCTTTAATCCATTTTGAGTTAATTTTTGTGCGTGGCATAAGATAGGGGTCCAGTTTCATTCTTTTACATATGATTATCCAGTTATCCCAGCCCCATTTATTGAACAGGCTGTCTTTTGTCCATTGAGTATTCTTGGCTCCCTCATCAGATATTAGTTGACTATATATGCTTGGCTTTATTTCTAGGCTCTACAGGCCCTTTTGAGAGTCTTCTTTAAGGGCTCAAAGATGCCTCTATGTACCACTAACCACATGGGCATGGATTTAGCGGATGTTTCCTGTGATTACACATCGTGGCCAAAAACTGTTCAGCAGGTGACTGTGGGCTAGGCCAAGAGCCAGAAGACTTTGGTCCTTGCCCAGCTATGTTTTGTAGCATTGAGGCACTGAGTAAGTCTTGTAAACTCTTTGTACTTCCTGTATTATATTACTTAAGTGGGCTCACTATGTGCATGTTTCTTCATGGAAAGACACGAGAAAATAAGACCTTGGCTATGAAATGTAGGTAATGCTGTGCGAGATGCCAAGTGAAGACATCCTGGCAGTTCAGAGAAGGTGATAGGCTCTGGGGGTTGGCGGGGGTGGGGGTGGGGAGGAAGTTCTGTCTGCTTGCTCTGCCCCCCATGCCGGCAGTGGTATCTGCTACTTAGCATTCAATAAACATTTGTTGGGCAAATGAATAAACAGATCCTGTGCTGTACGAGACAAAGAGAGTGCAAGGAGGGTTCCGGAAGGAAACTGAGCTCATCTCTGAACAAGCAAGAAGGCATACTGGTGTATCCAGTGGAGAGAAAGGCAACTGTCTATAGAATTATAGAATATTGGGTGGGGAGATATAATATGTAAATATATTATTTCACTGGCAGGACAGAAAGGACCTGCCCAAGGTTGCACATTCACAGTGGAACTTGGGACTGGTTTCCTGACTCAGTCTCAGCCTAGGGGGCTCTTCATAGGTATTTCTGATTGAAGAAAATCCTCCGGGCTCCAAAGGCTCATCAGGCTGGGATTCACAGTGTGAACAGGTCATGGAGTGACCCAGTGTGCTGTGTCACGGAGTGGCAGGAAGGATATGTGCTCACGGAAGCAAGATGTGAAGCCAAAGAAGTTACAGCAAGAGACTGTAGTCGAGGTAGTGCAGGGAGGCCAGCCTGTTGAGATGATGGTTTCAGCAGTGGGTAGCGTGCTTTGCCTTTGTCAGAACAGTCGAGGGAATCAAGATATACAGTTGCAGAAATAATTTTCAGTCCCCTGACTGTACTGACAACACTTTGCATAAAGATGCACGATGCAGGGACTGGCACATAGTTGGGATCCAACAAATATTTGTTGGATGAACTTACTGAAGGAAGGAATGTGCACTCTCATGAGGCTTCTGGAGGACCTAGTCTCCAGGTGTAAGGGGAACCTGAACCTTGGGTTGCTCTTCCTGCTCTTGGCCTTGGCCCTTTCCCCATGCCCTGAACTCATGCAAAGGGGACTGGCTTATTTTGGAAATACTTTAGTCCATTTATACCCTCCATTTCCTTTCTGTGGAATGTCTTCTGCCCTCTTAACTTGTCAAACTTCTACTTATCTTTGAAGGCTCAGCCGGATGGCCACCTCTTCCAAGAAGCTCTCCTGCATTGCCCTATCCTGCACCAGCCTACATGATCACTCCTGGGAATGCCATGGGCCTTCACAAACATCTTTTTAAGGCTCTTAGTATTTCCTCCATGAGGAGGAGAGAGGAGGCAGCTAATGATCCATATACTCGTCCTATTCCACAGCAGTGGTCTGGGCAGTGAGCTGTGGGTTGATTAACACCAGCATGGGGAGCTGCATAGAATGGGTGTGAGTGAAAATTTGTTGTTTGAATGAACAAATCCCTCATTTCATTGCTCTTGGAACTGCAGATGGGGAAGGCAGCAGAGGCAGTTAGTGGGTAGGAAGTGACATTTGGGAGGCCAAATGTAAAGATGGGGGGTTCAGAGGGCACAGTTCTGGGCCTTTTGAATGCCCTTCATGCTCAAGGTCACTGTGGATACATGTGACAGTGACTGTCTGAGGCTGGCCCAGAGCAGGGGCTTTCCTTGTGGTGAGCTGGGTCTCCATGGGGGCAGGGGCAGTCTTGTGTTCTGTGATGCTGGTGTAGCCTCCTTCTGTGCAGGGGTGAGAGTGAGTGGGTTCTACCCCAAAGTGCGTGCCCTCTGGGGGAGCTTGGCTCAGAGGCTTGGACGTCCTTTCCAAGGTAGAGGATTAGTGGTCAAATCGGTAGACATTGTGGTAATCCTCCCCCTCCCCCTTCCTCTCCTTAAATGCCAGAGAAGCAGCATCTGCAGGTGCTGACACACACATGGAGAGACACTGGCAGCCACAATGCCCATCCGTTGTGGGTGTGCCCCCGGGTGTGTGTATTTAAGAGGCACGGTGAATGGCTTGAGTCATCGATGATGCTCTTGAATGGCAAATTGGTCAGAGTTCCACAATGGTAATGATCACTCTGCTCGTGACCTTTCTAGTGCATTTACATTTTATCACAACGTGCATAAGCCACCCATAGGCTTCCCATTGGCTAGGTCATTCCTTATGCACAATAACCCAGCATGCAGGGGGACGCATCCCGTGTGGATGAGAGAGGGGCAGCCTCTGACACATCTCGCTCTATTGTTGCACGGTAATCTTTATCACCAAAGGAGACTTTTGACTCAAGCCCACGTTTTCTTCCTTTTTTCAAAGTGAAGGCACTCAAATGTGACTTTGCATCCCTCATTTTCACAGCGCCCTACGATGCAGCCCTAGACTCAGCACAGCTCCTGCCCCCTACCCTGTGCCCCGTGGGGGGCTAGGAGGCCAAATGGTGCTCCAGGAGAGGCCACAGGACTCTGCCTTATGTCGGACTGTTGTATTTTAAAATAGTGCTTTTCAAAGGAGACCGCTTCAGTGTTGCACATACGAGTGTTTAAGGGTGGGGTTGTGTTTGTGTGTGTGAACACAGTGTGTGTGTGTGTGTGTGTGTGTGCGCATTCCCATGCTTGTCATGCAGAGACTCAACACAGAAGACCTGAGCAGGACCAGGATGAGTGGGAAACCCCAGAAGTCTCACTCTCTGAGCTTCTAGCCACGTCCCCGTCCGCCATATGCAATCAGTTAGGTGTGGGCTCCCCCAGTTGCTCATTTCCTCATCTGGCTGTCTGGATGAGGTGGGTGCCAGGGCACCCATTTCACAGCAGGGGGCGGAGGCTCAGGGCAATTCGATCCACTGCCCAACAGTTGTCCAACAGGTGCCCCACCCACCCACCCAGGTGCACCACTGCCTGTGGGACACTGTGGGGTGTGGGCAGCGAGGGACCGCTGTGCCTCCCAGCCGCTCCATGTTGTTCGGCTGAGTCGTCATTGCTGTTTTCATTTGCGCCTGTAGGTTACAGTGCCAAGAACAAAAATAAGCCTGGCTATTTTTCACTCATATTTGGTTCTTCTTTTTCTTCTTCTTCTTTTTTTCTCAAATGCCATTGAAATAGAATTCTAATTTTTACTTAAAATGTGTAATCTTAATAAATTGCTACATTATTGCATGATGCTTGATATATTTAAAGACCACCTCTTTTTCCAGAAGAGCTCATCTCCAATAATATAATCACAATCAATAGAAAAACGTGTTTCTATATACAGTATCTGCTCCTTTTTGAGGGCCTATCTATACAGATAAAAGAGACTTATCTCTATGTGTATGTATATATGTGTGGAGTGTTAGAATGTCATACTATTTTAATAACGTAACTTTGTATCGCATCTCCAAACATCCCGATCTTAGACTTTACACCAGACTTACACAAAATGTGCCTTACACGTTTTAAAAGTTTTACGTGACTGTCTTATTTTGTTTTGCAAAGCAGTCACATTTGGGCTTCTCCAGGCACATTAGCTCTCTTAGCTTCCCTTGACCTCAAGGCTGAGAAGAAAAAGGTCTTTGGAGACCTGAATTCCTCTTGGCCTTGGATAATGCACATCCAGCAAGGGTTTGGTAGAGATCATTGCTCAGGGGCTGCAACGGGCAGGGGTGAGGGAAAGATGGTGGGTGAGTGAGGATGTGGTGAAGGTCCCTCCCGTGACTGATCCCAGAAGGGCCTGTGGGCCTGCCCACAGGGGTCTTCAGAATCCAAAGTCAAGGTGGCACTCTCTCCAGAAGTACTTCCAAGTCCTTCTTTGAGGGCCAGCTATCTTTAACCCATGAGGCTGATGTGAAGGAGTAAATGTTTGGGTCCCCCCCCAATTTCATTTTTAAATCTAATCCCTAGTGTGATGGAACTTGAAGCTGGAGCTCTGGGGAGGTTTTGGGTCATGAGGGTGGTGCCCTCCTGAATGATACTAGTGCCCTTGTGAGAATTCAGAGAGCTGCTTTGCTCCTTTTCCACCATGGGAGGATACGAGGAGAAGTCAACTGTCGCCAAGACAGGAGGCATGTTCTCATCAGAACCACATTGGGTCAGCACACTGATCTTGGACTTCCAGCCTGTAGAACGACAGAAATAAATTTTTGTTGTTGAGAAGCCGCCCAGTTTATGATATTTTGTTATAGCAGCCCGAGCTAAGATAGCTAATATTTTTCTAAAGTGTTTCTTAGATTGTTTTAAATCATTTCCCTTGGAGCACATGTTTTCTTGGGGTGGGCTTAAATTCCACGTGGGATGGCTTGGTGATGCTCCGACAGCCCATGGCTGCCCCTGGTCCAACAGTCTCAGTAAAATGAGGAGAGATGGGCCACAAAGGCAAGGACTTTGAGTCTTATCCTAGCAGTACCACCACCTTGCTGTGGGACCTTTCTCACTCTCAGACCCTCAGTCCTTCCATCTGTGGAATGGGAGTGTGAGGCTGTTCACTGAGCTCCTTTCTGGCTTTGCGCTTTTTATCGACCCTCCTCTTGGGATTTCTTCAGGATGTGTGACTGAAGGTCTGGACCGGTCACACAGAAGTTTAGCCTTTTACCCTGAGTACAGAGCCTTAGACCCCAAATATGGGTATCAGGTAGGATTATTTCCTTTTTGAAAAGGTTCCCACCTACCCCCCTGCCTTACTAAAAGGATTAACAATTGAATGCCAGTAACAACAATCACTACTCATATTTACGGAGAGTTTATTACTTGCCAGATACAGTGCTAAACCCTATGGGTGTTTTATCCCATGTGCTCCACAAAATGTCCCTAAATGGTAAGCATGACTATGGTCATTCCTAGTTTATTGAGAAGAAAGCTGAGGCTTGGAGAAGTGAACAGCTTGAGGTCATTTGCTTGCAAATGGCAGATACTTGATTCAGTTTAGGATTATCTGACGTCACAGCTCAGACGCTTACCCACCGCACACACTTTATAGATCCTCTTAGTGTTTGTTTCTACATCGTGCACCTCAGAAACTCTATTTCCTATTTCTGCTGGCACAATGGCTGCATTTCACCTTTTCACGCTGGTCTCCCCTGTCCTATTTGAACCCTTCCCATTGGCCCTGACCCTGCCTTCTCCATCACCTGAGCAGTTGGGAGCTGATTTTATGAAACTGAAGTGAACTCCAATTCAGTGTCCCTGCTTCTTAAACACCAAGTCAATGCCAAGAGTAACGCACCCCTGAGATGCTCACGTAAGTAAGTGAGGAAATAGAAGTTGATTCATAATAATTCCGTACCTTGTACAGAACCTCTGAGGACCACACCAGTGGCAGAGTCATTTCCGGTCCTTAGGGAGCTCATTTGCACACTGGGATCTCGGGGATGGGGTCCAGGGGCGACACCTGAACCTGCAGAGGATTTTGGCAGAGGGCAGAAGAGCGGGGGGGAGGGGAGAGGCAAAGTCTGAAAGAGTTGAATCCGCTAACTAATGTAGACAAAAATCTTGCAGCTGACAGGGACCAAGCTGACATATCCGGCTCTTTGCCTGAAGGACCCACCTGGCCAAATGCCTTAGGTGTCATATACACTCCAGGGAGAATTGAGCCACTTGCCTTGAGTGGTGGGAAGCTAAATGAAAATGTAACTGCAAGGTGAATTGCCGGTCCTGAATCTGACGGATCTCTTTTCTGAACTAAATTGCACACGATGAGCCAGTTTCTGGTAGTCGGTCTGTATGCTCGGGAACAGGGCGGGGCTGGCTAGAGGTGCAGGTGACAAGGGTTCCCTTTGGCTGAGTAGCACCGGGGAGCAGAGATTTGCTTACACTCAGGGTGGCAGGTGACCAGGGGCAGGATGCCCGCCATGGGAAATAGTGACTAGTTAGAGAGATCAAACTGGACAGCCAGGCCAAGTTCACCGTGGGGAGAGAGGGCCACCTTGGCTGGATCCTCTCTGGGGAACAGCCGGGAGATTTAACGGGAGAGACTCTTCATCACGTCATCGTTAGCCGATAGGAACCCAGGTGTTCTCATCATATATTATTTTCTTAGGAAAAAGGACAAAAGATCTGAGGTGCCTTTATTGCCCATCCAGCAAACTAAGAGGGTTCGGCTGGACAGCAGAGTTTGAATTCTATGGGCCTCACCCAGCAAAGCAGTAGGAGACGCTGGGGTAAAATCCCTGAGGCGAGTGATGAATTTGTTTAGGAACGCTGAGCCTTGTCCTTCTTCTTCTTTTTCTTTCTTCCTCTTTCTTTCTTTTCTTTTTATTTTGGACTTCTAACTCATTCTTTAGGCCAAAATAAATCCCAGATGTGGCAAGAAGTTAAATGCGAAACAAACAAACAAACACATAAAGACCTAGAAGAAAATGTAAGTATTTTTATAATCGTAGGGGGAAGCCTTTGCTAGTCATAACATCGGAGCCAGAAACTCTAAGAGTAAAGGTTGGCAGACTTTACTACTTGTTCACTTAGCATAGTGATGTTCAGTATTTTTTCATGAATTTGACTGCATAAAAATTAAACACTTCTAAGCAGTATGCATGCACATGCAAACACACACACACACACACACACACACACACACACATATTTCAGACTCAAACCTAAACTACAAAAGACAGTATGGGAAACAATATTTGCCACGTGTATGAGAGACAACGGGTTAACATTCCTGGTACAAAGAAAAAAGCTCTCGCAAATCAATAAGAAAAAGACAAATCCTCCAATAGAAAAATTGTCAAAGGACATGGGCAGGCAATTCGGAGAAGAAGAAATACAAACGGTCAATAATCAAAGAACAGTAAAGGAAATCTTTGCAGCCATTAAATGCGTGAGGCTGACCTGTATTTACTGACTTGGAAAGATGCCCGTGACATATTGTTGAATGAAAAAAGTGGGCTACAAAACAGCAGGTAGAGTATGATTCCATGTATGGAAAATTTAGGAGAGTATCTTAATCCCCATTCTTTGTGGAAACAATAGAAATGTTCTCTAAGTTGGCTTTAACAAAAAGAATTTGAGGAGTAAGAGAGCTCCTCATCCCCCGCACCCCCCCCCCCCGCCACTTGCCAGGACAGTGATGGGGGCCTCACCTGTGGATGGCTGGGGTCAGGAACCTGTGAGTGTCCCTGGGAAGCAAGACGTCACTTTCCCAGTCTCAGCTCCCTGGGCCAAAATGTTCCTGCACCACTGTTCTCTCTAGTTTTTTTACTTCTCTTTCTCTCTCTGCAGACGAATTGGGCAATAGGATTGAGGATAATTTTTAGTCATTAAAAAAATATGTTTTTGTGCTATTAGGAGTTTTTTTTTTTTTTTTTTTTTACCATGAGTGCATATTATTTTTAAATTTAAGAAAAAGGCTCTTATTTTATTCTCAGAAATAGGAAAAAAAATCCAGTTAGGAAGTTTGACTGGTAGAGCGTTAGTATCCTTAATACAGAGGAAATGCCCACAAATCAGTAAGAAAGATAATACCCCAACCGAGAGAGAACAAAATGCCCACCTAAGAGCCCTTATTTAGTGAGTGTTTACTGTATGTCAGGAATTGAATGAAACATCCTGCAAATACCACCGTTTCCACAGCTTAATAAGGAAGATGTTATTCCTCCCCTTCCTCTACCCCTCCCGCTCTCCTTCCTTCCTTCCAACAAATATCCACTGAATATCTGCCTTCTGTCACGCCTGTTCTGGGCCCCACAGATACAACTGTTGCCCTCACGAAACTTACATTTCTATTATCTCTATTTTGCGGCTAAGGAAGCTGAGGTTTGAAGAAGCTTTCACCGGTACACCTGTTCGTAATGAGCATGTTACAGGATCCTCAAAATGTGAGCATTTTCTTCCCAGAGGAAGAAAAATAAATGGTCAGTAAACATATGGAAATATTTCACCCGATTAGCAATCTCAGAAAACAATTAAAAATAGTTTTGGTTTATTTATTTCTGTATTGGCTTCTCAGGCTGCCAAAGATGTTTTAAGATTGATAACAATGAGTATTGTCTGTATAGGGTTGGGAGAAATTAGACGCTCTCTTAGTCTGCCAGTAGGTGTTTGTATTTATGCAAAGTTTCTGGAGAATACTTTGGCAAACATGTCAAAGCCCCCCAAATAAATGTCTACCCATTGCCTTAGCAATTGTTTTATGAAATTATTCACATATGTGTATGCGTATGTATATCAGATAATCAAAGATGTTTGACCAAAGATACTCATTGCAGCCCAGTTTATAGTAGTAAAATTTTGGAATCAATTTAAATGTACTTCAAAAAGAAATTGGTTACAGAAATTGTGATTTCCTTACTATAGAATCCTGTGCAGTTATTGCAAATGATAGCGTCGGTCTGCATCTACGACCCACAAAGATATTCACAATGTATTATGAAGTGGCAAAAGCAGATTACAAAGCCATTGGCCTAATACGACCCCCCCTTTTTGGCAAAAGTGAAAATATATTTAGATATGCAATTTTTCATAGAAACATCTGAAAGAGTATAAAGCAAAATGTTAAGAATGATTATCTCAGGGTCAGAGAGTTAAGGCCGATACCTTCCTTCCTTACGTAGATCTTTTGCAATGATCACATAACCAGTTTTATAATCAGGTAAAACCAAACCCAAACAAGGAAGCTACTTCTGTGGCTGGGGACAGCACCAAAACCAAGGCGGGGCCTGGAAGACGTGCCGGGTTCGCTCTGCAGACAGGCCACACAGGGCAGGGCACCACCTCGGCGCCTGTGGCTTGGGGGGCCACCTGTTTCCCCAGACCCGACGCCCCTATGCGGCAGGTGATTCCCCAGTCGGGACCTTCACTGGTGTCTGCACAGCTGGGGTCTGAGAGCTCGCGGCAGAACCTCAGATGAACGCGGGGCTGAGGAGGACCAGCATGGAAGGATAGCTGGGCCGAGGGTTATGTGTCCCTGCTCCGAGGTTTTGTTGCCCATGCCCTCTGCCGGTTACTTGCTCAGGAGGTGTGTGTCTCAGGGATCGTCATCATCCAAGGAGACAGGCATCATGTGAGGGGGACTAGGGGCCGGCTTCAGGGCCAGTGGGAGGGACAGGCACCAACCACACGACGGACGTCACCCGGAGGTAAGGGTGACGCCCCTGTGCAGGGCTTCTCACCTGCTCGTGGAACCAACGACATCTAGCTTACAAGATACAAATGCAAAGCAAAATGAAATGACAAAAGTAAAGGAAAAGGAAAGAAAAAATAACAGATACCAGTCAGAGATTAGAGTATTGGGAACAAGCTAGAAGTTGAAGTAGGGAACAGTGAGAAAGATCAGACTGACTAGGGTAAGATGAAAAGATAACAGGATTTCAAATCACCAGCCTGAGATGGTAAGACGATGAAACGCCGTTAACAAGTTTTTAAAATGAAATGCCCACCCCCAGAATAGACAGGGCCAGAAGCTAGAGATTTTAAAAAAGACAAAACCTGGGGCGCCTGGGTGGCTCAGTCAGTTAAGCGTCTGACTCCTGATTCCTGCTCAAGTCAGGATCTCACGGTTGGTGAGTTGCATGCTGACAGTGCAGAGCCTGCTTGGGATTTTCTGTCTCCCTCTCTCTCTGCCCCTCCCTCACTCATTCTCCCCCCACCCCTCAAAAACAAATAAATAAATCTATGAAAAAAGAAAAAAGGATAAAACTTCACCAAGATGAAGTTGTAAAGTGTAAAAAGCAGTGACAAAGACCTTAAGAAACCATAATTAAAAGGTACCACAAAGAGAAACACAAGATGACAAGGGGAAGGTTAAAAGATTAACTAGAAGATAATCAAAGGAGAAACAGTAAGTCAGAGGAAGCTGAAACGCTACCAAATATGATCATTTAAGGCTAAAGTTGTAGGACTGTTTTTACCTAGTAGGTGAAACTAACAAACAGGCAGGTGGCCCTAATTTTTTTTTTAAGTTTATTTATTTATTTTGAGAGAGAGAGAACACTCATGCAGGCAGGGGTGGGGCAGAGAGAGAAGGAGAGAGAGAATCTCAAGCAGGCTCCACACTGTCAGCTCAGAGCCCAACTCGGGGTTCCAACTCACAAACCCTGAGATCATGACCAGAGCCGAAATCAAGAGTCAAATGTCTAACCGACTGAGCCACCCAGGCGCCCCAGGTGGCTCAAATTTTTAATGGATCGATCGTCTGTGCTATGATCCTAGAATTGCCCATGTTTTTCTGTCACCATGTTTAGCTGTCATCATGACAGTTGTCTGGGTAATTATCTGATTAATGTCTTTCTTCACCCATGAAACTTCAAGACCCATGAGGGCAGGGGTCTTATCTGTTTGCTTTCCTGTGCACTCTGGCACCTTTCGAGTGATCAGTGGCCCATCCTTGGTGATTAAATGATGGAGTGAAGCATCTCTCATAAGCTGTCGAGAGGCACCTGCAGCACTGTGCCCAACAGTTTAGACAGGGAGGTGACTGGCCACCAGTTCCCCATTGCAAACCGAACCCTCCCAGGCCTGGACACATAGCCGAGCGCCAGAGGTGGCTGGTGTCCCCAGGGCCCTTGCTCGCCATTCACTGACCGCCTGAGGAGGGGAAGGGTGTTCGATGTGTCCCCCAGCTTTCAGAAGCGTGGGGTGAGAAGGGGCGCTGGAGGCAGAAGAGGCGGTCTAGGCTTAAGGTAGCACCCTCTGACTACCATTGCAGACCCATGGGTGGCCTGGGAAAGAGAAGTTTCCATAAAAGAGAGGCCCATCCAGGAGGAGGGAGACTGGGGCAGTAACCATTAAGGATGACCTTTCTTCCGTCTCTCTGTTTACCTTCTCTGTGTGCGAATCCCACTGCCTGGCGTGTGACAAGGGGCTGGGCGAAGCACCGAGACCCCATTCTGCTGAAGAGAAGACTGAGTTCCTAGCTAAGTTTGCCCAAGGAAGCTTAATTAGGTGCCACACAATGGTGGAGAAGCACGGGGATGAGGCCGATGTGATTTAATTACATAGGACTTGAGGCTGTGTGGACTTTGAAGCCCACGGAGAGGACCGGAGGGGGCTGAGGGCCAGGTGTGCAAGGGGACACCGGCCCGGCTTAGAAGTGACGTGTGACAAAGAGGTAGTCGCCCCGGCTTGGAAAGGATAAAACACCCTCGTCGAAAGAGAGGCGAGGCTAGCTCTGAGAATCCGCTCCTGCGGTCCATTTTTGAGACCTTATCATAACACCCAGCCAAGGAAACAGTGATCGTGCTCTTCCTCAGTGACTAAATGTGTGTGTTTGGCATGTGTGTGGTGACCTTTAATGACTGGATTAAAGTCCCCTCCCAAGTAACTGAACCCGGAGGGGCTAAACCTGCGAGAGGCGTTGCTGGTCTGAAGCATGACTGCATCTGGAGACTTGGTTGGGGGCCGAAGCAGAAATCGGCGGAAAGCTGTTGGATGGCTAATTTCCTTCTTCCTTTGGTCGCTGGTGACACGGTATTTTCCCGTGGTGGGTAGCGCGTGGCAGAGAGCCTCAGAACTTGTTTTATCAAGGTGAGTGGGGCTTCGCGAACAAATGACTCCGTTCTCTTTCAAGGTATCATCGCTGTGCCTGACACGACGATGTTGCGGGGAGAGATGGGAAATGGGAGTTTATAAACCAGGAGTGTCCACTGGCAGTCTGCATCCATATCACTGAAACTTCAGCGTACCCCCCCTTTTTTTTTAAATAGAAATTTTGCCCACATATACACTAATAAAAATAAATCTGTTTCCGATTACTAACTCTGCAGCCAGGTGCTTGTTTGTTATGAGAAAGGCATGTTCATTAATTTTCAGCTATGAAAAGTGCACTGTGCCATAAATATACAATTCAAAATGTACTGCTGATAAATGAATACACAGATTGTTAATGTGCCAGAGAGGGGCATGGGCATAAAGCACACGCCAGACAGGAACACCCAGGTGACGGGCTGGCACTCGCAGACCTGGCCGGAAAGCGGCCACCTAGCCAGCCTCTGATGGCCCTGTACTACCTGTGCAGCTCGAGGGCAGACCCTTTCCCAGAGGCTTCAGCTTGCCTCGTGTTCCCTTCACGGTGGCAGATCTTGCAGCAAGAGCTTTGGGGAAGAAGGGCAGGCGGCTGTGAGCTGCCCACGAAGACATTCC